>NW_028327173.1:151386396-151689426 GCF_987537825.1 Furipterus horrens
TTACTGCAAAGATTTGTATTTATTTCAACTTATTTTTTCATGTAATTTCTATGTGAAAAATTCTAGCTTACTAGCATTTTTTTTTTTTTTTTACATTTCTTATCTAATTGCTAATTCCTTTAGTTTTAGGTGCAGTTTCAAGTCTGTCCAGTTTTGGATCTCTTAACTTTTTGCTTATCTCTGGTTTTATCATGCCATGTAGTTGTCTTCTTAGAATCATCAAGGGTCATTTTCTTCTACATTGTCATCTGTTAACTAACTTGCTTATTTAAGTGTGCATTTTTCTAAATATCCTATTTTTCCTGCCTTAGATCATATTCTTGCTGTTAAGTTGTTCAAATACACAGTTTAGAATTCATACTAGTTTCTGAAAAATTTGGGAGAATTACTTATGCATAGTATTTAAAAAAACACTCTAGATATACAAGGAACCTGATTCCCTCTCTGCTCTCTGCCTTTGACTTTGTGGGTTAGTCTGGAAGCATTAATTGAAAAGGTCTGCATTTGCCTCTGGTTGCCCAAAAGAATAGAAATGCACAAAGAAGCCAAAGTGAGCGTGTGCTGTTCTGAAGAATCACTTCCATGCAGTCTTCAGATACTAGGTTCCATTAGAAAGTCAATACTCCCTCTATGTTAGCCCTGCTGCCAATAACTAATGCTGCTGATGAAGAGTGAGTTTGTGGTGCAGCCTGTCCACCATTTCTACCTTTCTTTACTCTGCACTCTCTGTCTTCTGGTTCCTGTCTTTTCTGACCTTTCTATTATTTTCCCAAATAAAGCCTACCTTACTCAGAAGTATCGAGTTAATTCCCATCAGTACTCTGTTTGCTGGCTGCTCCTCTGGCTTTATTTCTTCACACAGCTTCTACTTGCCTGTCCCCCAGCTCTTAGTTAGGGTTCAACCAGAGAAACAGAACAAGTAGGAGATATAGTTTAAGAGATTTATTGCACAGAACGGGCTTGAATGATTGTGGTAGCTGGCAGGGCACACTGGCAGAGCTGGCCATCAGAAAGAGCAGCGTGAGACTCTCCAGCACCAGCTGAAGCTGTTATTCACAGAGGAATTTCTTCAGAGAAGCCTCAATTCTACTCTTAAAACCTTTTAAAGATTGAACCAATCACACCTAGATTATTCAGGATAATATCTCTTCAAGTCAATTGATTATTGATATAATTCACATCTACAAAATACCTTTACTATAGCAAGTAAATGAGTATTTGATTGAGTAACTGGGGACAATAATCTATCTGAGTTGACATGTAAAACAAACCATCACACTGCATTTCCTTTAGGACTTGGCATTTACATACTGGTGTAATTGGTAACTAAAATGTTAACTGAGTAGAGCTAAATGCTTCCCAGGGATATTTTCATTTTATGAAGAGATCTTCAAGATTTCTCCCCTTTTCTTTCTCCTTCTCCTTCCCTTTCTCTAAGACGAAATAAGTAACATAAAATCTTAAAAAAAAGAAAAAGAAATCTTCAAGAAACAATGGAATGAAGCAATGCTAAAATAAAAATAGCTAAAGAATGTATGAATGGGCGTGGGGTAGGCATAGGAATGAAAACCACCACTTATTGAAAAGGCCGGGACTGACCACAGGTATGCTCACTCCTCATTATCCTACATCTCTCCTTCAATTTCCTGGTGTACCAATCATTCCTAATCTTTTATTTTTATCTTCACATATTCTTCGAACACCCTTACCGAAGTATCTACCCAACACGTCCCCAACAGGCCTCCAGGTTTTCTTCCATGAATATACCTTGAGATCTATACCTAACATGTACATTTGGGCTTCCCTCACCCCCACAGCACTGGTCACATATTTATGGACCACACTTTTCTCCCATGTTTAATGTGTCCCCTAAAGCTCTCTAGGAGCCTTTACAAAATTATAGGAGACTCCTTTAATTTAAAGGCCAAATTACTTATTCATCTATCAAGTTTACCTAGGGTGTTGGCAGTGGGTATATATAAAAGAAACAGATTCAGTTCCTAGGTCAGAGGACCCTGGCTTTTAGTGTGGGGGAAATAATGAAGCAAGCCCAGAGTAGAGGAAGGAACATTAATTATGATTGAGAAGTTTGAGATTTTATTTTTAGTCCTCTCCTTCCTGTTAAAGGCCAGGATCCTATAGTGGCCTTTACCTTGTAAGACAATATGAACCCATTACCTGTAATCCACCCCTGTCTCCCCTCCTGGCCACCAGACTAATTACTAGGGTTCAGTAACAATATAACCTAGCATTTTCTTTAGCTGCTAAAGGAAGAAATGAACCATATACTAAAAGAGTTGCAGGGTCTAGCCAATATGTAATAGCAGGAGCTGAGGGAGTATATATGGGACTGGATCCTAAAGATCCTGAATAATGGCAGTGAGATACAACATTGGGTAAAGAATAATTTATGGATATGAGAGCATTTTCTGCAACACAGGACTTAACCCCCAGGAAAATAGTGTTAACTTGCTGCAGGAAACTTTTAAAGGTGAAATAGAACATTCAGACTGCTTTGGAATATAGTGAGGGATCAAAAGGCTCAGAAATATGTATACTCCAGAATGAATATATGTCTGAAAAATTTATCTTCTGACTATGTTCTGCAGAAGAATCCAGACAATGCCTCAATTTCTGACATAATAAGGAATGTGCTGGTAAAAGGGACACCAGAATCACTGAGTGCCTGTCTTCAATGATTGTGTCTATTAGTAGTGACTATCTTCCATAGGACAGGGCTACAGAGGTAAGTCATGATGTTATAAGGTTGAGCTTTTCTCCCATAGTCATGGAGATGATAGGATCTGAAACTAACAGGGACCAAGAGGTAGTGTTACAGAGTGGGGGTGTCCAAAAATCTCCAGAGCCTGCAGGTTGGAGGATGGGGAAAGGAAACAGCTATTAAGATGACTTCACATGCCTGTGGCTAGTGGCTAGTGTCTTTGTTACACAAATGGTTTTGATACTTCCAAGACTCCAAGAAGATGGGAGGGGTTTAGGATCATAGAATGGTACAGAAAGAGCATACAGAGCCTGCACAAGGTTCTGTGAATGGTCAGAACTCATTACCACACCCACTGCATCAGAGGACACAGTCAGGGATTTAAATATAGATGGCAGACATTTTAGTTAAGGTTCTCCATGCGGTTTTAAGGTGCGAGTTCTCCATGTGGTTTTGAGAAGGGAGAATGCCATGCGGCTTTGAAAGGGCAAAGGGAGAACCATGCGAGATCCAGTGCAACATGGCACATGTTTTCCCGGACTGTTATACGGAGTCTGATTACATTGTACCCCAGATCCAGAAGGAGACAGCTGACAGATAAGGGATGGGGAACTTCTGGGCATGTTTTTGGCTTCTAGCTTTTTGGGGAGTAAAGGAAGTGCTGGGTCCCGGGGGAGAACAGGGCTCTGAGCTGAAGTGCTCACTGTCCTCCCCAGGTTGGAATATTGTAAATAAAGACCTGTTTTCCTCAACACTAGTTGTTGGGTTTTACACCAAGGTGACACATGAAAGAACCCCCTTTCGTTCTGTAACAGTAGGACTAAAATCATCAGAAGCAAAGTGGATGCAATTATAATAAGAAGAAAGGAAGAATGGCCCTCAGGGGAGTCTGACCCAGAGAGCTATGAAAATGGCCAAGAGATTCTGTGTCTATGAGCTAATATGAATGGACAACTAATAAGAGTTTTGAATATTGCTCAACCTATAAAATAAAAATAAATCAAGAATGGGTGATCAGGAGGGTGAGGGCCACTATCTAAATAAAAAAGTCATGATGACTTGCCCACTTTCTGTATCTGAGTCAGTTTTCAGATTCAGAGCCCAATAGGTGAAATCTGCTGTGTCAGGTGTATCCTTGCCAGAGATTACCATGGTCTCTGGAACAGACTGTTGATATGATGAAGGTATTCTTTTTAATTTTGGTAAGAACAGAGAATAAGAAGCAGTTTGTGTTCCTGTGGGATGGACACAACAGTATACACTTATGTCGTTGTTCTAGGGCTATCTTAACTTTCCATCCTCTGAAATAATATAGGCCAAAGGGATCTGGATCACCTGAGATGCAGAATATAACATTGTGTTATTATATTTATGATTTCATTAGATTGGATGGACAAGACGTAACAAGTATGTTGGTGACTTTAGAAAGATACCTGTGCTCCGGCAGGTGGGAGGTAAATCCTATGAAGATTCAGTGGCCTACAACATCAGTGATGTGTTTAGAGGTCCAGTGGTCTGGGCATACCAGGACATTCCTCGCAGGGCAGATTATTGCAACTAACCACCCACCACTAAGAAGGAAGCACAACACCTCATACATTTCTTTAGGTTCTGGAGGCAACATATTTCACATTTCAGCCCATTTACTGAGTAACATAGAAGGAAGGCTTCCTTCTCCTTTACTCTCCCCCTGCCAGCCTGCTAACCTCCAGTCTCACCACTGGTCAAATCCAGCTGGAATCCTGCTGACACAAGGACTAGGGAGCATGGCCCCTGTGATTGGGCATAACAGGGAAAAGTGAGAAATGGGTCTGAGGGCAACCGAGACTGGCAAAATCCTGCAGTAGTCACTGACAGTAAGGAATTAGTTCCATTAGGTTTATGATGAAATATAGACAGAGTATATTTATCTCTTTAAGTAAATTAAATCAGAGTCTATTTTGCATTCCCCCTCCCCCTGGAAATACATAATAGACACTTTTCCAAAACCTTAAAAAGAAGAATGTCATTCTAAAATCTTTAGCTGTGTTAAAAGATAAACTGAGGTGTGGGGGAGGAAAAATAATTTCCCTTCCTTCTAAATTCTTCTGGCTAGCCTAACAATCAAGTTGATAGGAGATAGAGTAACAGGAGAAAATAAACAAATAGATTAAGTATGTACATATGAGGATTCATAAGAACAGGAGACCTCAGGACAAATCCAGCAGTTGTGGCTTATATGCCATCTTGAACTATGGAGAAAGAGGGGTGGGGTGGGACTTCAAAGGGCAGGAAGGCAATTCACATGGAGATGGAAAAATAAATGTTGGGTAAATAAATGTGTTTGCTGGACCATCTTAAATAATAGACACTGGGAGGACTTTGACCAAATGGGCCTGGCTAGTTCCCTCCCTGTCTATCAAATCTAGTTTATATTAAACTATACTTATCTGCGATGACAGCTTCTTTCCTGGAGCAGGTCTTCTGTCAATTCTTTTAGGCACTTAGGGGGAAGGTCAAAGGTTTTTCCTGAGTTTTTTATTCCTTAAAAATAAACAGTTTAAAATAAGGAAAAAGGAAAACTGAGGACTGGAATAATTTATGCTACACATAGGCAATAAAATCTCACTTTCTACATCACATAGAAGAGAATAAAGTAATAATGGTTGGTGCCCTCTTTGATATTTACAACAGTAAGATTAACAAATGAATATTGTGAAAACCCTAAAATGGAAGAATCAATGTCTTTTGAACCACCATAAGAATATGAAAAAAGGATTTTAAGATGTAAAGTTCTTGAAACAACTCAACATCAAGAAAACAAACAATCCAATTTAAAAATGGGCAAAAGACCTGAATAGATGCTTCTCCAAAGAGGACATACAGATGGCCAATAGACATAGGAAAAGCTGCTCAACATCACTAATCATCAGGGAAATGCAAGTTAAAACCACGATGAGATATCACCTCACACCTGTCAGAATGGCCATCATCAACAAATTAACAAGTGCTGGCGAGGATGTGGAGAAAAGGGAACATTCATGCACTATTGGTGGCAATGCAGACTGATGCAGCCACTGTGAAAAACAGTATGGAGTTACCTCAAAAAATTAAAAATGGAACTGCCTTATGACCCAGTGATTCCACTTCTGGGAAATTATCTGAAGAAACCCGAAACACTGATTTGAAAGAATAGATGGAGCACTATTTACAATAGCTAAGATTTGAAAGCAGCCCAAGTGCCCATCAGTACATGAGAGAATAAAAAAGCTGTGGTACATTTTCATAATGGAATATTACTCGGCTGTAAAAAAAGAAGGAAATCTTACCTTTGCAACAGTATGAAGGATCTAAAGGGTATTATGCTAAGTAAAATAAGCCAGTCAGAGAAAAACAAACAGCATATGATTTCACTTATATGTGGAATCTAATGAACAAAATAAACTATCAAACAAAATAGAAACAGACTCATACATACAGAGGACACACTGACAGCTGTCAGGTGGGTGGGGTGGGGACTGGGTAAAATAGGTGAAGGAATTAAGCAAAAAGTAAAATAATCCTCATAGACAGATGTCAATATGGTGATTACCAGAGGGAAGCAGGGTGGAGGGAGGTAAGAAGGGCAAAGGTATAAATGGTGATGAAAGATGACTAGACTATGGGTGCTGATGTACAATACAATATACAGATGACATATTATAGAATTATGCACTTGAAGCCTATTTAATAACCAATGTATTCCCAATAAATTTATTAAAATATATATTAAGATGTAAAGTTATTTGAATCAATAAAAATTTTGCCACTAGTTCTAATAATAGTCCAGAAGCACTGATAATATTTCTAATGACTGCCACTCAATATCATGAATATTTGTTTACTCATGAATAATATCACAAGTCAGACATTACAATGCTAAAAAGAAGAAGAAAGGAAGATACCTCATTCTCCATCTCACCACATTCCCCCAGTAAAAGCAAAACATTGAAAGTGGTGTGATGGGAGAGAAAGCCTTGCTGTTGGTGATGTACTCTGTACTTCAGGACTTATCTCCTAACTCTGCAAGTCTGGAACTTCAGTTGCTAGTTTAGTGACTAGAGATTTACCACGAAAACACAACCTTATTATAGGACATTGATTTGTACGAAAGAAGTGAGTTTGTAATAAAACATATAATTGCCAATCTCTCTGATATTTATTTAAATCATTTAGTCTCTCTTATGTCACCATGGAACTCTACTTAAGAAATAAATTATGGTTGAAAAGTTATTTAAGAAGTGTAAAGTCTAGTTTAAAAACTGTAGGGTAGGAATAAACTTTCCTCTGCCTTTTTAGGTTCTGCTGGCTCTTGTAATGATAAAATTGACATGAGACAGATTAACAAGAGAAAATAACCAAATTTAATTACACGTGTACCTATGGGAGTGGCACATACATGAGAGGTTCAGGGACAGAAATGGAAAATGAGGCAAATATAACATTTCAAGCTAATGATGATGTAAGTCACTTTGGGGCCTCAGAGGAGAGGATGATTCCATTTGCAAGATGATAGGAAGGGCAGATGTTTGGTAATTAGAAGTTTGCCCTGCCCTATAGATAGATTATAAAAAGTTATTTCTGGTGATGACTTTTATTATGGGCAAGGTCTCTAATTTAAAATCTGCAAGGGGTCAAAGTTTTGTTTCAAAATAATTCACATGCCAAAGTGCCTGTTCTGAATCCCTTCAAACCCAAATGAGGTTGGTGAACATGTGTAACCGAGGCACTAATAACAGAAATAATATTTCTTCTGGCACATAGTAAGTACTTAGTTAGGGGCTGCTATTGTTTACAATAGTGCTTCAAAGCTTACAGATCCTTTTCATATGTTCTATCAAGTCTCTGATTCTCACAAGAACTATGTCAAGTAATGGGTCTTGTTTTATACCTGTTTTACTGATAGAGAAAACAGCAGCTCAGAGAGATTAAATGACTTGACTGAAATCTCCTAACTGACACAGTTGACATCTGTTGCTTTGGTTGGAACAATTTCCTTCCTCCTTTTGGTAACAGAACTCTGATTTTCCTTTAAAGATCTACCCTGTGCCTTTGTATAACTCCTAGCAGGACTGTCAAATGAAGAGACTCAAGCTCTCTCTGTTAACATGTGACCCACACTGGCTCATCAGAACCCTCTATATCAGTGGTTCTCAACCTTCCTAATGCCACGACCCTTTAATACAGTTCCTCATGTTGTGGTGACCCCCAACCATAAAATTATTTTCATTGCTACTTCATAACTGTAATTTTGCTACTGCTATGAATCATAATGTAAATATCTGATATGCAGGATGTATTTTCATTGTTACAAATTGAACATAATTAAAGCATACTGATTAATCACAAAAACAATATGTAATTATATATGTGTTTTCCGATGGTCTTACGTGACCCCTGTGAAGGGGTCATTCGACCCCCAAAGGGGTCGCGACCCACAGGTTGAGAACCACTGTTCTATATCCTTTTGATGCAGAGACTTGTGTACAGGTAGGCATGTGACTCAAGTAATTTGAGGTTTTATTTTAAAAGAGATGTAAGTAAATTAATTCTAGGAGTAAGTTGGTTTCACTTGGGAGCTGTAAGGACAAGCTATTTTCCAAAGTGAGAAAGAGCTGCTGTAGTGAAGCCAACACAGAGGAAAGCCTAGTAGAGAATGAGAAGTGAGAGAGTGAGAGGGAGGGAGAGAGGGAGGGAAGGAGAGAGGGAGTGAGAGAAAAAGAGAGCAATACAGAGAGAGGAAGAGAAACAGTCTTATTTCTTTTGAGAAAATGGGTATTATTATGCCTGAAGCCAGAACAACTCTTAGATTTTCAAGTTTAGTGAGTCAGTAAATTCCTTGTTTTGTTTAGGTATATTTGGACTTCTTCACTTGCAACTGAAGAACCCTAAAGAGTAAATGTCTTAGCTATTATTGAAACTTGTCTTTTGACATCAAAGACTTGACTATTTCCACTGCTGCAGCCTTCAGAAAGGAGCCCCTACAATAAATGTCAAAACTGATGAGGCACCTTCATGGGAGATTAGAGAACCAGTCTTCTTTTTATGAAGACACATTATTTTAGGTTCCCTTCAAGTTTTCAGTTTAAAAATTCTGTCAAGAGAATGAGAAGACAAGCCAAAGACTTGGGGAAAATATTTATTTGCAAAAGACACACCTCATAAAAAGTTATTATCCAAAAATATACAAAGAACTCTTAAAACTCAAGATGAAAACAAACACCTTGATTAAAAAACAGACAATCTAAACAGACATCTCACCAAAGAAGATATACAGATGACAAATAAGCATGGAAAAGATGTTCTACATCATATGTCATTAGGAAATACAAAGTAAAGAAACTGTGAGATACCACTCTAGAACACTGACAACACCAAACGCATGGGAGGATGTGGAACAACAGGAACTTTCATTCATTGCCGGTGGAAATGCAAAATGGTACAGACACTTTGGAAGACAGTTGGGTGGTTTCTTACAAAACTACATCTACTTTTACCGTATAATCCAACAATCTTGCCACTAGGTATTTACCTAAAGGAGTTGAAGAATTGTTCTGCACAAAAATTTGTGCATGGATGTTTATAGCAACTTTATTCATAACTTGGAAGCAGCTAAGATGGCCTTCAGTAGTGAAAGGATAAAGAAACTGTGGCACCTTCAAGCAATGCAATAATACTCTATGCCAAGAGGAAACCAGCCATCAAGCCATGAAAAGCCATGAAGGAACCTTCAATGTATATTACCAAGTGAAAGAAGCCAATCTGAAAAGGCTATAGAGTGTATGATTCCAAATATATGACATTCTAGAGAAGGCAAAACTATGGAGTAAAAACATGAGTGATTTCTAGGGCTTAGTGGGACAGAGGGATGAATAAGCAGTGCACAGAGGACTTTTTTAGGGCACCAATAATACTCTGTGATGCTATAGTGGTGAATACCTGTCATTATACCTTTATCCGGTCTCATAGAACATACAACATGAATAGTGAACCCTAATGTAAATGATTATAACGTGTCAATGTAGGTTCATGAATGGTAACAAATGCATCACTCTGGTGAGGAATGTTGACAATGGGAGAGGCTGTGCATGCATGAGGGTAGGAGGTATATAGAAAGCCTCTGTACCTTCCCCTCGGTTTTGCTGTGAACACTTAAAAAAATAGTCTATTGAAAATTTTCAAAAACCATAGCTTTTGACCTCTGCATATATTTACAGACTTTTTGGTGGCAAGGCTTAGGAGAATGTATTGGTGAAATATTCCATGTAAAAATGGTTTTTACATACTGCAAGGAAGGAATGATGGAAAGTGTAGTGAAGTTGCATTGGATGGAACTATTTCAGAAATTTGCTAATGTGAAAGAAGATTTCTTATGTGAATATAAGAGAAAAGTGGTTAAAATTCCTTGAGGGTCATTTTCAGATTGATTAACCACTGGCAAAGTGATAAACTGTTTTTCTTTAGTACTCCAACTTCTCTGATTTTCTACCTTCAGTTCCCTTCCTTCTTTTTGTATTGTTTTGCAAGCACAGCACCCTATATGAATGTGTGCTAATTTTCAACACTTTAATTCATCAGGAGCATTAGTCATGGACTGTAACATCTTTCTTCTGCATATCTTTTTCCATTCTCCTTCCCTGCAGTTCCTGGTCCCTACATCCTTCTCACTCAAGTCTTTTTGTGCCCCTACTATTCTTGTTTTTGGAAAAGGATGGAGAGAGATAAAGTGGATGGGGGAAAATGAACCCTGTAAGAGGGGTAGGCCAAACTTGGAGTAATTTTATCAAATCTTAGCAGGTTCTAAATATAGGACATCCTCATTAATAAAAGGAACAGAAGATATTCATGTATTAACATATTTCTCTCTACTTGAATCTCGCTCCTACCTACTTCATTTTGGTTAGCAAAAATAAAGGATACAGGAATGTTTAAGGAAAACAGCAAAACTGAAAGGTGGATAAGTGGTTTTGATGTATTTATTACATTATATTTGCTCTCTCTTTTTTGGATTTCAAGGTCCTTGGAATCTAGTGGACTTATCTTCATTTTTTGATGAATATACACAGTGTTTAACTCTTTCTGAATATCATTAATTTGGGTTAACTTCTTCGGAGCTGTATGATTACATTTTGTGTTAGCAATCTTTTGTCTTCTTAAGTTCTTTTGGTCTAAAGACTATATAACACCTTTCTCCATTAAGTTCTTTTACTAGCTACATAATCTGTGCTATTCTTGTCTTATCCAAAAGATAGTTAGCATCCTGAGGTCCTTGAGTCTGAAGTAAACTTTTGCTACTTATGATATTTTTCCTGTTGAAGGCTTTACTAATTTTTCTCTGCATAGTACATTTGACCTGTCCTTCAAAGTACAGTTTAAGTTCATTTACTCTATTAAGTTTTTAAAATTTCTCCAGTTACTTTCAGTTGTGCACTACATAATTGTACATGTGAGATGGGCTGGAATAATTCCCCCCTTCCCATGAAAGCGTCCACTTTAAATTCCCTTGGATCTGTGAATGTTACTTTATATGGCAAAAGGAGCTTTGCAGTTGGTTAAATTAAGGACCTTGAGATGGAGAGATTATCCTGGGTTATGCAGGTGGGCTCAATGTAATCACAGGGGTCCTTATAAGAGGGAGGCTGGAAGATCAGAATAAGAGAGAAAGCAGTGTGGCAACGGTAGTAGAGGGAGAAAAGGCAATGAGATGCACTGTGAGCCAAGTTGTATGGGCAGCCTCTAAAAGCCAGAAAAGGCAAAGAAACAGATTCTTCCTTAGAGTCTCCAGATGTCGACATCTTGATTTTAGTCCACTGAGACTAATTTTGGACTTCTGAACTCCAGAACTGTAAGATAGTAAATTTGTGTTGTTTCTAGCTACCAAATCTGTGGTTATTTGGTATTGTTACAGCAACAATAGGAAACTAATATGATGTCATTACAGTCCTCTAGGTCCGTTCCACTTAATTTAGCACTTTACTGCTGGGCTAATTTTACTATGTATAAATGATATAATATAAATTCCTGGTAGGCCCTGGCTGGTTTAGCTCAGTGGATTGAGCGTCGGCCTGCGAGCTAAGTGTCGCTGGTTCGATCTTCCAGTCAGGGCACATCAGAGAAGGAAAACTCTGACTCCAAAAAAAAACCTCCGCTGCCTTGCGGCATACCTCTTCAGAGGAAAGGCTGAGGGAGTAAACCCCGACAGAAAATCCGGAGCCGGAGTCCCTAAGGCGGTTTGATGTTGTAGTCAACACCGGCAACTCCTGCGGCGCACCTGAACCCAAGCTGTATCGACTCCGTCTTTCCCTTGGACCCTTCAGCTGCGAAGAGAGGGGGGGGTCTGCTGCATGGGCAACAGCAGACCCTCCATATCACCCTGCCCAGGCTCTGTAGCTTCAGCGTCATCGCAAGATGTCGATTCAACACGGGAGGAGACAGATACTATGTCACTCCCGAGTCGGACTGCACAGCCATTCTCGGCGGTGCAGATAGACTCTTAAGAAGCTACACCATCGTCTCTCGAGACGGACGGCTGCCGACGACGACGATAAATTCCTGGTGGGCTGGATCCAGAATTTTTACTTCATTTTTTATATCCTAGGTGCCCAGTTCATTCTTAGGTACTTAGCTACTTGGAGTGGATTCTATCTCTGGCACATAAAAGAAAATGGCTACCACGAGTGCATTTTGAAAGACATATATTACTCAATGAACTCTGTTTACTTCCTTGGCATCAAATTCCAATCTTTTATTTTTTAGCTCTATGTCACAAGCAGTGTTAGATGCACAGCACTTGCTTAGTGGAGGCTGCGACACAGAAGGCCTTTAACAAGCACTTGATGCATTGAGTGGAAATCTCTGGGAGTAAAGAAGGAAAAGGAGAAAGAGAAAAGCAAGATGGGTAAGGTAGAAGGTCCTCCTTGTCTATTTACCTGATTCATTTATGTTACATTAAGTAAAGTTAAAATGCTGAAAAAAGAGCATTCATCAAACTTTCTAACATTAATTTTTCCTTAAAGCAAAAAAGAAGAGAGGGAAAGATGGTAAAAATAGACAGGGTGTGGCAGTTTAATTTTATCCATTAAATTCAAATAACCAGTAATTTAAAATCTAGGTAATATGCTTAATACTATGCCAAGAGCTAAAGAGGTCACAGATAACACATAGAACATAAATCTATTCTATCTAGTTGGGAGATAATAACAACAGTGAACTAAGCTTAAGAAGCAGTTTATCAAGTATTATCTTGTGTGATTCAGACTTTGGAGATTATCAATATTTGGAATTTGGGGATAGAGAATCAGCACTTCATCCAGCAACTACTTGTTATAGTTCTCTGTGAATAACAGTTTCTGTTTGGAGTTTGCAATCTCCTAGAGAAAGTTAAGAGAAATAACTGACTAATGTAAGAATGGATTAAGTGCTAAATACAGAATGTTTTGTATTGAGAAAAGGTTATTACTGTAACTTCTGAAAGTTGAAAGGGGAGGTACAATTGTGAATGGTTTTAAATTAAAGGTATTGTTTGGACTGAGCCTTGAAAGATGAGTAAGACATTGATTAGAATATACCAGGCTGAAGCATGAGCAAGAGCACTGCAGATATTTCATGCTTGGATGGAACAAAGGATGCTTGAAGGGTAGTGCATTACTTTCCTATTCACATGGTAACAAATTACCACAAAGTTAAAGCAATACAAATTTATTGTAATTCTGTAGGTCAGAAGTCCAATACAGGTTACATTAGGATAAAATCAAAGTGTCAGCGGGACGGCGTTCCATTCTAAAAATTGTAGCGGTGAATCCATTTCCTTGTCTTTTCTAGGTTTTAGAGGTCACCACAATCCTGGCCAGTGGCCCCTTTCCCGTATTTTCAAAGCCAGCAATATTGCAACTCTCTAATCATCCTTCATAGTTACTTCCCCCCTGACTTTCCTCTTCTGCATCCCCTTTCCAGTTCTGAAAGATCTTATGATTATATTGGGCCCACTCAAGGATAATCTATTTTATGTTAGATCAGGAGACTAGCAACATTAATCACCTTTTCTGGTGAAATTTAACACATTAACAGGTTCCGGGGATTAAGACTGTGGACATTTTGGGGTGGGGTCATTATTCTGTTTACCACAGGTAGTGAGGAAGAGCTAATCTCCAGAGGGAAGCCAAAAGAAGGGGCGTGAATGCACTGATGAGGGCAGTGGGGTTACAGGTGCAAGTTTCTTAGGTTTGACATAAATTCCCTCTCCCTCTCTCTGATGACAGTGTTGGTTGCAGCATAGAAAAGTGCTTAGACAGGCAAGTTTGGGAAGCACTATTAGGAGGCCACTATTACAATCCAGGTGAGATGGTCTAAGGTAGAGAGAGCACAGCCGATGGTTTTATGTGGTCTGAGGCTGCTTCTGCCCATTGCTGTTTTTCATCAAAATCCACGACATCACTCCACAAGATCTCAGCAAGTGCAGTTTCTAGTAATATGGTTGAATTTGTTCAGTAGATGCTGCAACCCAGGCCTTAATTCATTCACCTACAATCAACAAAGGGAGACCGGAATCCTGGCCAATCCCCCAATTAGCAAGGCTGAAGCTCACAGGGAACGAACCACTGAACTCTGTAATGGTCCAAATTGCTGGGATGGTGCACAGTCTTTGTTCTTAAGGTGTTACCTTAACACAGACACAAAACTGAAATAGCAGTGCAGGGTCTCAGCGCACTAAGCCTGACAGCTCGTCCAGTTCAACAATGCTCTTCCGGTCACCGCCCTCTTTCTCCCGTCCCCCCCTTGGTCCCAGGGCTGCGAACCCTGCACGGCTGACTCAGCCGACACCGCACCCTGCACCAACCACGAAGTCACCGCGGCGTCCCCGGAGGACCCGGGTGGAGACAGTGGGAGCAAAAAAGGCCAGGGGCAGTCGCAGACGCTCGCGGTCACGTGCCCGGGGCCCGCAGTCTTCCGCTTCCGTTACTTCCGGGTGCCACCGCGGCATCTGTCCGGCTGGGCGCTGGGTTTCTTTGGTCCCCGCGTACTGTATCTGATCGTTTGCAGAACTGCCCCTTCCCTGTTCCCAGCGGGCGGGACATGAGTATCCCTGGGCCGCTGCCCTCGAACGGGGTCTTGGCACGGCCACCCGATGGACTGTGGGCTGGGGAGCCGACGCCGGGTACGTGCTATCGGCCGGGCGGGCACCCGGGGCGGAGTGGGTGGGTCTTCGGGGCCGCCCCGCAGGAGTAAGCTGCGGCTGCCCGGAGGTCTGTGGCCCCGGCGCGGAAGTCGGGAACCGGCCGCCCTCCGGCTCAGCGGAATGGGTGGGAAACGAGGTTTGGCGGGGGCAAGCGGCGTTTTTTGGGTGCGGTTGGAGGCAGTTGATGGTGAAGTCATTCTGCGTTTGCATGACTCCAGCGCTTGTCGGCTGTTTGTTACACGCTGGTGGTTGAGGATGAATTTGTCAGAAGGATGATGTCTTTGTAATTTAGAGACTTGATGTTCCCATGGAATGCTGTCTTGCTTGTTGACGTTACTGCATCTGTATTCCTCCAGGAGTCATTCTTTATCCCAGTTCCAAGAGAAATTTATGCCCTGATGTCCTAAGGCATCCATTGAATGTGAAGGGTTGACTTGCTATGCATCCGGGATGGTGCCATTTCTGTACCATCCTTGGGGGAATTGAGAAAGTACTCACTCAAAGCAGTTTCGTGTTCTGTGGTTCAGATGGGGAACCCTAGATGAGAAAGGCTGCAGGGCTTTGGATGTGCCTTTGCTTATACCTTCCTTTCTAGAAATATAGGCGTTACCTCCAAATAGTACTCAGTCCTTTCTTGGCCATGCTTTTTCCTCAGTGATCTCCCTCTCTTCCCACCTTCCTAAGTTGCTTCTATAAATATATGGCTTCCTTGTATGTATGTGCAGCTTGGGTGCCTCAGCTTGCTCCTCTGTTTGCTGGACGCTTTGACATGGTTCTTTTGCACCAACTTCACCTACAGAATGTACGTAAATAAAAGCGGATGTCTGATCCTATTGATGATGCCAAGTCACTCTCACTTGAAACTCTGATATTACTCTGGACTCTTTCCTCTCACTTGCCTCTTACCTCTTTTTAATCTAGGGGATTCTACTAGACAATTTCCAACTCCTTTTTGTATTTTCACCCTTACAACAACAGGTGTAATGCTAGTCCGCCTCCACTCTCCTACCCTTACACCCCATCTATCCCACTACTGTCACATCAGTGCTCCAAGATAAAGCTCCAATCATGGCATTTCCTTGCTTGGAAGCCTTCAGTGGCTCCTAACTACTTACTAAATAAAGAGCCAAACCCATTAGCTTGGTGCTCAAGGGTCCTTGTAGGCTGGCCACATGGTTCTTACAGCTCACTACAGCATATGTCTTATGCTCCAACTGCCTTTTCTGTTCAGAGGAATTCCATATTCCCATCTTCCCTCATGCTGCTTCCTTTTCCCATACTGTGTCCTATCCACTCTGTCTTCACACTTTCTTACTCGTTTGGAAATAGTAGCTATCATGTTGGCGGGAATGTAAATTTTTGCCATCTTTTAGGAAGGCAGTTTGGCAGTCTGTTAAAAAGATTCGTAAACCTTTAGTTCTACAAAAACAGTGATGTAAATATGCAAAGACAAGCAAGAAAGCTCACTACAACATTGTTTGAAATAGGAAAAAGTGAAAATAACCGAAGTACTCATCCTTAGGTGTCTTAGTCTGTTCAGGCTGCTATAACAAGGTACCATAGCTGGGTGGCTTAAACAACAGACATTCCTTCTTTGCAGATTTGGAAGCTGGAAAGTCCAAGATCTAGGTGCTGGCAGATTAGGTTCCTGGTGAGGACCCTCTTCTGATCTTGCAGACAGTTGCCATTCTCACTGTCTTCACATGCTGGAGGGAGAGAGCTCTGGTTTCTCTTCCTTTCTTTTATAAACAATAATCTCATAGGGGTCCCACACTCATGATCTCCTTTAAACCTCATTACTTCCCAAAGACCCCACCTCCAAATACCATTGTATTGGAGGTGTGGGCTTCCACATGAATTATGGCAGGAACACAAACATTCAGTCCAAACCTGGTTAAACAAAGTATGTCAGGATTCTGTTCACTTAAAATGAATGTAGTAGATCCACATATGTTAATTTGGAAAGATATATAAGATATATATTTAAGAGTTGTAGAAAAATGCAAGTAATATTTCATTTGTGATAAAAATAGGGTTTAAGCATGGGTATGCAAAGACAGAAGACTGTGTAAGAAACCCCCGAGTAACTCTCTAAGGGCATGAGAAAGAGTATTTTTCTTTTCAGCTTATGCTCCCGCCTTTGTGTTCTAAGATTAACATTTAAAAAAAGAAAAAGAAATGAAAATTTCATCCACTCCTTAGGCTTCAGCACAAATGTCTACACCCCCGTTAGGAGTTGGTCCCACGCTTCTCTGGTCCAAGTGATCTTGCTCTTCTCTGAATTCCCCTCTAAGTTTCTGTTCCTCTAATGGCACTTCTCACATTCTGTGATTCTCCTGTATTGAACCATTCCATGGAAGGAGACTTGCCTAATTTATGGTTGTACTCAGAAACTAGTACATAATATATACAGACAAGCAGCAAGTGTTTTTTTGTATTAATAGGATAAGGACCCTTTAAAAAAAATCTCCTACAATAAAGTACCTTGGACTTAGTAACATTTAGTATGTATGTAAAAACACGAAAACTTAAGACACTTCCACTAATTAGAAGATTGCGGCAGGGTAGGGAGGGGATTCATGAGTTATAAAGTCTATATGGGTGAGGCAAAAGTAGGTTTACAATTGTATGGAAAATAATACAGTAATTAATAAATCATACAAGAATAAACCGTGTTTTGTGTACTCACAAATGTAAACCTACTTTTGCCCCACCCTGTATATTGTAAGAGAGGTGTATTAGTTATTATTTCTTAAAGTTTAAATGTCCTTATTTGGATATTTTTGTATAATACTTATGTTTTCTATATTATGCTTCCTATATGAAGAGAGTTGCTGTTTGCACTATAATTGTAATCAAGCCTTAAGCAATGGCATAAATTCTCAGATATACTTATTCACTTCCCATCTGATGGTACATCAGTGGCAATATCCATAAATGCTCCACACTTCCCATTGTATTTTTATTTCATTTGTAGAGTGCTACATTTTTTAGTTAGCTCTTACCTGTTTGAATATTGCCTTGCAACTATGAGAATTCCAAAGTTTGTTCATAATGTTTTTCAGGATCAGAATAAAAACCATACTATTTTATTTCCATCTCTAAAAGCTTATTTTGAATATGACAGCATGTTGTTTTCCTTAATCTTGTCAAAATTTAAATATGTGGTAAAAACTATACATGGAAATGGATTATAAGCAATGTGTTATGATAAATATATTCTATATAATGTTCTACTTTGATGTTACTGAATATTACCAGATTATGATTTAAAGAGAGATGTTTCAGAATTTAATATTAGTTTAAAATGTTTTTAGAGTACAATTTTAATAATGTGACCGTCTCATTTTTTCTCATTCTAAATCAGTGGTCCTAAAAATTTACAGACCAACCACTGAACCCTGTTAAGAAATTGTTTTATACTTTTCTTGGTAATAGTAGTGATTGATGAGTACTCATTTTAGATACTTTTGAATGCCTGGCACAATGCTTACAGTGCTTTTACTCAAAGAAAAAATATGAGGCACATTTCCTTGCATCACATTTAGGTTTACACTCAAGACATAATATGTTATTTTCTACAGTGAATTAAGATATTGATCTCAAGAAAGGAGAAATTCTTAGAAACCTTCTCTTAACAAATGACAAAACAGCCCCCCCTTTACATGTAAATAATATATCAAGTTACCTGCAGAATAAACGTTGACCCATATCTTTATTCCCATAGAAATGAAAAAATATTTTTAGGTATTGTGTTTTTAAAAAGTACATATAATTTCTGCATGTTTTTGAAAAGAAGAATTTGTTTTCATTCAGTGACTGTTTCCCACTCTTAGGCCTTAGATTTCTTTAACAATCCTCTTAAAAACTATAAATCCTCTGTCATGAAAAATACAAAAATACATAAACATACAGAATTTTGCATATGTTAATATTATTTTAATTAGACTTTGTTGTATTAGTAGCTTTAAAACTTGTTTTGAGTGCTCATAATCTGTTTTTTAGAGGACATTCAGAAGGTAAAAGTTAAAGAAAAGGATTCCTGTACTACCTTGTGTATGTGTGCTGAACCTCATTGCCAGCCTTCTTCCCTGCCTCCCTACTACTCTCTGTTCCCTGTGTCAATTTAAAAATTTTTTAAATTTGATTTTTTCTTGGGGACAGGTTTAAGTGACAGTTCTCCAGATGAAGGGTTAATAGAGGACTTGACTGTAGAAGACAAAGCTGTGGAGCAACTGGCAGAAGGATTGCTTTCTCACTATCTGCCTGATCTGCAGAGATCAAAACAAGCCCTCCAGGAACTCACGTGAGCTAACAAAAACCAGAGATGCACTCATTTCCCCTCTGGCATAGTCAATCATTTACTGTATAAGTATATACTTTGTTAAATTATATTATTTTGTAACATTTCCAGAGATGCACTCATTCCCCTCTGGCAGAGTTATTATTTACTATATAAGCACATACTGTATTAAGTCATATTATTTTGTTACATTTCATGCAATGGAGTATTTCTGTGTTTTTAGTGATAGCAAATGGAGGTGCAGGAATTTATATTACCCTAAATATAAAAAGTAAAATGAATACTTGTAGAGTATTTGGGGTCTAAGAGGTATGCCTAATCTTATCTAGACTTTCATTAATTTTGGTGTTTTACCATTATTTTATGAAAATCTTGCCTATTGGGAATGCTGCATGATGGGTATACACCTATTTCTGAGTAGAGTTGCAAAATGTGTCCATAAAAGTTACATTTGTATTCATTCGTTGGTTCACGAGTTGCCAGAAATCCTTAAGTATAGTTTATTGAGATGGCCCATTTCATCCTTTACTAGCTAAATAAAGGATTGGAGGGCACATTAAGAGAGGAACAGGATTAGGAAGAATGGAACCCATAGAGGGGGGTCAGTATGCAAAGATATACATTTTACTTGATCAACTCCCACCTGGAAACCACAGACTGAGTTTCTTCTTCCTCTAGAGTCAGGCAGGACCTGTCTGGATTGCCCAGGCTGGACTGTTTCTTTCTGTGATGGTCATCTTTCCACTGGCTCTGAGCTGCTGCTTCTCTAAGACCTACCCTCTGAAAACTTACCTCTAAAGACTTTATTAGGGCAAAAGGAGAGAAATAATCAACTATGTTCATTTTATAAATATTAGTAAGTAATATTATAATCCTTGGATTTGAAGGTGATAAATGAGTATAGAAGTAGTACTGTGTTCTACTACATGTAGTACATTTCTGTAGTTAGGGAGTTGGCAACATTCCGGTTTTCTGCTAGTTCCAAGTGAGATTTTTTTATCTCTAGTATGTGTTATGCCTTGTATTTTAGCAACAGTCAATCCTTGTGGCAAAAAAGTAATAAAGATTTTGTTGTGGAATTTGGATGAAGTGTGATAGACTGACAAAAGGTAAGAAACTCTGCAAGCAAAACATTTGGATAACACCTTCCAAACAGGAAGCTGGGAGTCAAGGTTTAACTACAGAGTTTAACTGATGAGGACATTGGCTAAACTTTAGTGGAAATCTCCACTTCCTAGGCATCCATATGATGATGATGATGTTGGAAAAATCAGCTGTTTATTACTATATTTACTACATGCTTGCCACGTTATATACCATATCTTAATTAAACCTGACACCTTCTTTATGAAGTATCATATTATCTCTGTTTATAATCAAAGAAACTGAGGTTCAGAGAGGTTAAATAACTTGAAAAAGATCACACAGGTAGTGCAAATTGAATATGATGAATACATCATACATCTTGAGAGTTAAAGCAAGATAAGCAGATTTCAAAGAAGGGAAAAAGAGAAATGTTTTCTAGTAGCTATCTCTTTCAAATTTCACTAATAATAAAGATTCAGGGGAAACAGTAGTTCCCTGAGTCCTAGTCCTGGTTCTGTCATTAAACATTTTAGTCTTCATTAAGCTACTTTACCATTGTAGAAACAGGCCTACAGATATAAAGGAGAAGGTAGTGGTAGACAGAAACTAAATTTTCTTTGTAGCTAACAATGGGTGAGGGAGACCAAGAACAAAATTTAGCTTTATATATAAGGAAGGTTACAAATAGCCTTTTTTATATGTGTCATTTTAAGAACATTGGAAAGAAAGAAAGAGGTTCTGGGACCCAGGTTCTTAAAAGTAGCCGGAAGAGGTGCAGCTGTGAATAATGTCAGTGGAGCTCCCTTTGAGATAAAATAGGCCTAAACCTTCCAAGGAAGGAGCTTTTTTTTCTCAGAGATCTTTCTTTAGATACTGCATCTGGGCTTCACAATCACACCCAGCATATTTACCGCAGATTATACAAAACTTCAAGGGAAAGGAAATTCAGTCTTTTTGCCCCACTATATTGTAGCTAAATATTCTCTGGAACTTTCTTCCAGAGTGTCTAAATTTCGGGATCACAAAAGTTGCAATTATAGTTTTGTTATAAAGCCTCAGGTACCTAGCAAAACTGGGAAAACAAGTATTGTTTGGGAGGGGGACCTCACCCCCAGGGTGACCTTTCTTGCCCTAGCATATGGCTGGTCATGTGGCTTAGATCCTTCCCTGACCTTAGAGGAGGAGCAAAGGGGTGGGAGAATAGCCTCATGTGATTCGTGTACAAGCCCTTGCAAGTCCACTCCCTTGAACATTCAGTCCTCAGGACAGTGAGGTTCTGACTCACATCAGGAACAAAGCCTTGGGTCTGTTGACCACTGAGACATAGTTTTGGTCAAGCTAGAGATAATATCTAGGCCTCTATTGTGTTTCAGCTCCAGGCCCACAAAAGCAGCAAAACCAGATGAAGCCATAGTATGGCTGACATCAGGACCAGCTACAATGACTAATGACCCCCTACACTAGCCCCGACCAATCAGTAGAGACCATGACCCTGAAAGAACACACCTAGAAAGCTGATGGATATGCTATTGAGATTCTTCCCTAGAATTCCCGCCTTTAGGAAACAGATAAAAACACATAATACGAAGGAGCTGGTTTGCTCACACTCTCTCTCTAGCACACCCATGCCTTTCTCTACCCACTTCTTCCCTCAGGTGTCCCCCAACCCCGTGTGCACATGTATGTCCCTCTCTCCCTCCACATCCCCTCACATGCCTCCATCTTTCCTTCTCCCATTCCACCCCCTTGGCCCACTACCTTTGCTTTCTTCTTCCTAAGCTCTGACGACTCCTTTTGCCTCTGTAATTTGTTTCCTGAGTATATGCAGCCCAGCTGGCTTCTTTTTCCTATGGCTCACTTCTTCTGCCTCTGACTTTATATAAAGAAACTTTCACTTGTATTTGAGTTATTTTTTTAAATAAGTTAGTGGTTGACACTTTTTAAAAAAGGATTTTATTTATTTATTATTAGGGATAGTGGAAGGGAGAGAGAAAGAGAAGGAGAGAAGCATCAGTGTGTGAGAGCTACATCGGTAGGTTGCTTCTCACACTCCCCCAACTGGGGACCTGGCGGCAACCCAGGAACCTAACCAGCGACCTTTTGGTTCACAGGCCGGCGCTCAATCCACTGAGCCACACCAGCCAGGGCTGTATTTGAGTTCTTGGCTCTGTATTATTTCTTAATGCAAGCTCAAGGACCAACAACTAACATCTGGTGCCATTTGCTGTTAGATGTAGGCCTACTTAGATTAAATTTCTCTTTGTGTGAGTTTTGGTAGTTTGTGTCTTTCAAGGAGGTAGCCATTTTTTCTAAGTTATTAAATTATGGACACAAGAGTTGTTGAAAGTATTCCTTTATTATCCTTTTAATGTCCATGGGATCAGTAGTGATGACTCCTCTTCCGTAAAGAATGTTAATAATTTATATCTTCTCTCCTTTTTTTTTTCTTTGTTAATTTGGCTAGAAGTTTATCAATTTTATTGATCTTTTGAAGAACTAACTTTTGGTTTTGTTGATTTTTCGGTATTATTTTCTCATTGTAACGGCCTCTATTTGCTTTCCTGCTTATCTTGGATCATTGACTTGCTAGTTTTCCCTCTCATTTATTCTGTATTTCACCTTCTGTGGTCTCTAGTCAGAGACCTGTGGTGTCTGCCAAACTTAGTGCTGGACGGTGGAAATGCTTTAACTGCCCTTCAGTCTCCTTACTGTTACCTCTTTTTCTCATCATTGTTCTCTGTTTAGCATAGTTTTGCAAGCAAATCATGTTATATATATTTTTGTCAATGGTTTAAAATATTTAATTAGGTGACCCCTCAATGTAACTTATTCTTGTGATCCCAGCATTGATTTTGATTTAGAGAAGTATATTAGGGAAGTTGGCTTCTCTTTCTCAATAGAAGGTTTTGAATCAGAATTTTTATGAGGAACCTTTGAAATTACGTTATCTGACTTGACTTTATAAATGAAAAAATTTAGGCCCAGAGAAATAAACTGAATCTCTAAGATCATACAACTGATTATTTCTAAGGGAATCTTGTAATTCCTAGTCTTTTTTTCTTTTCCATCTTGCTTCCTACTCATCCCTTTAGACTTATTTGTCCATTGATACTGCATTTTTCCCAACTCTAGTCTAAGAAGTCACTGCTGCTGATTTCCTTTGTGGTATTCTTCCAATTTTAATGTATATAAAACACCGAGTTTCTTGGGCAAGATAGTATAAAAAGCTTTGGAGGGGATAATACAGGAAGGTGCTAAAAATAATAACTGATAAAATAATTTTAAATGATTTGGTGATTTTAATTACTAGACTCTGAAATTGAGGCAAGAATAAAAGACACATTTAGTTATCAGAATGTGGCTTTGAAATATTATTTTGAAAAAGATTATGCTAATCCAAATAAGCCTTGAAGAATTAATAAATTAATAAATTTCTAGCTTAGTTTCTGCCTTTAACATTAACTAAGATGAATGTGATTCCTTTTAATGAACCAGCACTTACAGTATATAATGTTTATTTTGGTGTTGTGTGTGTGTGTGCATTTTTTTTTTTTTCCAGACAGAACCAAGTTGTATTATTAGACACATTGGAACAAGAGATTTCAAAATTTAATGAATGTCATTCTATGTTGGATATTAATGCTTTGGTAAGTATGATTTAGTTTACATAGTTTAAAGATACCTTGTTTTAGAAATAGGTAGGTTTATCCTCCCAACTTTGTACATATATATGTTTGGGATCTTGTCTTCTAATTTTTAAGGTTAGAATTTGTCTTTTAATAGGAAGCTTTACTTTACTGGAACTTCCATTATTTTGAATTGTTATTTTTCAAATATTGAACTTGTGATAGGAAGTAGAACTTAACTTGTGAAAGTCTGGAATAGATCTTCATTTTTATAAAAGAGACTAAAAGTAAGAAACTTTTGGGATACTATGTTTTTCCTTAAGGAAAGTGCATCTCTCTCTCTCTCTCTCTCTCTCTCTTTCTTTTTTTTTTATCAATTCATGTTTTTTTAAAATTCATATTTTATTTAATTGTATGCTATTTTCATAATGTCATAACAATGCTGAAACAGATCCTTTGAAGGTCCTTTATGGACCCTTTATATCTTTTATATAAATGACAATATTTGAAATTCATCAGAAGCTCTATAGCTTTTTGAGGAGGGAACTGATAATCTTTATTTTAAGAAACAAGAATTAAAAAAAATACGGAACTTAGGACTACCTTTCTCTTCATCATGAACATTACAAATAGCTCAGTTCGCATGATTTTATGGACTTCTAAGCATTGTACAAATGGTGGCTTATTAAAGTTTTCCTTTTATAACAACCAGGAAGTTCATGGTCTCTAGCATTAGACAGAGGCCTGCAGTAATAAATAGTAAGACTTTTGCTCTTGTGAAGGAGGCAGACAACGCTGCACTGACTTAAGACTATTTGTTGAATGAATTAATGATAAATGAACCAAGCAAATGTAATACTGTTGCTTCTGTCTGAGGGGGCAGAAACTAAGTCTTCCTTGTTTGTCTTCTCTCAGCCCCAGAGCATTCTGATTATCATCTAGGAACTGAAAACTGGAAGGCTCAGAGAGACAGGAGGAGGGTCTGTACGCTCTAGAGCTCACCAGACTGTGACTTTATGTATAGCTGCCTGAAGGTTGCTAGTCTCTGTACTGACACTGCTCTCATTTTTGGGTACCTGGTCTTCTCTTTCTGTTACCTTGACCGAGAATGTGGTGCTTTTTTTTTTTTCTTTTCTGCCATCTCTGGCTGAGATGGAAAGTCTAAATCTATAACTTCTTGGGAAGAAGTTCTGCTTGGTCTCACTTCAGAAGCTCAAAGCCCTCTCAAAGCTCTCTAGGCACAGCTTGGCTTTTCTTGATGGGCAGATACTTAAACTGTCCAATATATCCTGGCTTGGTCTTTCCCTTGTAAAGGCAGCAGAGAGTATTTTACTTTTCTCAAATGAAACTGAGAGCATTATTCAGTAGCCTTACTGAAATTTTAGGATTATATTGCATGTTTTTAAAGCAAAGTGTTACCTGTATACAATACAAATATCTCTTTTATGTTTAGTAACTTTTTATTATTCTGAACTGAATCAAGTGTTTTCAAAATCCTACTGATGGTTTAAATAAAATTTAAATATTGGAATTAAATTGCAGAGATAATTAAGGCTTTAAAAATTTTGACCAATTTAGGAAGAATGAACTGTAATTTTGGCATTGATTTATTTATCCATTTTGATATTTGAGTTTATTTTAACTTGGCTTTTCATTTATTTTTCCATGTTAAGTTCACTGAAGCTAAACAGTATCATGCCAAGTTGGTGAATATAAGAAAAGAAATGCTGATGCTTCATGAAAAGACATCAAAGTTAAAAGTGAGTTGGAAAGTTCTTTTACATTCTTTATAAAAGTAGAGGTTTAATTGTCTGTTCTTCTTCAGTACTCATTTTCTGACCTCTTATATATCTATATACAATAACATACTTAATTCATGGTACATTGTTTTCTTTTATTTATTTTTTATTGTTTTCTTTTACAACATCCTTTAGAATTCCACTCTGGGCTTTTTTACTAATAGCTGGGTGAGGAGGCTCAGATTCTCTGAATATGTCACTGCAATTCTCATTTAACAAGAGTAACACATTTTTTTGTTGTTGTTTCAAGGAGATGTTAAATTACCCAGAATGAAGTTTAAAAGTTAAATATGAAATTTATAAATATGTATTGATCACCTCAAATCAAAGCACTGTTACTTTTAAATTAGGCCCTAGCCTATAAATCTTGATTGTTCTCTTGGTTTTTGAATTTTTTGACATAGAAAAGAGCACTTAAACTGCAGCAGAAGAGGCAAAAAGAAGAGTTGGAAAGGGAGCAGCAACGAGAGAAGGAATTTGAAAGAGAAAAGCAGTTAACGGCCAAACCAGCGAAAAGGACATGAGAAGCTGAATGTGTTTGTGTTCTTCCTTCCCTGGCCCCTGTTCTTTGGATTTAAGATGACTGTGTAGACTGAAGTTAAGGTAGTGCCTTATACTATTGTGTCCTGTTTTGAAATCCTTTCCCTGGGAGTGCTGTCTCTGTATGTCCATTTTAGCCATTTAAGAAGCTGCTTTTTTTTTTTTTCTAAGTAGAAGACATAACGTCTTTTGGTTTGGATATTTATGGATAATTTTTCAACTTTTGTTTTGCTTAATTTAAAAATTCATTATTTTGGTCTTGGATCACTTTTAAACTGGAAAATGATTTCATTGTTTTTTAATAGTCTAGACTTTAAATGGTTAAAAATTAGTATGAATATTTTAGTTTCTTAATAACTGGATTTAAAAGTTGCAGTTTCTTATTTTATGAAATGACTTGCCTTTTTGGCAGTACAATACTGGTTTTGGCAATTTCCTTTTCATTGCTTGGGTAAGAAAAAATGCCAACGTTTAATCATAAATGCTGCTGGAAAAGAGGTGGTATAAGCTTTGTGAAGAATATGATATAAAAGTATGTACATAGTAAATAATAGTGTCTTAGACATAGGAGGATAGGTGAGCAAGAAGCCAGATAGATTCCACTAGCGATACTCTATCTGCTTCCTAGCATTGTTGCTATTTAGTTCTTATGTAGCCTCTGGGTTCACAGTAGACCACTGTTCCTAAAGTTTGGCAGGGGTGGGTGGTAAAGCTGTCACACACTCAAATATGCTTAAATATTTATAATACTCGGTAAGAGTCAAAACACACTGAGTTACAACTGTCAAGCTGATAAGATAGTGAGTTCAGCTTTCCAAATGGAAGATCTAACTTCTCGTTCTGTTCTCTGATTTGCTGTGTACCTTACATGTGGTTACTTTTTTTGTGCTTTTAACAAATTCTTAAAGTAGAATGATAGATACCAACTACCAATTTCATAGATAATGACAAGAATTGTGGAAAATTGGTAAATAGCTTCTTCACAGAAGAGGCATCAGGATACTGTTAGTGTTTTCTAGATATTCCCCTCCCCCCCAATATTATAAGTAGAAACTTATGTGAGGGAAATATGAAGTTTCATTGTTTAAAATTGAGAGTATATTATTTACTGTTTTAGTTTCTTTAATATCCAGCTGGTCTCCAGTCTGTTACACATAGACTGTACAGAATCTATAAAGATGTGCGATTAGAATGTGTATCTTTTATAATCCACATTACATTTTTGATAAGCTGGAATCAATACTTCTGATCACAGATCAGAATAATTAATAATGGAGAAGGCATTAGATTTGAGTGTCAAGAACTGGCCTGTTTAAAGGTTTAAATAGTTTGAAAGCCTTTTTCTTTAACAAATGACTTATGATCTCACAATTCACTTGACTTTGACTTTAGGTTAAGAATATAAATATATTTTATTTTAAAAGGCTACATGTTGCCTGAATTGCTGAGTGTACTCATTTACAATCCGAAAAAGGCTGGGCGCTGTTTCTCAGAGTGGTTTCTGGACCACCTGCAATGATTATTTAAGTGCTGGTTCCTGGATACCACTCTTAATCTGCTGAAGCAAATCTGTTTGTTTGTTTTGCTTTTTAAAAAAAGTTTCCTCAAGTGAATTCATGCACCTTAAAAGTTGAGAACCACTGGTCTAGTGGCCTGAGTCAGAGGTTCCCACATTAGACTGCATATCATTATCACCTGAGAACTTAAAAAAAAAAAGTCAGACATTCAGGAAGATTCTTACTTATTAGTTCTGAGGTGGGACTCATGCAAATTTTAAAGAGCTCCCCGCACTGGTCTAGACTATTTAGTGATTTATATTTATAAGGAGTGAAATAGTTTAAAAACCCACCCAGTAACTGTTGGGATTAATCTTATGAAATAAATTCTGAATTGCTGCTTTTGAAGTAAAGTCAGGTTTAAGATTGAAATGCATAGCAGACAGGAAATAAAGGATTCTGGTTAATTAATTGAACTTTTTGTGACCTGTATTAAAATAAATCATGTTTATTAAGTGAATGGCAATGCACCTATACTTTTAGAGTTATATTTAACTTTTGAAGATTTTTAAAAATGTCGACAATATATATTAGCATCTACTATTTTTTAAGTCAATTGTAAATTGGAAGTACTGTTACCTTGTGAGTAAAATTAAAACTTTAGCTGTATTTCAGTAGCATAGAAACATATCTTACTAAACCTGGACAAAACCCTTACAATTAATCTTATTGTATTTTTGCACAGAATAATGAATTGGTACTTGGGTTGAAAAAAATTGCCTTTGAATTTTGGGTTGAAAAATATTGTCTTTGTTTTGTAACTGTATCACATGTACTGAACTAAAATGATGAGAGTTGGTTTTGTATTTACTTTGTAGGACATATCATGTAGATGTGCAGATGTGTAATGTAACACGGATTGTGTCCTCACTGAGTTTTTGGGTGGATACAGTTTATAAATATGACAGTTAACACCCTCATGTACTTGTCTGATTTTTGAGCTTATAAAATGAATACTGCTCTTTACACATTTGTTTTAAAAGGCCTCTGAATCACCCAAAGTCATGGATCAAGCACTACTCTGAGTGTAGCACAGTCTACTTCCCTGGATGGACATTATTTCAACCATTTCACTCCTTTGCTTTCCTCTCCTTTCACCTTCCTCTTAATGTTCTCTGTACAGTGTGTCACATAATGACTAGTTCACTCCTGAAATATTTTTCAGAAGTGATAGAAAGTGTTGTGAAAAGATTCTAGTTGAAATAACCCAACTTCATGAAGTTTTTATTTGAGAATAAAAATAATAGCTACTATCTTTAGTGATTTGGTAGTTAGAAAGTGCTTCATAAGGATCCCTGCATCTGTAGCCTATAAATAATGGAAAATTCCAACTAATAGACTGTTTTAATTCATGTTTGTTATTATTTTTTTAATTTGGGAGTCCTTTGACCCCCTGAGAGAGGGACTTCTGTTGATGACCTTTGGAGGAGACATGAACTCACAAATTTCTCATAGAATTTTGTATACATGTGTTCCCTGTGATTGGGTTTGTGTATATATGTGTGTATGTCTATACACATACACAGACACACATACACATATGATTTCCTTCAAAGCAATGACTCAATGATTATTCAACCTCCAGACCTCACTGTGCACATAGTGAAAAGTTACTTAGTTTCTAGGCTTTTCATTTGGATGAAGATAGTTTCTGTATTGTATATTTGTTTAGACATTATTTTTGTATTGATTTGACAGATAATTTAAGATTTGTTCTGTTGCTAGCTTATTCATTCTGTTTTAGCTCTTTTGCATGTATAAGACCGTTTGGGTGAGATGAGGCTTATTTTAAAAGCCATTAAGAGAATGAAGGAAGTAGTCAAGGGAGACAGTTATGACTAGTTTTAAAAACACTGAAAGCAAACATTCCAAAGAAATACAATGTGAAGGCAGGGCAGCCAGAGCGAAGATAGGTAAAATCTGGAGTGGAATGCAGGTGGTGACTGAGAAAGAGAAAAGAAAAGGCCAAGGAAGTTGAAGGGAAAGGTGATGTATCTTTTGTGTACCCTGAACAAGGGAGGTTTATAGGCATGCAAAGAATAAATGAATGAAATTCATCTATTTTTAGGATAAGGTCGCCCCCTACTGTCACTTCATTTTGGTTTTGATCATAAATACATTCCTAATATGCTTCAGAAGGCCTGCAATGCTCAAATCTGGATAGGCTTGACTATTAGGACTTCTGAAAAGACAGTCAAAAGTGTAGTGAACACTTCGTGCAGGGAATATTAAGCAACAAAAACATGTATACACACTTGAAGGTTCCTGGCTTCTGCTTTGATCATAACATTAAAATTTTTAATAGTATATATGGCCTTAGTAATATTGTGGTAAGGATTGTGGACTCCAAAGTCAGACTGATGTGTGTTTATATTCCTGTTTGATTTGGGGCTGTGCACTTGCTTAAACCCTGTGTACTTAAGTTTTCTAAACTATAAATTTGGGGTAAGTGTTTCTGGCTTCATAAGGTTTTGAGGTGTTATGATATCTATATATAAGAAGTGTTGAATGATATATCATAATATCTTGAAGTCACATCTACGTGGGGGTGTACTTGTTTTGCCCTTTGTGCCTGTGTATTTTTGCTCACATGGTTTCCACTGCTTAGGATCTTCATTCTGTGATGTCTACCTGACAGACACCTGTTCATTCTTTGCAACTCAGTTGTCACTTTATGATTTTTCTAAACCACTTCCCAAAGTTCTTTTCGCTTGTGTTCTCATAGTACTTAATACATTTGCCTTAGCATTTATAGTAATAGTTATGTGTTTACATGTCTCTCAAGATTAAGGGTATTTCTTAATCATCTTACTATTTCATAATGCAGCAGTGCCTGGCCTATTGTTGGTGCGTTAATCAGGGTTCTCCAGAGAAAAAGAACCAATAAGATATGTGTTTATGAGAGAGAGACAGAGAGACAGAGAGAGACAGAGGCAGAGAGAGAGAGACAGATATTGGGCATTGGCTCACATGATTGTGGGGGCTGAAAATTCCAAAATCATTAGGGCAGGCTGGCAGGCTGGAAGGCTGGGACCCAGAAAAGAGTTGAGTTCAAAGGCGGTCTGAAGGCAGAATTCCTTCTCCCTCAGGGGACGTCAGTCTTTTTCTATAAGGCTTTCAACTGATTGAGACCCACCCACATTATAGAGGGTAATTTTTACTGAAAGTCTACTGATTTAAATATTAGTCTCATCTAAAAAAAAAGGTTTAGACTGGTATTTGACCAAATATCTAGGTACCATGGTATAGCCAAGTTGCCATATAAAATGAATCATCACATTTGAAATCAAATTGACTCTAGTAGGAGAGAGAGATACAGATATTAAAAATAGTTATAATAAAAAAACTGGATTAAATAACTGCTAAATAAGGAATATTATAATAAAAAGATTAAATTCCTGCAATTCAAACATGGTTTGTGGATAATTCAAGCCACTGCTTCCATGCCTAATAACATATGCAGTTAGGCTAGAAAAATGATAGCCAGTCCCAAAATCCTGGGAATCAAATGGACTCAGAGATAATGAGCATACTGGATGGTAGAAAAATAGGTGTTACATTCACTGTTTAGGGGCTGTGCAGGCCTCTTAAAAACAGGAAGAGTTGGGCAGTTCTAGAGCCTGCTCAGCAGATGAGCTTGTAGCCTGATGAAGTGTAGATGGGACAATGCTTCCATCTTGTGGTATTCTGCTCCCCCAGGTCTGCAGATTCTGGGTTGTCTTCATTAGTTTAATGCAGCTTGGCCTGAGCGTTTTCAAGTAGTATACAGGTTTTTTTTTTTTTTCTTTCTTTTTTAGGTAAGTGAGGATTTTCTGTGTGGTCTGAACTTTTGTTTAAACGATGAGATGTTTGAAAGTGATTTGTGTGGAACATTTGATAAGGTTTAAAACTATATTTTCCTAACTTCTTCAGTCTTTTAGTTTGATGTCGGGCTTAAGGTTTTTTATTTTTATTTATTTCTTCTCCAATTGTGTAATCTATTATCATCAACCATTTTTTAAGAAAAATATTCCAGGCCAAAGATTATGCTGGGAGCAAAGGCCCTAGGAATTGTGTGTTTTTATTCACTTGACCCTCCACATTAGGTCTTAGCTGATAGGATATGGGTTGGGCCGTGGCCCAAGGGAAGCCAACCCATGGTCTAATTGTTGAGAAATTAGCCTGGCAGGAGAAACTGTGCCTACACTATTGGGAATTCCATTGGCTTGGTCAATTACTGTCTTGGGAATATGTATTAGAATGCTCACTGGGAGAGAATCAGCCCTTTAGTAATTAAAGAAGTGAGAAGACACAGAGAAGCAGACAGAGAACATCTGAGTGTTTAGTGGGCAGGAGTTGGGATCTATGAACTTCTATTTCTGAAAGGGGAAAAGGTCTTCAGGCCCCTCAAAAGGCTGGATCCTGAATGGTTTTCCTGTATAGCTCTGTGCCACTTGGGTGGTGGTCTTTTCTTTCTTTTAAAAAAAAATATGTTTTATTGATTATGCTGTTACAGTTGTCCCAATTTCCCTTCACTCTGCTCCCCTCCACCCGGTGACCCCCTTCCTCCAGTTGTTTCCCCCTTTTAGTCCATGTCCATTGGTTGTGCATATAGTTCTTCTCAGCCTCTTCCTGTCTACTCCACTCCCTCCTACTATGCTTCTTAATTCCTGTACCATCTCCCTCCCTTTCCCCCTTCCCCTTCCCTGCTGACCTCCCCCCAATATGCTCCCCATACCTATAGTTCTTTTCCCCTCTCGTTGCCTGTTTAGTTTGCCTTTGTTTCAATTCCCTAGCTTCTGTTGTTGGTTCTTGTGATGCAGTTTTCATTTTAGTGTTCAAAGTTTTGATCCGCCCTTGATAAATCCGCTGATAGTCTAATTGGGACCCCTTTGTACATGATTTTTTTCTTCTCTCTTGCTGCTTTTAAGATTCTCTCTTTATCTTTAACTTTTGACGATTTGATTATAATATGTCTTGGAGTGGTTCTCCCTGGGTCCAGTTTTTCTGGAACTCTCTGTGCTTCCTGGACCTGTAAGTCTATTTCCTTCCCCAAGTTTGGGAAGTTCTGCTTTATTATATTTTCACTTAACTTTTCAATTTCTAGTTCTTCTTCTTCGCCCTCTGGCAATCCTATAATTCGTATGTTCGATCTCTTATAGCTGTCCCAGAGGTTTCTGATCCTCTTCTCACTTTCCTTGCTTTCTGTTTCCTCTTTCTACACTGGTTGACTGTTTGTTCCTTCCCTATGTTTCAGTTTGTTGATTTGAACTCTGGATTTTATTTCCTCACCAATTGTCTCATATGTGTTTTTTTTCTTTTCAGTATGAGTGGTTTTCAATCCTTTCTCATCTTTTTCCAAATCTTTTGTTAATTCTGTAAGCCACCTTATAACAATAGCTCTGAACTGAGCCTCTGACAGGTTTCTAATTTGTTCATCTGTCAGATTCCTCATCTGTTGCCTGGATAGCTGCGTCACCAGGATTTCTATAGTTGTCTGCCTCATTTTGACAGATTTGCGTTTTGCTTTGCCTCTTGGGCAGGCTATAGGGGGTGGAGCCCATGTACTCGTCACAACCCAGTGACAGGCGGAGATCTGCAACCTTTTTCGCGGCGCTGTGGCGCTTTGTGTGGGGGCGGGGGTCCAAGATGGATTCCTGCCGTTATTCTCCGCTGGGAGACCAGGATCCGTCCTCCCACGCTCTGGGCCTCACCGTCTGAGGCAATGCGGGGGCTGCTTTTCCCAGCGTTGGGGTCGGGAGCTGCTGGGGCTGGACTGCAGCCGGGGTTGTTCTCCCTGCCGCTGTCCCTGGTGCTACCACAGACAGCACCGCCCACTTTCACTCTTCTTACCTGTCTGACGAGCACCGCTGGTTTATAACTTAATACGTTGGGCTTCCGTGTAGTTTTATTTTCTGGAATTTCTAGTTATCTTTTGTTTTTAGGTAGTTGTATTCCTTTCTAGTTGCAGAGGAAGACCGAGCATGTCAGTCTAAGCCTCCATCTTGGCCGGAAGTCCAGGTGGTGGTCTTTTCTTAGGTTCCTATGGGATTTAATTACTGGACTAAAATTTCTGTTTTCCATAAATATCTCACAATACCATCTTTTCATCCCCTACTTTCCCCATTTATGAGATATTATGAGATAACCTTGACTGATCTCTATCTCTATTTATTGCAACTATAAGAATCTAACATTATTATTGTCTTTTAGGCTCCTCTAGCATGTTCTGTTTTTCAAAGTATTTTACTATGCATTACCTATTTTAATAGTAAGGATGCGACGTAGGAATTTCTGTGTTTCCATGCCCACTAATCCAGAAATTCAAGGAAGGAAATAACAATGACCAGCACCCAGATGCAGTCTTGCTGTCAGCCACACAGCGGCTGTCAGTGTTTGCTGGGTTTTTCCCCTTTGTTTTGTCCAATTGCTTAGAGTATTCTCATCTCTGGCTGGATTTCTAATCCCACAACTACTTCTGTCTCATTCCCAAGCCTAAAATTCAGAGCCCCAGCTCTGTCAAGCATCTGTTTCATGCCAGGTGCTTTACACAGGTTATCTCATAATGGCAGCCTTGGGAGGTCTTCACCATAACACCATATTCTCATCACCGTTTTACAGAAGGGGACATTTACAGATGAGGACACAATGAGTCTGAGTAACTGCTCAGATCACACAATTTAAGGAGTAGAGCTAGGATTTCATTCTGGAAAAAACCCGAAGTTAATGCCTTGTTAGAGAGTTTTCTTAGGCTGGAGACCCTAGGAACAGAGATAGAAATAGAACTCAGGAGATTTACTTAAAATATTTTGATAAAACTATACCAATGATAGGGAATTATATGAATACACCACTTCACCTGCTAATTCTCTTAATCCAGTTTGATAATATTGGCAGAACGGAAGTGGAGGCATGAGTGTCCCCTTTAGAGAGAGCCTCGTGGGAAGAATGCTCAGAACTCTCTGATTTCCCTGCAAAGCTGTTTTAATTCTAGACTGACTGTGAGCTCCACATGTCTCTGGTAGAAACAAGCAACAGTAAGGCTGGAACTGAGTGAGATGTGGCGAAGGAGCCTTCCCTTGAGATAATGCTGATATTGGAGCAGACGGAAGAGAAGTCGAGCTGCTGGGAGAAATGAGCAGCTCCAGAATGGCCAGGACATTCCCATTAGGGCTCTTTTGAGATGTTTCACCACCACCACCATCATCACCTTGAGAAAGCTGTCTTTGACGGTACCTTCCTGGATCTACGTTTCTGGGTCTTCAGCTTGTGGCTCAGCTCCGTCTCTTACAGCTTTATGGCTTTGGGGGGAAATGCACATTGGATTGGAAGCCAGGTTTTCTCACTGGAGGGCTCTGAGCAGTTCAGTGTCCCTCCGGCGTAATCATGCAGAGGACAGGAGATCCACAAAGCGCATCCAGCACGAGCACTCAGAGACACCTTTTATCCCGTGGCTCTCTCAGAATGCTGGCTCATACATGGGCTGTTGTGTTCACTTATAATGGCACCAGTCCATCTGATCGGAACAGTGCCCACATCCAGGCGGATGCACTCATCTCAGATGAGATGTTTCTGACTGTTAACTACCTCGCAATCTGAGCCTCAGATGAATTTACCCTCTCAGCATGGGGGAGCAGGGAGGAGATGGCTTCTGAAGGAGGGCAGATGCTCCTTTCCTGCCTGGATGGGAAGTGTAATGGCAAGGAAAGAGGAGGTGAGGCACACGTGAGTCACCTTGCCCCTCTGCAGTTACCCTGAAGCCCTCTTGTTCTGACTCGCCCTCCTCTAGCCAAGAGCAGTGTCATCCTGAGTGGCAGCTTGTGCCACTTTACAGGTCAGACCTGTTATTAAAGATGCAAACTGGGAGTTAAAGCAGGCTGTGTCACACCACCCTAATCTTTGTCCTGGGCTCCTATGGTGGCCATGAGAGTACATCTCACACACTTCTACTTACTGCTGTAACTGACCGAGGGCTCAGCTGTGGTGCTCCCAGGTCTATCTGCATTGCACTGCGGCATGCTTTCTACAGCATGCTCCTAGCCCATGGCCCACTCCCAGGAGACATGGCACTTCTCTGACGGGTGGGCGCAAGGACTCCCCACTGGCTTTGCTGAAGCTCTGCTCTGCCATTTAGGCTTCCCCCCAACCTTCCTTTCCTTTACGTTAATGACACAGTACAGGACAGAATAAGGAGGCTGAGGGAAGTGGGCATGCTGGGAAAGCTCCATTATGTAAGCCCAAAAGACCCACCACAGGATATGTCCCATGAGAGGGCACACAGGACACACCATTTGCCAAGCCATCCAAGTGTGCTGGTGAGAGGGGCACTGGCATCACTAAGGCCAGGGATAATGGAAGGAGAAGTGTTCACAAACTCAGCTTGTTAGCATCTGTGGGGATGTTAGAGGGTAAGAGGTGGCTCTTAACTGCCAGAAGCCAGAGGCCGTAATTACCTTCCCTAAAGGCAAGGGTGGAGGATAGTCAATGGGCTTCACTAGAAAGAAGTTGTGGAGATGCCAGTGGTGCCAATTTTGCACTGAGGGTCAAAGCAGGCAGACAGTTGCTGACCGTACTCCTTAGCATCTATAACAGGGGTCAGCAAACTTTTTAGGTAAAGGGCTAGATAGAAAATTTTATTTATTTATTTGTTTCTTTATTTAAAATGCTTGAGTTGATTTCATCATACCACCATGAAAAACACAGAAGACATTATACCTATAGAGGAAGACTTTGAACTAATCAGAAGGTCCTCTTGGACTTGTTCACTTCCTGTCTGCTGATCACTCAGAGAACTCTGGGGTGCACTGACAGGGTGGGAGACTTCCTCATGAACCCCCTCATCATGCAACCTTTCTACTTTGTTCTGGACATCTTTGGTACTCAGAGGCAAGGTGGTTTTGTGCTCTCACATGTCACAAAATCAGCTATTCTCCCTGTCTCAGATTGTCCAGGTAATTCTAAAGTCTGGGGTTTTCTGCTTTCTTACCCCTTTGATCAATTCCAAAAGGAAAAGTCCAGGGAAAAGCCAAAGAAGAGGCAACTGACTAGATAGAAAAAATTTAAAGGCCTAGGTAGTAAATGAAACGGCCTGTTTCTGACTCTTCATTGGGTTTATTTCCTGTTCTCCATAGTGCATGCATCCTATTGATATCTTTAGCATACTAGTCCGCTCTTGCTCATCCAGTCCAATCAGCTCTAAATCAACCGTGTAATGGATCAGTGTGATATTTCCTTGGATATCTAAGAAGTCCAGCTCTCTCAGACTCTTGTAATAGGAGGTGGGAGAGTTAACAACCCTGAGGCAAACTGTCAATGAGAATTCTTTTTCCTGACCACAGAGCTTCTGCCAGCATTTCTATCTGGATTCACAGGTTTGGCGTCCCATAGAGCAGAGCATCCAAGTGGAGGAGGTGTGGGAGTGGGTCATGGCCTTGGGATCCTTGGTTGTGTCATGTACTGCACCACCTACAGCAAGAGCTGGTGAGTGGGAGGGGCTCCTTTATAGCTGATGCTTGGTGGTCAGTGTTGGTTCCTTCAAGGTACTTCTTCCCACACTTGCCTTAGTCCTAACAGCGAGCCCCATCATTCCCAGTCTCTGTTCGTTTGGTACTCACTTTGTGCTGTGGTTACTGATTACTCCCTTTAATAAAGTGATGTATAATGTGACAATCTGTGTCTCTTCAAGAACAGTATAAACCCACCAAGATCAGGTACTGTTGTCCATCTTGTCCCTAGGGCTTAGCACTATGTTTTTCACACAATACAAGTGTTGGGTTCAACAGAATGGTTCCTACGTAGAAAATAGGCACCAAAAATGAGCCAAGACAGGTTGTCTCAAAAGACTGTTAAAAATCCAGTGAATTTATAACTTATATTTGATAAGCACCTGGAGGGTTAGTATTCAATAAAAGACTTAGGAGTTGGGGAGAGCGTGGGGATTGAGGGTCTTCCTGAGCCCTGGAGCAGGTAGCAGTTCTTCTCCTAGTTCATCTGTCTCTTTTCTATGCATGTTTTGAGAACACAGGAAAAGTCCATCCAGAAAGGAGCTTGGGGAGCTCTGAAGTTGCAGAACTGGGGTTCTGGGAATTGAGCATTTCCCTGGAGAGCTTGGTGGTGCTTTTGAGTCCAAAGGAAAACCTGCAGCATTTATTTGCCCTGAAGGATAGATTGGGGCCTCTCCCGCTTTTTGCTTCATCTGTTGGGAGTATTGCTCCTGCTCTCAGGTTCAATGTTATGACCAAGGGGAACTTTGCAGTGCAGTACATCTGCTTATACTGTAAGTAGTTAGCTTTTCCACATCTTAACCCCCATCTTTGAGAAACTAGATCTAATATTTATATACCAGGCCCAGTGTTCATACTAGTCCATTTGTCTGGCAGCCCTGTTGAACTTCTTTCTTTTCAGTATCTAGTATAACAGCTGCTTGAACATTAGATAACAATAATAGCTATAATACTATAGTCACTTTAGTAATTACCACTTATTACCTACCATATACTGAGTACTTCTTTAATGCCAGGTATGGTATTGATACCAATCACTTTAAATGTGTTAACTTATTTAATTTTCAAAGGATTTTGTGAGGTACATACTTATAAAAATATCCATTTTAATGATGCAGTAAAATACTTTCTCTTTGAGAGTGTGGTGTACAACACAAAGATAACCTTTGGTCTTCATAGTCTCACATACTCTGAGGTACTCATGGCCCAAAAGGCATAGTGTTTATTCTTCCAACACATTCTTGAGGGAGGGGGACAGATTTTATCTCATTCATAGATGAGGACATTTAGGCAAAAAGAATTTCCCAAAACCGAGTTTGAGACTTAAGTTTCTGAAACAGACGATTCCAGAATGCAGTATTTTTTCTGCAGTCTAGGGGACCCCTCTGGAGGGAGAGTCTGAGCCTTCCTGAGCCACAGCCTTGCCCTTCAGCATTCTAATTTATACATACTTAGCAGAACTCTTGGTTGCTCTAGGACTGAGAGTTTTCACTACTATGCCACCTTGCTTATGTATGTAGAAAACAACATATATATAACAAGTTCTTATATTTACGCAACCTAAAGTAAACATAGACTTTTTGTTTTGGCTGCATAGTATTCAACCCTTCTTCCCATTTTGGGGGAATACCCATAATAAGCATCCTGGGGGAAGTCAGAGGGGCCAAGTATGCTCTCTCCCTGTTCTGACGGCTATGATGCTGGCCTTTGCCATAGATTTGGTCAATGGGCACTCCCATCTGGATTCTCACTCCCTTTCTACTTGTGTCCCTCCTTCTAGAGTCATTTTTGGAGGCTATGGGAGTATTTTGCAGGTGGCCAGGCTTCCTGCTAAAAGATGGTCTGGTGATTTCTGCTTTTCAATTCTGCAAAGCTGTCCTGATTTCTTTCCACTTTTCCTGCCATCATTACCTCATCATTTTGATGGTTCTGTGAACCCCTGAGAGTCTTTAATCTCTCTTTTCTGTGTAGGTTGTTCAGAGCCGGTTTCTTGCTTGCAACCAAGAATCCTTATTGAGATAGAGCCTTTGTAGTTTGTGAAGCACCTGATGTCAATTTTTGTTATTATTTGATTTGTAGGATGGCTGTGAGGAAAACAGCACATTTGGGAGGTGTTGGGATTGCCTTTAAAAAACCTGGCATAAGGGGGGACCAAGATGGCCACGGAGTAGGAACAGTGTTCTCAGCTCGCTCCTGTTAAGGAGACAATCCAGGAGGAACAAACTCGGGGAGGAATGACTGAAACACAACAAGGACACCAGCCTGTTAAACCAAGCACGCCGTTGACCGGAGACAGCCAACTGACCTGGAGTCTGCACGATCCTTCCCCATGTGGGAAGGCCACCCTCCCCTCCACACCCCCACTCTTATTAGGGTTTTCTGGACCCAAGGGTAGGTAGGACGACGACCATGTCCAGCTTGAAGCAGCTAGAGGAGCTTGAGATCTTCGCCCATTGTCCTTTACAAGATTACAAAGGGTCCTAATATTTGAGAGGGGGGGGGATAGTTAATTTTTACGAACCAGGGGTATGGACTTGGGGGGGATTGCTGGGGGAGGGGGGGTGCTGGGTGGAGGGGAACAAGGGGGAGAAAATTGGAACTGTTGTAACAATATAATCAATAAAAAACATTAAAAAAAAAAAAACCTGGCATAATATATGATCATTTATACTCTGGCTGCTCCCCCCCTTCCCCCGCAGCGTGGTTTTGAGACCTCTAGGTGGTGTGGCAGGAGGAACACTGCTGCTTGGTCCCTATAGTAGGGACATAGAAGGAACTCATCCCCAGCTCCCCACAAGTTGCAATACAGCTCCTTAGAAGCTGGTGTCACCTTAGCTGGGTTGTTCTCTGAGCTAGGGAGGGTTTGCTGGGGCCAGGGAGTGACAGCTGCTTCTCTCTACCTCCTTATTCACCCAGGGAGGACTTTGCTACAGGAAAGGGATGAGGATGGGGCTTGCTGATTCACAAAACAGGGTACTATTTAAACTGTGCTTTTCCTCCCGGGCCTGCCCTTCCTGTTTTCAGAGGGTCCCTTTCTCTGTTTCACTCTCTATTCCTGCCCAATTTGTGCTGCCAGTCCTTCCTGCTCACTAGCCTGTGCATCTTCCCAAAGCCCTGCTGGTTTGCTTTTCATTCTCTAGGATGTTGTTGAATTGGGATGTTTGTCCCACTTAGTGCCAGCTCCTCCAATCACTTTCTCTTCCCCTTTCCTTAATGATGCTTTTTTTAGTTTCCCATCTTCCCAAGCACAGTTTTGCAACTTGCAAGCCCCACAGGGGTAGGAACTGAGTCTGATTTTTGTTAACAGTATATGACCAGGCAGCAGGCACAGGGCTTGCTTGACATACAGCAGGTGAGGACTCAGGGAATATCCATCAGATGAAAGAAGGTTGCATGAGTGAGTGAGTAAATGCTCAGCCCCCTCTTGGCTGTCTGATGTAGCAGTCCCTGCTTTTCTGAGGAGGAGGAGGGGTCTTAGGTAAGGTAATAGAATGAATGCACATAGAAGCCCCCAGCATGTGAGATCTGCTCAGGACACATTTCTTATCTGACTCAGATTCCATACCCACTAACCTCAAACCATCCAGCAAGCAGCCTGTATCCTGTGATTCTTTCCTGCCTGAAGTCCTCCCATGTAAACCAGGACTTCTTAACTGGGATGGGGAGGGTTGTGGGACTGGGACATGGGGTGCGGCCTTTTTGTCTGTCAGGATGATTGGAACGTAATCTATTGGCATTTAGAGGGTGGGAGTCAGAGATGACAGCATTGTGTCCTGTGCAGACAGTGCTACACAGCAATCATCATGAGTCCTGTGTGATTCCTGGTGCCCTTACCTCTTACCACAACATTCAAGTATGAAAAAAAGATTTTTTGTGTGTAAAATAAATTGGATCCTAGCTGAGATAATTTAAATATGCAATTTTGCATAGGGTGAAATTTCTAGGAGTTCATCTATTAGAAAAACTAAAAGAAGATTATACTTATTTTGTTCAGAGCCTTTTTTCCTACTATAATTTCATATATTTTTGCTATTTTTTAATTTTTTAAATTAAATTTATTGAGGTGACATTGGTTAATAAAATTATATAGGTTTCAAGTGTGCAATTCTATAATACATCATCTGTATATTGCATTGTGCATTTACCACTGCAAGTCAAGTCTCTTTCCATCACCATATATTTGACCCCATCTTTACTAACCCCCACACCTTTGCCCTCCAGTAACTATCATACTGTTGTCTGTGTCTGAATTTTTCTTTGTTTTGTTCATTCATTTGTTGCTTCCACTTTTATATCCCACATAGTGAAATCATATGGTTCTTTACTTTTTCTGACTTAATTTCATGTAGCATGATATTCTCAAGATCCATCCATGATGTCCTAAATGGCAATATTTCATCCTTTCTTATGGCCAAGTAGTGTCCCACTGTATATATATATACACATCTTTATCCAACCAGCTGTTGAAAGGCACTTTGTTGTTTCCATGTCTTGGTCACTGTAAATAATGCTGCAATGAACACAGAGGTGCATATGTCTGTGAATAAATGCTTCCAAAATTTTGGGGTAATACTCAGAAGAGGGGTTCCTGGGTTATATGATAACTCTATTCTTAATTTTTTGAGGAACATCCATAGTGTTTCCTAAGGGCCAGCCCCAGTTTACATTCCAACTAGCAGTGATGAGGGTTCTTTTTTCTGTTCAGAGCTTCTTTACCGGAGTTGTTCCCCATTTCAGAAAATCATGTAACAGAAGCAATGCTGTAGGTGGAACTGAGTTGCAATAAAAGTCTACCATCTGCATTTGTAGCTATAGTGTTCATAGCGATTTTATCATAGATACAGTTAGTCCCTCTGATTGAAGATGGAAAATGTTTATTGTAAAAAAATTTTTTTAAAATTATTCAAAAGTCATAAAACAAAATAAATGTAAAGAACTTAATTATACTTTCAAGGTCTTTTTTTGGGGGAAACCTTGTAACACATCCAGAGTTGCAGTAAGGCTTCTGGGGCACCCTTTATTTATTATTATATAGAATAATATTAAAAGGGGCCGTTAGGTCTGATATTATGGAGAACCACTTACTTATACTTTGCACCCACCTGCCAAGAGTAGTCAGTTGAAAAAGTCCAGTCAAGAAGGTATGACGCAACACGATGTGGAGGGCAATGGCTGAAAGCCGCCTGACCCCGGCAGCAAGGCAAGTCATCGGCTTTGCAGAGCCTGGGTTGTCTAATCTACGAGTTCGGGAGGGAACAGCAGTCTTCCTGAGCACTCGTGGAAACCAGGTGAGAAGCACAGGACGCTCCGGAGGACCCGACACGTACCAGCAGGGCCTCTACCCACAGCCCCGCCTCCACCGTTGCTCCTCCCAGTTACGCAAAGCGGTTACTACAAGGCGGGAAGGACAGGTGGCCTCCTTTGCCCCCCTCCCCCCCCACTGCCGTGCCCCAGGGCGCCCAGCCGCTCTGCACTGCCGTGCCCCAGGGCGCCCAGCCGCTCTGCAGGGTGTGCCAGGAGTAGGGCGGGCCTGCCCCGCTGGCAGCCCCCGGTGCCGGCTGGACCCGCGTTTCTGCTCTGCCCTCTGTGCGCTCACAAAGCTTGGGTGTAGTCTGCCCTTGGCCTTGGTGCCCGGGCTGCGGCGCCGGGCGGGGCGGCGGCGGGTTCTTTCCGGGCCTTTCCTGGGGGAAACCTCGTTCTCCCCGCCTCCAGCCTCCGCCCCGGGGGCGGGCAGGCGGCGCCCCAGCCGAGGCCCAGAGCCCGGGCTGGGAGCCTCAGCTTTCGCTGCGCCAACGCTGTGGCCGGAGGCTCTGCTCGCCGCTGGGTAAGAGGCGTCCGGCAGTTGATCTCTGGCCCTCGGCCCGGAGCGGGGGACCCGGCGGGGACGGAAAGCACCCCTGAGGCTGGCCGTAGGCCCACGTCTGCTCTCGCAGCTGGTACTAAGCGGACTCGTGCCGCGCGTTCCGTCCCGCTTCACACTTTTCTTCCCCACGCAGTACCCGCAGCTCTTTGCTTCTACGCCTGCTTCCTCCTGGGAGTTTCGGGCCTTGGAGGGCACGGAGGGACTGAGCCACTAGGGGCGGATAAAAACTGTAGAATCCCGTCTTGGTGTGTGGGAACTTCTGGCTCCTTCCGCTTCTTGACTGTGTCACTCAGCACCTTCCCGGGCGCGGTGGGTGCTCAGCCTCCAGGTCGACAGAGGTTGACGCTAGCCTGCCTGCCACAGTGGGGACACATTTATCCGCCGGCACAGTGCGTGGGACAGATGGGCACTTCCTGAGTTAGCTGCACCTGCGACAGGCAGAGGATGGCATTTAGGGCACGTACTGAATTGAATATACATAAAGGGGAGAAAGAAAGGGTCCTCTGGTGGAACTGTGGCTTCTTTTCTTTCATGTTTATGTCTCTTTTTAATTATAAAAACCCCAACCTAGCTTCTTGCTCAAAGACACAGAGAACAGAGCCCTGGATTTGTATGGGCTGTCGATTGCTATAATGTAGGGTCCTGACCCATTTTTGTGCCATGTACCCCTTTGGCAGTTATGGGAAGACTAAGAACCCATTCTCAGTACAGTGCTTTTAAAGGTATAACCTAAAGGCACAGTATTGTAAAGGAAACCAATTCCAAAACACTTAAATATTAAAAGAACTTATTATGTAGAAATATATATGCCTTTAAAAGTAATTCATTAAATAAGATCTAGCAGTGGCTGTAATAGCTACCATAATTTTGAAGTAGTAATGAGCATAAACAACATTTCAAGATTATAGGCCATACCTGTAATATAAGAAAATACTTGTGATTTCTGTTGAAAACAGTTATAGGTACTGTACTGCTAATAATTGCTGTGGGTTTTTTTTCCCCTATATATAATTGAAGGAAGTGTTAAATCTTAGAGAGTGAACAATAATGATAAAAGTTTAAAAAAAAATTTTTTTTCCACTCAAGTTCATTGACCCCAAGTTAAGATTCCTGATAGTGGAAAGGGCACTGGGAATCTGGTGACATGGGTTCTGGTCTCGACACTTCCACTGACTAGCAGTGTAACTTCGGCTTTTGAACTTCTTTGTGCCTTTACTTCTTCATTGTACAGTGGCGATAATCATGCTTTACTATGTATTTAAGGTGCCCAGCACTGCACATGGCACAGAGGGGTGACCTGAGTACCATTTATTAGAACTTGTTTGTCTCCCTCACTGGACTACAAGCTCATGGCCATCACCATTGTATCTCTAATCCTGGCACATGGAAGGCACTCAGTAAATATTTTTTTGGATGAATAAGTGGATTGGAGAGGGTTGCTTGTGACTACTCCTAGAAAACAAAAATTCATTAAGGGGAGAGTTGGTGGTTTGAGAAGCAACTGTTTAAAATTTGGGCTTAAAAAACTTTTTAAAATTGATTTTTAAAGAGAGGAGAAGGTGGGGGAGAGAAGTTTATTGTTCCACTTATTTATGTATTTATTTGTTGATTCTTGTATGTGCCCTGACGGGAAGGGCTTTAAAAAATAACTGGCTGGACAAATATGTAAGCAACAGGTCTGGAGTTGGTGTGCTTGAAACGACCACCAGGGCTCATGGGTCTGTGTGTGAGAGTCTGTGGCTAGTGTCCTCCCAGAGGAAATGAAAATGAGGATTCCTTTGCAGAACAGTTTCTCCTCCACTTGGCTCGTGTCTAGGCTTGTTAATCCAAGATGTTGTAACACAGGAAATGTCTTATAGGGAATGGAGACAGACACATGATGAAGTATTTCTGGTCAGAGATGCACATTTCTCTCTCCTCTTTTCTTTTCACCTTTCCCTGCCCTACCATCTACTGCATAACTCCTTTTTGACCCTGAAGATTTGGTAGATAGGAGAGTTGGAGGTAAATTTCTAGAAGCTACCCTGAGTAGGCCTGAAGCCAATTAGTTGCTTTTAAATTCCCTGTCTTAGAAGTCTATGTAAGCCAACAAATGCTGATGGTAATAAGAACAAGGAAAGTAGGTCCAGACATCCATTCCTGTGATTTACACTGTAAAAGTATGACATTGGGGCAGGAAGGTAGTGAGAGAACTTGTAAAGAACAGGAAATTTAGAACACACTGGGGCTATCTATGCCTATAACCTTGGGAAAGGCAAATACTGGTGTTATGGACTAAATAGTATCCCCTTGAAGTTCATGTGTTGAAGCCGTAACCCCTAGTACCTTAGAATGTGACTGTTTGGAGATAGGACCTAAACAGGTAATTAATGTTAAATGAGACCATAAGGGTAGGGCCCTAATCCAATATGACTGGTGGCTTTATAAGAACAGGAAGAGACACTGGGCCTGGTTATAAACCCTTGTCTTTCTTCGCTGCAATGATTCACAGCTCTGATCAATCTGCGATGTTAGTAGAACAAGTATTCCCATTTGAGTACCTGCTTGTGACCTCTATTTCCCTTTTCTGCTCATTTAGAGGATCACAGAGATTCAGAAAAGAAGGGATCTTTGAAGCCATCCCGTCCAATCCTTTATCCATTGATGAAGAAAGCATGCTTAGAATGGTTAAGGACAAGCCCTACCTGGCACTACCTGGGATGTAAACTTGAGTCTCCTGACTCCTGACACACCCTCAGACAAAACTTAGCCAGGATGGGGCACTGTGCCATTTGGTTAGACATAGGGAAGACATGAGCTTAGGGAACCTGGCACACCTGTTACTGAGCCTACCCCTCATCTTTCCTAAAGAATTCAGTTTGGTCTCTTTTCAATCATTTTTGAACAACAGATGTATAATTTGTAATTAAAGAGTCTCTTCTCATTGTGTTAAGACCTCACACACTGATTTTCAGGAAATCCTATGGCTGACCAGTGCCTGTTTATAATGAAACCCCATCCTTTAGAGTCTTCTTGTATGTGAAACTGAATGGAGATCCCAGCACTCCTGAGGCCGATGAGCAATTTTATTGTGACCATTGAACAGATTTAGGAGACAAGACCTAAGCTGATCCCTGCTATGTGATTGGGGGGAGTAAATTAATTTCACATCAAGCCTCCCTTGAAAAGAAACCTTCAATATACTTGACTAGAAGCCAACTGTGAATGATGGATTTGAAGGGGAATCAAACTGTGATGATCTACATACTAGAGCATGAGTGTTCAAGCTCCCACTGGCTACAAGCGGAAAAACAAGGCATATAATTCAGTCAAAACCTTTAACTTTCAATTGAAATAATCCAATTGGCTTATTTTTTTTCTGCTTTTGGAGCCACAATTAAGAATTTTCCTTCGGTAAATATAATTTCTATTTTCTGCTTAGCAAATGTATGGCTTAGTGAAATTGTCAGTGCCTCCCCATTATAAGGCTTTCTGATTGTAAAATGCGTGTAGGCTCGGAACACTTGGAGGATGTTTCTCAGCAGCAAAGAAAGCCAACTGCTTTATCGCCAAGCCCTCATCAGTAACCCTTAATCAGTGACTCTTTAAAGAAAATTCCTACAATTTGTCTTCAGGGAGCTAAAAAAGCCCAGTGTGGCTCTAAACCCTGAATCACCAGGGAGCTGTGTATGATTGTTTCTGTTTGCTGGACGATTTGCTCCTGGTCCACTACTAAAGCCTTGCTTCACAGCTTAATATTTAAACAACTAATAATACTTTTTTATTTTATTGATTTCGGAGAGAGGGCGGGAGGGAGGGAGGGAGAAGAGGAGGATGAGGAGGAGAGAGAGAGAAACGTCAATTTGTTGTTCCAGTTATGCATTCATTTGTTGTTTCTTATATGTGCCCTGACTAGGGATCAAACCCGCAACCTTGGTATTTCGGGATGACACTCTAATCAACTGAGTTACCTAGCCAGGGCCAATATTTAATAACATTTAAACAGCTTCAAAGGTAAAGTTTCAACTTGGCCCTGCGGGACTAAATGAAGATTGATCCATATTTATTTGTTAACAAAATCGCAATCCAGTTCCTGAACACGCAGGCCATGACAGCGCGGCTATTACTTAAGAGGAGGTGTGCCAAGCGGAAGGGTGCAGTCTGCATCATCCCTTTGTGGGCCACTCACTCGATTTCCATTTCCTTCTCTCACCCTACCTTGGACCTTTACTGCACTTTGAGCAATCCAGTGCTGTTGTTGCTTACACCCTCTCTTCATTATCTCCACCGAAACACGATCACAGTTCACATGTTTCCTTCTTCATCCCCTATGGCTAATTTCTCAGGGAAATTCCTTCAACCTGTGTTTTGCATCCACACCTTCATCTGTGTTCTTATTGTCTAACCTAAGCCCTCACTGGTGACTGGATTTCTGAAATAGCCACTTACAGACCTTCATATTCCTCCTGGTCTTTCCTGTTACAGAATAGACAAGCTCTACTTACTCTTCACCATCCCCCTGCAGTGTCCAGCACAATGCCTGGCACAGAGTAAACACTCAAAAATGCTGAACTCAACTAATTGCTCCAATTCATCCTCTCAACTTTCCTCAAGGTGTCTTCGAAGACATCTGTTTTGTTAAGAACTTCCAAGGACTCTCACTGCCTATTGGCAGGGACCACAAGCTCAGAAAGGATGCCAGGGCCCAGCAGGTGACATAAATAAGCAACATAGGCCAAGTGGAGCTCGGGGGAATGGGATCCTCATGCAGGATGCAGATAGGCAACGACTACTTGGTTCTGGCCAAGTGTGGCATGTGACAGTGTGGGCCCATCGTTGTCAGACAGGCCAAACATCGGGAGATTTTTTTTGTGAGATACCCCAAATTTTTAATGTGGGCACTAATTCAAAATATGAGAGCTCTGTGAGCCGAACAAAACTCAGCTGTGGTCTGCATTTGGCCTGCAGGTGGCTACTTTGTGACCCCTGGCTGGGATTATGATTGTCTAGGATTAAGACCCCAAACCAAAACTGTGTTTACATATGCCTTCCCAATCCTGTTTCTCCCTCTTCCCACCAGACATCTACCTTAGGCTGCCTTCCTCCTTGACCACAGTTACACAGTTATGTGATACTCATTCTAGGTGATTCTACGTCTCGAACCTCAAACCTAACCGTCCTAAACTAATCCAGACAGGCCCTTGCCTTCACTGTCCTGTTTCTGCCTACATAATTCCCCTTTCTTCAGCTGCCTCGATGCCACCTTTGACTTTTTTCCCTCCCAAGAGCCCTTTCTACCTCTCATCCAGGCATTCTCTTTTTCCTACCTCTGTCTTACCTGGATCTTTATTTGTATTTCTAATGCCAACACCTAAGCAGGCCCTTATCACTCATACCTGGGTCTCTGCACCAGTCTTCTCACTTCCGGAACTGGTTTTGTCTCTCTTCCAATTTAATTTGCTTCCTCACACTAGATTCATTTTCTCAAAGCTGCCCCTCTGTTCTATCACTTCTCAAAACTTCGATATTTCATTATGAAGCTGCAGTTCCAGAGTGTGACCCTTTATAACTGGGCTGTGACATTTCTTTCTTGTTTACACCTCACAACATTAGCCAAGTCCGGTTGGACTCGCATTGCCCAGACATACTCTGGCCTTCCCACCTTATCAGCAAAGACTTCTGGGAAACAGTTGGCACACTCAAACATGTCATTAAGAAAGGTTTAACAAAATAACTCTTTACAAAGGTGTGGACAAAGTAATGGGAACCAAGAGTGGTGAAGCAATTGTATTGCTTTGGGACCTGAAGAAGCAAGTGGAGTGAGTGATTACTAGAGGCTCAGGAGGGAGGGGTTTGAGGAATAAATATCCAAACCTTACTCTTTTTCCATCCTCTAATCTGGTTGAACCCAACTGGAAGCCAGAGGACAAGGCAGGCCAGGTGATACCTGGCCTCCAGGTCAGCTCTCAGGGCTCAGAGGGCAGAGAGGGCTGGAGAGAGATCTGAAGGGCAGTTACTAGCTCTTTGGTTCATTTACTTAATGCTATTCCCTCCTCTCGACAGTGTTTTCGCTGTCAAAAAGCTGCTAGTCTTTTACCTCCTGCTCAGATTCTATCTGTTCCATGAAGCTTTCATTGATTATTCCTTCTCTTTCCAAAACACCTAAGGTGTTTAGCTCATGTTGATTACATTGCACTTTGCTTCTGCTAGTTAAATCTAAACTGCAATATCAACCCAAGTTGTTGGAAGGCAAACCCAACTGTCCTTCCACTAATCCAGAGATGGTATAGGTGTTGGAAAATAATGGCACCCCATTTTTTGCAACTGTTCCTGAGAAAGTGGCCAGAGACATTAGTGCTACACTCTTGGCAGATGGCAGAGGTTTTCTGTCTAGACCAACCCAGGGGATGACAAGAAAGGCCCAGATACTTAACGTGTCAGTGGGGAACCAGTGTCTAAAACCACCAAGAGGTTTCAAACTCTGTGGGAAAATCAGTGCATTAAAATGCCAACAAGTAACTGAGTGACCGCAAAAAAGTTGTAAGAAGGGGAAGATAGGTAACAAGACTTGTAGAATCAACCTGGGCTGGAGGAACTGGAGAAGCTGGGACTTGGGCAGGACTTTGGGCCGTAGCTAAGATGGGAAACAAGAAAGGGCATTTAAGGAGGGTCTAAAAGTGGGGGGATGAGGGGTGAACATTTATTCCATTGCACTAGAAGTAAGCTCTGCCAGAACAAGGACTTGATGTGACATGTTCACTGTTTGTTTTTTTCCCGATTACCTAGCACAGCACCTGACACAGTGAAGCATCTCCATAATAGTTTTAGTTGGATTGGGCTGCTATAACAAATACCACTGACTGCGTGGCTCATAAAAAACAGACGTTTACTTCTCACAGTTCTGGAGGCTGGGAAGTCCAAGGTTAAGGTGCCAGCATGCTTGGTAGGGCCTTCTTTCCCGGTTATATAGCTGATGCCTTTCCCCTGTGTCTTCATGTAGTAGAAGGGCCTCAGGATCTCTCTGGGCCCTCTTTACATGGCACTCATCTGTTCACAAGGGCTCCATCCTCACGACCTAATTACCACCCAAAGGCCCCACCTATTAATCCATCACCTTTGGGGGTTAGGATGTCAACATGTGACTTTTAGACCATGGAATGAATTAATGGATTTACTCAATATCTTTACATGTCAGATGTGTACACATTAATGGAAGTAGAACTTAATTTATTTAAATGACTGTATTGAGTGTGGAGGAAAACAAAGCACTAGGACACATCTCCACCCAAACTAGAAAGAGACAGATGTGCACACATCTAACAACCCTTAACATTCTAATATTTACTGAGCCAAAATTAAAAAAAAATTTTCTGCAAAATACTTTTTTATTGTATTTTTTCCATTATCATTTAGTCCCCTTATAACCTCCCTTCCCCCTGCAATCACCACACTTGTCCATGTCCATGAGCCCTTTTTCCTTTTTGCTCAGTCCTCCACCCTTAACCTCATCAGCCATCTTAGCTATCATTCTGCTCTCTGTCTGTGAGTGTCTCTATTTTGCTTGTTGGTTGAGTTTGTTCCACATATGAGTGAAATCATGTGGTATTTGTCTTTCTCTTACTGGCTTATTTTACTTAGCATAATACCCTCTATGTCCATCTGTGCTGTCACAAATGGTAAAATTTTCTTCTTTATTTTTTTATGGCTGAGTAGTAGCCTATTGTGTAAATGTCCCATAGTTGTTTTATTCACTCATCTACTGGTGGACACTTGAACTGCTTCCAGATCTTGGGGATTATAAATAATGCTGCAATGAACATAGGGGTGCTTATGTTCTTTCAAATTAGTGTTTTGGGTTCCTTTGGATATATTCCCAGAGGTGGGATCACTGGGTCAAAAGGCAGATCCATTTTTAATATTTTGAGGTATCTCCATACTGCTTTCCACAGTGGCTGCACCAGTCTACTTTCCCACCAGCAGTATAAAAGGGTTCCCCTCTCTCCACATCCTCACCAGCACTTGTTTGACTTATTGTTGATAGCCATTCTGACTGGTGTGAGGTGATATCTCATTGTGGTTTTAATTTGTATTTCTCTGATGACTAGTGAGGTTGAGCATCTTTTCCTATGTCTATTGGCCACCTGTATGTCCCCTTTGGAGAAGTGTCTATTGAGGTCCTTTGACCATTTTTTAGTTGGATTGTTGGTGTTGAATTTTGTAAGTTCTTTATAGATTTTGGATATTAACCCCTTATCAGGTATATCAATGAATATGTTCTCCCATTCTGTGGGTTGTCTTTTTATTTTGTTGATGTTTCCTTTGATGTGCAAACCTTTTTAGTTTGATGTAGTACCATTCATTTATTTTTTCTTTTGTTTCCCTTGCTGGGGAGATATATTCAATAAAATATTGCTACAAGCAATGTCTGAGATTTTACTGCCTGTTTTCAGGTCTAACACTTAAGTCTTTAATCCATTATGAATTTTGACATTCTAATATTTAAATTAGACTTTCTAACATTAAAAAAACAAAAAACAAACTTTCCCCTGAAATTTGGCTTACCTTATTCTTGACCTACATTATTCATAGCTGAGAAGCTCCGCTATTCTTCCCTTAGCACCTAAAGCTAATAGGCTGGGCATGGGACCAGGGTTGGGGTGGGGAAATTTCTGTACATCAGCGTGAATCCTTGTATGTAGTAGGTGCTCAGTGAATGCATATGGAGTCATTTTTAAATACAGCAGAATTGTGACCATGTAGGTTTCATGTAACTCTATTCTTTCTGTAACGATATCCTTATACATTTAGCATAGCTGAATGTCTGAGATTTTGCTGACTATGTTTTCTTCTATGACTTCTATGGTTTCAGGTCTTACACTTCGCTAAATGTAATTTAATTTGTGTAGGGAATAAATCTGTAAATAAAAATATAGTTTAGATTATGTTTCCTGGTTTTTGGTTTTGCAAACTTAGCCACTCTATCATTGAGACAAGTTAGGATAGGTATAAACCTGAATTTGCACGTATATTTCTATCTTGTAGAAGATTCACCTTTCTGAGCACTTCTGGCTGGTGACACTTCCCTTTTATCAAGGTTAAAGGATAAAGAGATGTGAAAACTTTCCTCAGTGGAGAAGCTATCTGAAGTTTCAATATAGCAGGTGATAGAGTGGGACAAAGGAAAGTTAGGTGCTGTATTCTTTCAGAGTAATTATTTCATTAAAAATTCACACTGTTGCTGTATTTAGTTGCAAGATTTTGGCCCACTCACCCACATTATTTTAGCATTCTACAGTAATATGTAATTAAATTACTTTTAAAATGCCACCTGACAGTTTAATGGATATATAAGGAGAAGAGCAGGGCAAAAATGTGTTAAACATGTAAGATATTCCAACTGGACAGTCAGTGAATGCATATGAAGGTAGGTTATGACAATGTCCTGGGGTGTGTTTTAATCAGGTGTGGTGAGGACCACACACTGGGAGACGGCTGCCGTGAAGGAAGGTGTTTTTCCTCCCAGTTACCTAGGAACGGGAGGCATGGTGCATCGTGTAGGGCTGCATGGAGAAGCACCCAGGTTGGTCAGAAGGCAGACAATTTGAGGGGAAAGCATAGACCAAAACCTATATGTGGTTTTGTGAGGCAGGGGGAAGAGGCTGACCAGGTTTGGGATTGGCCAATATGAGGAATTTTCATGGGCTCTGGGATGTAAAGGCTGCCGGCATGGTCTGCTGTCCAGCCCTGGGATAAGGAGGGCAGCGGAATGCTGCCTCTTGGAGTAGAACGCCAGATGGAGGAGGTGGCTCGTGTATGGGCTCTGGGTCTATTAGCAAACTGTGCTCCTAGCAAGTGGTTTACTGTCTTTAGGATTTAGCTAGTCCTGGGAGGGGCAGGTTTTTTCTAACTTCTAGTTTTTAAAAACTTATTTTAAAAAAATTAAATTTATTGGGGTGATGTTGGTTAGTAAAATTATATAGGTTTCAAGTGTGTAGTTCTATAATACCGCATTTTGTGTTTACCACCAAAGTCAAATTTCCTTCCATCACCATATATTTGACCCTCTTTACCCTTTACCACTCCCTGCCCCTCTGGTAACTACCACACTGTTGTCTGTGTCTGTGAGTTTTTCTTTGTTTGTTCATTGGTTCCTCTCAGTTTTATATCCTATGTATGAGTGAAATCATATGGTTCTTGACTTTTTCTGACTTATTTTGCTTAGATTGATGTCCTCAAGATACATCCATGTTGTCCCAGATGGCAGTATTTCATCTTTTCTTATGGCTGAGTAGTATTCCACTATATCTGATTTATCTAATCCTCCATTGAAGGACACTTTGGTTGATTCCATTTCTTGGTCACTGTGAATCATGCTGCAATGAACATAGGGATGCATGTATCTTTGTGAATAAATCTTTTTAAGATTTTCAGGTAGCTACCTAGAAGATGGGTTTCTAAATCATATGGTAACTCTATTGTTAATTTTTTTGAGGAAAATCCATACTGTTTTTCATAGTGACTGTAGCAGTTACATTCCCACCAGCAGTGAATGAGGGTTCCTTTTTCTCCACGACCTCTTCAATACTTGTTATTACTTTTCTTGCTGGTAATAGCCATTTTAACAGGTGTGAGGTGATATCTCATTGTGGTTTTGATTTGCATGGGAGGGCAGTTTTGTTAGAACTAACGAAACCCCAAAATGTCAGTCATAGAACATAGAAAATTCAAAAACTAAAGAACTATTGTCTAATGCAGTGCCACGAATATGACTGAATTCTTTACTTGCATGTACTTCAGACTCAGATGTGATCATGTTAAGGAACCATAGCATTTCTTTAAAAATTTTAATTTTTTAAAATATGTTTTATTGATTATGCTGTTACAGTTGTCCCAATTTCTTTTCCCTTTGTTCCCCTCCAACCAGTGAACCCCTCCCTCCAGTTGTCCCCCACTTAGTCCATGCCCATTGGTTGTGCATATAGTTCTTCTCAGCGTCTTCCTGTCTACTCCACTCCCTCCTACTATGCTTCTTAATTCCTGTACCATCTCCCTCCCTTTCCCCTCTTCCCCCTCCCTGCTGACCTCCTCCCAATATATTCCCCATACCTATAATTCTTTTTCCACTCTTGTTGCCTACTTAGTTTTTCTTTGTTTTGATTCCCTAGCTTCTGTTGTTGGTGTGATACAGTTTTCATTTTAATGTTCATAGTTTTGATTCTCCTTCTTTTAAACAAGTCCCTTTAACATCTCATATAACAGTGGTTTGGATCTGATGAACTCATTCAGTTTTACTTTGTCCTGGGAGCACTTTCTCTGCCCTTCTATTCTGAATGACAGCTTGGCTGGATAGAGTAATCATGGCTTTAGGTTTTTTTTTTTTTTTTTCATTACTTTAAATGTTTCTTGCCAGTCCCTTGCCTGCAGAGTCTCCTTTGAGAAATCAGCCGATAGTCTTGTTGGGACCCCTTTGTATATAATTCTCTTCTTCTCTCTTGCTGCTTTTAAGATTCTCTTTATCCTTAATTTTTGACATTTTGATTATAATGTGTCTTGGTGTGGTCCTCCCTGGGTCCAGTTTTTTTGGAACTCTCTGTGCTTCCTGGACCCGTAAGTCTATTTCCTTCCCCAAGTTAGGAAAGTTCTGCTTCATTATTTTTTCACAGAATTTTTCAGTTTCTAGTTCTTCTTCAACTTCTGGCAACCCTATGATTTGGATGTTGGCCTGTTTATAGCTGTCCCATAGGTTCTGAGCCTCTCCTCATTTTCCTCACTTTTTGTTTCCTCTTTCTGCACTGGGTGACTGTTTGTTCCTTCCCTATGTTCTGATTTGTTGATTTGATCCCTGGTTTTCCTTCACTCACCACTTGTTCTGTATGTGTTTTTATTCATTTCAGCAGGACTAGCCTTCATTCCTTCCCTGTCTTGTTTAAGACCCGCTGTTAGGTCTGTAAGCTTTCTTATAACTATAGCTCTGAACTGAGCCTCAGAAAGATTATCTATTCGCTGGTCCGCTTGATCATATATTTGCTGTCTGGGTCAGCTGTGTGATTGGGATCTCTGTCATGATCCTTGCCATCCTGACAGTTTTTGTTTACCTTTGCCTCCTGTGCTATAGGGGCTGGAGCCCCATGCACTCGTCATTACCAGGGCAACCTTTCTCACCACCCTGTAGCATTTTCTGTAGGGTTGGGGGTCCAAGATGAATTCCTGCCATTCACTCTCTGCTGAGAAACTAGGAGCCTCCTCCTCCGTCCCCACCCCCACTGGCCCTCACAGTCCGAGGCAATGGGGGTCTGCCTTCCCGGTGTGGGAATCGCGAGCTGACGGGTCTGGTCTGCAGCTGGTGGTGCTCCCCATGCACTTCTCGCCTCCCCTTAAATATGGGTGTCTGTACTTACTGCCGTCCCGTGGCTGTTGCTGCAGCTGCCTCTGCCAGCACAGCTTGACCTCTCTGCCCCAGCTGCGTCCCTCCTACCTGTCCGGATGAACATCACTTGTTTATAACTTCATACATTGGACTTCCATGTAGCTTTATTTTCTGGAACTTCTGGTTATTTCTGGTTTTGTGGTAGTTGTAGGTCTTCTTAGTTGTGGAAGGAGACGGAGTGTGTCAGTCTAGGCCTCTATCTTGGCTGGAAGTCTGGAACCATAGCACTTATAGCACAATGTTTGTCATTTTATTGGCACCCAAAGTGGTACAAATTGGTCACAGAAACAGTTTCCTGAGTTTTTTCCAGATTTGGCCCTGTCCTTTTATAGCTTAAGTCAGAGGGTATGGTGGGTTTTTTTTTTATGTCCATTTGGTCAAACAGTGTCCTGGGCATGTCTTCGAGGTGTTTCTGGAGGAGGTGGTATCCTGCGTGAAGCAGATCACCCTCTCCACTGTGGGTAGCTTCTTCCAATCAGTTGAAGGTGTGAATGGAACAAAATGGACTCTTTCTGCCTGACAGGGTTTTCTCCTGTCTTCTCACTTGAACAAAATATCAGCTCTTCCTGGGACTTGAGCCTGCTGAACTTTGGACTGAAACTACACCATTGGCTCTCCTGGGTCACCAGCATGCTGACTGCTGGCTTGAGACTTATCAGCCTCCACAATAGTGTGAGTCAGTTCCTAGGAGTGTCCTCCACATAACAGGGAAAGTGATAATGTTTGCTTTGGTTCCTTCACTCCCTCTCCTCCACCCCCTCATGTTGAATCCTGGTTTTGTTCTTTATTGGCTGTGTGGCCTTCAGGATATAACCAGTCTCCTGCAGCTTTTTTTCCCCAGTTGTAAAATGAGGATGTTACTCTTATATCAAGCACTAGCATGGGGCCTGGTACATAGGAGTCTGGCATAGGGCTGTGATGAGCCAGTTTTACAATAGGAATCAGGACCTAGATTGTCCAAAGTAGCCGTGTTGTGCTGAGAAGGGGTTGGAGGGACATTGGCAGAAGTTGGGTCTGGTAAAAGGAGGGTACCGTTAGTCCAGCCAGTCCCAGAGGGGTGGGCAGAGTGCCCTGGAGGAGAGAGCTGTAGGCACTAGAGGCAGATATACTCAGAAGCAAATGAAGTTTCCTTCAGAGCCTCCCTCTTGCACAGGCCTAGGTGGGTGCTGGGAGTTCTGATGTGTTCCAGGAGGGGAGAGGTAGCTAGGTTGTAACCAGAAAGCATTTTTATGCTTGTATGTGTTTCTGATAAATTGCCTAAAAGATTTCAGAATAAAGAATCCTGAATCTCCAAGGATTCAGACATTTTTGTGATGTATTTTCCCATTCAAAATTAATATTAACCATTATATCTAATTTCATATTTATAATTTTGAGTCCCTAAGTTGTATAGGCTTGAATGCCTATTAAACCTGTATCTGCCCCTGCCTAGAGGCCTCCCCTCTGGGAGATGGCAGGTGGGGCCACTTGATGTAGCAGGACCCGTCCGTCCTGCCTGGCCCAGCAAAAAGGCCATCCTGAGACTGGCAGCTGGGAGAAGGTCCACACTGGGAGCTTCTTTGCTTCTGAATTGCTAGCTCCTGCTAATGCCTGTATTGCTGCTCTAAAGGGCATTCAGACTGCTGACTCACTGTGTAACCTTTGGAACATCACCTTTCTTCTCCGAGCCTCAGTTTCCCCATTTTTAAAGTGGTATCCATACCTCCAGTGTGTTTTCTGTGAATTCTAAAGCTATAGAGCTATGCACATGGGAGGGAAGTCATTATAATTTTGTTGCTCTTACTTGTATTTTTGTTGCCTTACTATTACTTGAAATATGCCCAGACTTTAATATTTCAGTGACTGAAGAGCAGAGCCAGTGTCCACTCTGACACACTGTTTTGATTTTTGTTTAGACCAGGGCCTGAAGCCATTGGCCAGTGATGTAAGCAGGAGGTGCTCAGCAGGCTCTCTCCTCTTTCAATCAGCAGGGATTATACTTCTCCAGTTAGATGACAGCTACAGTGAAGGATTTATTTTGATCCTTTGAAGGCAGCACTCCATTGATTTAGGATTAACTGAGGAATTTTCATCTAACTTTAGAGCACGACATTATTTAATTATAAAAATGCATGTGCTGTTAAATGAAATTTACATTTGTCTTATTGATTTTTTAAAAAAGTATGTGTATGAATTTATTTCACTTTGCAAGAATGTGGAGAGAAAGTGGCTGCACTCTTCTGTATCACTGGTAGTTAATTCTTATTTCTTAACAAGGAGGTATGTTTCAAGCTACCTTCTAGGGAGACTGAGAAATCATGTTACATTTATGTTCCTTAGGTTTTTTGTTGACAGCTTTTCTATTTCTTTTCTGCTGACTTCAGGGTCAAGTTTGGCCTTTCTTGTCTTTTCTTTTTTGACTTCTGGTTAAGACTGTGTGAATCCTGTTTTCTTCCAACTGTTTTCTTTTGGTTGCCACTGTAGACCTGGTTTAGGTCAAGGTCAATATCAGAACGTCCTATTGGTTCCTGAGTGATGTTTTCAGACACCACTTCAGACACCAAATGTATGTTTTTTTCTATATCAATCAGTTCTCCCACACCAGCTTGGTGTCCAGCAATTCAATTCAATTCTGATGTTAATTCCCAGAGTTATCTCAGACCCCACAGGATGGCCCCCATTATAGGTACTAGCTGCAAATGGGGTCCCAGGCAACTTACACTTCTTCCTGGCTGACCATACATTGGGGGTTCCCAGGATCTTCCCTCAGGTTTGATAATTTGCTAGAATAACACTTGGAACTCAGGAGAACACTTTACCAATGAATCAGTTTCTTATAGAGAAAGCAATTCTGGAATGGTCAGATGAAAGAAGTGCACAGCGCAAGGTTTGGAGGGGTGGGGTGGATAGAGAGCTCCAGAGGTTTTTGAGGCCCCCTGCCCTCTCTGCACATCAATGTGTTGTTCACCGACCTGGATGCTGTCAGAATCTGGTTGTTCAGGAGTTTTAGTAGAATTCAATCTCCAGCCCATCTCTCTTCCAAGAGGCTGGGAGTGGAGCTGAAAGTTCCAAATTTCTAACCACAAGTTTGGTATTTCTGGTGATCAGCCCCCATCCTGAAACTATCTAGGAATCCCACTTTGAGTAACCTCATTAGCATAAATTCAATTATGGTCAAAAGGAGCTTATTATTATTATTTGTTATTGACTAACTAATAACTTTTCACTTAGGAAATTCCAAGGGTTTTAGGAACGTTGTGCCAGGACTGAGGACAAAAGTTTAATATATATATATATATATATATATATATATATATATATATATATATATATAGTCTGTTCAGAAGGTATACAGCCATGTACTATGAAAAACAGAAACATTTACTGAAGAAGATACAAGAAACATTGTAAATAGCAAAATGACTCCTCAGTCCTCTCCAAAGTGGGCACCTTGAGACCTCACAGACTTCTCTTAATCGCCATCAGCTGCCTCAGTTGTATTTTCCTGAATCTTATCAATGGTTTGAAATCTCTTCTCTTTCAAAGGTGATTTTAGTTTTGGGAAAAGCCAGAAATCACAGGTTGCTAAATCTGGGCTATAGGGGGGCTGAGTCACCTGGGTGATTTGCTGTTTTGCCAGAAAACTCTGCTTGAGACGTGATGCATGAGCAGGTGCACTGTTGTGATAAAGCTGCCAGTCAATAGTTGCCCCTAGCTGTGGCCTTCTGAATCATCTGCATAGCTTCTGCCGAGGAATGTTGAAGCTTCATGCAAAATCTGATGCAGATTTGTTGCTCTACTGGCTCAGTCATTTTGAATGCGATGGCCACACAGTACACATGCTCACTCAAGGGCATCTACTGCCCCCGCTGACTAGTATAGGCATGTGCATTCCAGTCCACTCTCCTTGGCTGCCTGGTTATGTCTATGTCACACAAACTATCCTCATTATATTAACAGTGGCTGTACTTCCTTTTTTTTTTTTTTTTTTTTTTACTGTATCACAGTTCTTAAGTGGGATATTAAGGAATTACAATTAGGCATTACTGCCCTGGGTTGTTTGTAGTCTTTGACACAGTATCGTGCCCCACCTTCTCCACAAACAGTATTAGATTATTGTTCTGGTTTTTCTGATCTGGAAGTTAAATGGATTTATATCATTAGAATGAGAGTGTTATTGAGATTTTCTGGAGTTTTGAAACTTGGAACATTTTCTCTCATCGCAAACATTTTTTTGTGTGTGTCTTTGAAATTGTTTATACTTTACAAATGAAATTTGACTGCAATGGCCAGGCATTCTGCTTGATGGCTGCTACTAATAATGATAAAACTGGTTCAGGAGGACTTGATGTTTATGAATACTGATTCCAGAAATGAACATGGGTAACTGCTGAATAAAACTTACCTGCTTGGCTCTGGCTAGTGTGGCTAGTGTAGATTGAGAACTGGCCTGTGAACCAAAGGGTCACCGGTTCAATTCCCAGTCAAGGCACATGCCTGGCTTATGGGCCAGGTCCCCAGCTGGGGACATGTGAGAGGCAACCACAGATTGATGTTTCTTTCCCTCTCTTTCTCCCTCCTTTCCCCCATCTCTAAAAATAAATAAATAAAATCTTAAAAACAAAGCTAAACAAAAACAACTTACCTGCTTGGCTGAATGAGAGAAGTATTTACAAGAATGCTTCCTCTTTCAAGAGGTGAACCATGGAGTATTAAGCTGCAAGGGAAATGGAGGTTACATACCTCACGTGGAGTGGCTGGAAGTTAGAAAACGTAGCCAGCCCTCCTTCTCGATCACTGTTCTAATGAGGTTAACATATAGTGTTAGGACAATGAAAAGATGGCTGCCCTTTTCTGGGAAGTCAGGAGTTTTGCTGTGATTCTGTCATTCTGTGGCTATTTTAGAAAAGCAGATGCAACACCTTTCTATTCACCATAAAATATTTTTTTCCTTCCCTACCAAACAGCAACATCCTAAATGGTGATTTCCTCCACTCCTCAATCATAAAAAAACAAAACAAAAAATAAAAAACGAGATTGAGTGATTTTTAAAATTTAAAACAGTAGAGTTCATCAAAGAAAACTTGAGAAAAGCACAAAGAAGATATGAATTACAGTCACAGCAATCAAAGCATTGCTAATATTTAGGTGTTAGTATCATGAAGAATGGTTTTTACCTTTTCTGGGAAGTGTGGAAAATGCATCCTTTTAAAAAATTTAACATAAAGATAAAGATGACAGAGAAAGTAGCGCATAGTGATTTAAAGAAGGGATTGGCACCAGAGTGTCTGGGTTCAAATCACTGTCTAACACTTATGGGCTGTATGACCTTGAGGGAGTCATTTAATTGCTCCCTGCCTTAGTTTCATCATCTGTAAAATGGGAATGATGAGGGCAGCCAACTCACAAGTTAAATGCTTATGTAAAGGACTTAATATATGTTAGTTATTATTCTCAAAATATTTTATCTTGAGACTATCATGTTAAGAGAAATAAGTCAGTCAAAAAAAGCTAAGAATCATATGATTTCACTCATATGTGGGATATAAAACTGAAACTCAGACATAGTCCACAGCATGGTGGTTACCAGAGGGAAGAGGGTTGGGGGTATAAAGGGCAAAGGGGGCCAAATACATGGTGACAGAAGATAACTTGACTTTGGGTGGTGAGCATACAATGCAATATACAGATCATGTATCATAGAAATGTACACTTGAAACCTATATAATCTTATTAACCAGTGCCACTCCAATAAATTTAATAAAAAAGGGAAAAAAATTACTGTCACAGCATTAATATATGTATATAGTAGAAATTTTGTAAAATACAGAAAAGCAGAAGAATCAAAATCACCCATTATTCTAAAGCCTAGAAAAAAACCACTCACCCAGTGTTGACATTTTGCTGCTGATTTTTAGTGTATTTTCTCTTACATAGGTGAGCTCATATTGTATTGGCAATTTGCATACTGATCATAACATGGGCATTTTGTATGCTCTTTGTAAACATAATTTGGAAAGACATATAGTCTTTTATAATATCTTTATATAATCATCTTGTGTAAACATATTTTACTTAACCCTTCCCCAGAGTTTTGACATTTAGACTGCTATCCCTGCCCTCCTCTCCCAACCCCCATATTAAATTGAAATAACCATCTATTACCCTTGGTTGCAATAGTCTGGGACCTGAGCTTTCCCTGGCCAGTCTGGAGTTTTTTCTGTGACATGGATGTAATCAGATCCAATCCACAAACTAGTTAATTGAAGGTTGACCCTGCATTATGAACGAATATGTGATACATCTTTGTAAAGGTTTGTCTTCTTCAGTATTAGAGGTTACTTCCTTACACCAGAAATGGAAATACAGGGTCAAAAGATGATAAATGTTGTTTTCTAGAAGGGTCTTACAGATTCTAAAGTTGCAGCAACAATGTATGAACCTGCCTAACTTTCTGTGGCCCCCCAAATTGCTGGCTCACTTCTCAGACCTGAGACATTGAGGAAGTTTTCAGGGTGCCACACTGCTGGAATCAAGTTCATCCTATTTCAGGTCTACTGTCCGGCTCCTCCTCCTCATGTCCTGTTGTTTCTCCCCATTCCAAGGCCTTTCTTTCATCCTGGCGGAGCCCCTTACCCTCACAGCTTTCTCTAATCCCCTCGCATAGCTTTCCTCTTCTCCAGTTTCGAGGGAAAATAATATAATTAAAGTGTTCCCATTAAGAAATTAGTGACCTGAGCAGCTAGAAGTGTTAACCCCAGCTGGGTCCTTGCATTTAAATAAAGGTTTCCTGGAACAGTGTTGAACCTGAAGGAGTGAACCTGAGGTTGGAATTTGGGGCATGGTAATACCCAGAGAGGGAGATATTTTGATTCTGGGCCTTTCAAGTTATTCAGGTAGATGGGAGGAAGCCAAGGCCTGTGCCTGAGAAGCCTTCATTTCCTCATTTCCTTAATACCCAGAGCAGAAATGCCTTTTTCTAAAGGTTAAGTGTGTCTCCCAGAGGAACTATTAAGGGGAAATTGTTTACTGATTGTATTTAATGAAAGACTGCTCAGCAGCATGTGTAGATTCTTTACATAATATACAACTTTATGATGCCAAGCAGGACTCTTTTCTTGACTTTTTTATCATCTGGTTGAAATTGCCAAAGGTGTAGAGGGCCTTTGCTTGCATGTCTGTAGCCCGTGATTTGATTACATTGCATGTTCTTGGGCAAGAAGAGCCAGAGGCTCTGAATGGTGCCAAGGCCCCAATTTCCTTGGTGTGACCTCTGAGCTGCAGAGGGTGGTTTCTTAGTGGGCTATTTCTGTTTCAGCAAGGTCTTAGAGCCCCTATGGCAAGGACTTGTACGGCTGTTCCTCTGTGGACTCATATGTCTTTGGTGCCCTGAAAAGTTGAGCCGTGTGTCATAGAGGAGAATGGGTGACAGCTGGAGGCAACCACAGGATGCTCTAGAAGTTTTGATGGGTATAGACAAACTATTAGAGGCGTACTGGCTTCAAACAAAGTCCTAGATGACCTGAAAGAAGGAGGAAGGGGAGAAATGGAAGCTTAGCCAGCGGTTAGTTACCAACCTTGCTCTGTCAGAAGACTCTGGGACTACGGCCAGCGGGGGAGGCGGTCTTGAGGAGAAATGGTGGGACCAGCGGGAGCTGCCAGATGCCAGCCTCCTTCCTCTGGAAAGAAAGTGCTTTGGTGGCATAGGGGTCCCTTCCTTACTCATTGCCTTGTCTGTTCCTTTCTAGCTGGATCGAGTGTGAAGATGACCCAGCTGGTCGCTGTGGTGTCCAGCCCCCGTGCCCGGCTCTTGACCTGCTTTCTGAGGCTGGGTGCTCAGCAGGCTGGCCCACTTCAGCTGCACACAGGGGCCGGCCTCGCAGCCAAGAACCACTATGAGGTGCTGGTGCTGGGTGGGGGCAGTGGTGGGATCACCATGGCCTCCCGTATGAAGAAGAAAGTGGGTGCAGAGAACGTGGCCATTGTTGAACCAAGCGAGGTATGTCTCCCCCTTCTCAGTGCATGTGTGTGTATGTGCGTAAGAGTGGGGCGGGGTGACTGTCAGGCCCTGAGCTGTCAAGTCCTTGGGTAGGTGCTTCTGGGCACAAAAATCAGACAGTCCAAAAGGACTGGGGAAGGCAGAGGGAGGGAGGGAGGACAGATCTCTTGGCTTTTTGTGTTCTCTGTATGATTTTCTTAGGCTTGTCATACATAACACTTCACCACATGTATCTTAAAACAGTGCATACTTATTCTCTCACAGTTCTCTTAGCTTGATTACATCTGCAAAGTCCCTATTTCTAAATAAGGCCACGTTCATAGGTACCTGGTTTAGGACTTTAGTATAACTCAACCCATGAGGCCCTCTGCTGTCAGCATCATGTCCAGAGGAAAACCAATGGTCCTTGCACTTTGCTGTCTCTGGTCCAGTCTGGAGAAAGAGTGATGAGTGCAGGGACTGGGAGGCCTCTGGGAAGGTATCATTGGGTTTCAGAAATTTAAGTGCAAGGAATTATAAACAGATTATAAGGCAGAAAAAGGTAGCAAACACCAGGAGGGAAGTTGGGAAATGTTTGTATGTAAGGCACTATTTCAGGAAAAACATTTAAAAATTGTCCAAAAGCTACAGATAAATATACAAGATTTTGGGTAGTTTGTCTAAAGTTTAATAAGAAGCCAGGTGGAAACTGTATCCTTTGCAGGGCGGCTGGGAGTAAAATGGATCTGGTGCCTGTTTGGTGTGGAGGGGAGGGCAAGAAAGGCACACTGCTTTCCATGGAGTCTGCGTAGGCTTTGCGGCCGTCGCTGTCTGGTATGCTCTGATCTGAGAGGAGACTGCAGGCGCTCTCTATTTTTCTTGTTTAAAGTGACTAATTCAGGGACATTTTAAATGACAGTGATCTGAGAGCTTTGTCAGGTGGCCTACTTATAGTAGCTAGCCCATGGACAGGGCCTACTCTTTGCAATGAGACGGAGGCCCTGGACACAGTTCAGGGTGCCAGAATCATGTCTCTTTTGCCCCTTGTCTCGAGGGAGCTACCAGTGGCTCCGGTGGTTGGCACTTTCCCTCCTGTGTCTGGTTCAGTGATTACTGGAGTGGATGCTTGTTTGTAGTCTAAAAAGAAAAAAGAACATCGAAGCTTGTGCTTTCATTCCTTTTTCTGTTCAAGATGGACTTGAAATCATTCGGCTCTCCCAACTGGAGACCTCTGCCCCGTCCTCTGGGACCACAACCGTTAGTAGCTATAGGGAGATTGCAAAGCGATTCTTCTGCTCCCTTCACCTCTCCGTTGGCAGTCCTGTCCAGCCAGTCTGAGGTGTTGGGGCAGTGTTGAGAGCTCTTGGTCCTCAGTGCACTCCTTCAGTGAGCTGGAATTCTCAGTGGTCAGTAAAGCAAGCTGCCCTTAGGCCCTGGATCTAGAACTTTCACAACTAACTTAGATGCAGCGTGGATCATCTGAAGCCAGAGGACTTCAGAAAACAGTGGTAGTTTGGGCATATGTTGCATTATGGGGTAGCATTTGGTGCCTCCTGGCTGTGGGTCTAAAACCTCTGACAAAGGAGAAGGGGGCTAATAGGGCTGTTGGGGAATGTCTTTGCCTTCCACGGGCTTGGCACACCCAGTTGGAAGATAATGAAGTTTTGAGGATCCCCAGAGTGGCTGTGAACTTTTCAGACTTACCGAAGTCCCCACTTCTGAGGAACCATATTTAGGCTACTGGGCTTAACTTAATTTTTATATCTGTGCACATAAATGTATCCATAACGTATGTATAATGTATATATCTATAACATGTACATGTTAAACCCCAAATCAACTACAATGCCCACTAACGATAGTTTATGGCTTTTTTCGATGATCTTGGCAGAATTCTTGTAGGAGACATAATAGGAGACACCAGGGGATGGGTAGGGTGGGGAAGAATGACCTGGAGCCTTTCTATGTGATACTCCAAGGGTCAGGAGGGAGGGAGTAATTGAGAGTCTAGCTCATGTATCTTCAGCTATGACACTTTATCAGCCTCAAATTGAAATGACTCTCCAAATACTTTGTTCCTCAGAGACATTTCTACCAGCCAATCTGGACACTGGTGGGTGCTGGTGCCAAACAGTTGTCTGCATCTGGCCGTCCCACGGCGAGTGTGATTCCGTCTGGTGTAGAATGGATCAAAGCCAGAGTGGTTGAGCTGAACCCAGACAAGAACTGCATTCGCACAGACAATGGCAAGGAGGTAACCGCTGGGATCCTTTGGCTTTTATTAATCTGAGGGCTTGTGTGAAGTGTACAGCTATTGTCAAACTGAACAGCTTCATGGTGAGAGGGTGGTATATATGTGTGTGTGTGCATGTGTGTGTGAATTAAATACTGCACAAGAGTGGAGGGTGTGTGGTGAATGGAGGATGGGATGGATGGAAGGACTGAGTGATGTTGAATTTAATAAATGAACAACTAAGACACATTTATGAATACACCGTTTGTCCTATTGCTTAGTAGCATATCTTGCATCAGAATGTTTACTGAACAAATAATACTGCTACGTGTTAAAATAGTAGGCACCTTCCTCCCTTTTCCTTTGAAGCAGCCAGCTTCTCCACCTGACAGCTGGCTTCCCAGAGGAAGTGGGTGTTGGAACATATCCATCCCAGTCACATTCTGGGGCACTCTGCCAGAGTCGTAAGGGAACAGCATGACTGAGTTTTCCGCCAGCACTAAGGAGATTTGCGGCTGCTGGAGCTTGAGGTTCATAATGGATCAGCACCATTTAGAAGTCTCCTCCCACCCCCACCACCCAGGGATCAAAGCTTTTAAGAAACTGCTGCCCCTGAGTTTGACTGAGGCCATGAGAGCAGGACAGTGAGCTCACAGGCTGAGAAGCCATCTGCAGTGTCACATCCCCTCATCTGCTGCTGAGCCCAGGACCGTGGCTGGAAGCCGTCATGCTCCAGCTTCCCATGGTTCGTGGGCGCCCAGGGTGTTATTGGCCTTAATACCCAGCCTGCTCTCTCTCCAAATCGGGCACTCTGGCACTTAAACAGAATTGAAGAATTTGAGAGATAGTGGGGACTGAAAGGTTTTCAAGTCTAGCCCCTTCCTTTAGGCAGGAACTCATTGGCTGCAGGTATTCTTAATCTTTCCTTGGGTCATGGATCTTTTGAGCACCCAATAAAAGCCTGCGCTAGAAAAATTCACACATGCACCAAATTTTGCATTTAATTTCAAGGAGTTCAGAGATTCTTTGTAGCTTTTCCATGAACCCAGGTCAAGATTACCTGCCTGCTTTCTGTCCTCCCTCCTTTCCTCAACTATTTATTAAGCATGTACTGTAAGCTAGGTAAATTTTAGGGAATATATAAATGAACAAAAACAGATAAAACTTACTGTCTTGGATTTTATATTCTAGTGTAGGAGGTCGTATAATAGACAATGAACATACTAAGTAAGTTATGTAGAGTGTTGGAAGGTGATGAACATTAGTGAAAAATAATAGAATCAAGTAATTGGGATTGGGGTAAGTGGGGGGAGAGGGTTGAATTGAAAATAGGTTGATATTTACATGTCCCAGGGTCAAGGATTTCTCAGACAATGTTATCCCTCTTCATTTTTTAGACAGGTTATATGAAATTTTGCCTTTAATGGGTCAGAATCAACCTTCCTATAACTTCTTTCCTATTCTTTCTTGGGCCTGCAGGGGATTATTGGATTTAATATCTCTCTTGTTCCTCGTTCTTCTTGTAGTGTGGGAGAGAATGTCTTTTTGTGTGGAGAAACCCTTCAACTATTTGAAGATGGTTCTTATTATATATGTCAGCCTTTCTTTTCAGGCAGACTTGTCTCCTTGCCCCCACTTTTCTCAGCTTTTCCTCATATTTCATGGTCTTCTTTTCCCTCACTATGCTCTTTACCCTGCCTTTGACATCACAATACTTGTTAGTGCTTCCATGAAAGAGGCACCTGGAAGAGAAAGCAACTCTACAGAACAGCCCAGAATAACGTGGCACCATTCCTGGCCCGCAGGCAGTTACAGCCCAAGTTAGCATTTGTCTTTTTAGCAACAGTTACCACAGTGCTGATTCTTGGTGGGCTTGTGGTCAGTTCAGACTTCTGGGTGTTTTTCTCACATGATCCACTGCCAAGTCAGGCTCCCCTCATCCTGTTACAGGACCCTGCCAATGCTATTCTAGAATAGCTGTGGGATTTGATTTCTGCTGCCAAGAAGCATGACTCCCAATGAAAGAGTTTGGTGAAAAAGGAAAGGGGTTGTTTATTGAAAGGTATTACAAATTTAGAATAATGGCAGATTTCTGCCATTAAGTACTGTTCCCTTTAAAACCACCCCAAAACACTTAGTCCTGCCTCCCTTTGCCAAACCAGGCCAGTTGTAGAATATGCCAGTCAGAGGTACCATCCTTCAGAAAAGCAGAAGTCCGCAGCTCAGCATCCCCAGTTACGGTTCAGCTCCAAGCATCCCTCACAAATCCGGTGGCTGGGCAGGTCCCGTGCTGCTCCATCAGCTCTACCTCCCTCTTCTCCAAGCAGACTCAAACCTGGGTGGCTGGGCAGGTCCTCGCTGCACTGTCAGCTTTGGTGACCCTGAACTTCTGGCTTTCAGACCTCCTCTCTCTTACTCCAGACTGCGTGGCTCTCCTTTTTCACTCCAGACCATGTGGCTTCTCCCTTTACACACCAGACCTCATGGGAGACCCCCTTCTCTTTAAGCCCACCCTCATTTAAACTGCGTGGACTGGAACTTCCTGTGTGACTTCATATCCAGCCCCTCTTGTGATGTGCCATTTTTGCAAGTTCCCCCATATCTTTTACCTTCTTTTGGCTGCCACATTCAGTCAGGGCAAAAGTTCCTAATGATGCAGGGACGTGTGGGGTGGGCATTCGCCCCCTGCCTCTTGCACAGGTGCTATATCCTTGCTATGTCATGAGTCCATGAATGTTTTCACAGTTACTATACAATTCACTCTGGGTGGCAGCCCTCTTCCCTTCAGGAAGGCATGGCTGTGAACTTGGCATTGTTATGCAATGTATCTTAAATGCCATATCATCCACTCCCACTTTCTGCCAGTCAAGAATTGTGGAGGATATGCTCTGCACCCTGTTACAATCCTAGAATAAATAAATAATATTTAATATATTATTTAATAAAATATATTTATTTATTTTAAATTAAAATTTTTATGTATTATTTTCCCCCTGTTGATGAACTTCCTTATTTTCCCCTGTATGTCCAGGAGAGCAGACTGAATGAAACAGATGATTGTTCCCAATTCTTAAGATCGAGCTTTGGGGCTCATTTCTCTTGCTAGCCTGATGCCAGCTAACGGGGCCAGGAGTCTTGTGTCTCATAACCCACAACATCCCTTTGGTACGGCAGTGCCTGCCTCCTTGACCAGACCCCTTTACATTACAGGAATACCTCAGAGCCCTTTGAGGTTGGGTTTGTGTTTTTTTAAAACTTTTCTCATCTCTTGAGAATGAGAGGCACTGGTAGGTCTTCTCACTTCGGAGCCCTGCTTAGACTGCTGAGGCCTGGACCCTTAGGAAAGTTGTAGTGTCTTGTTTCTGGGCCAGGGAAAAAGTTGGTGCAAGCTGATGGGACTTTCTTCCAAGAGTTTTAAAGCAAAAGTATTCCATAGTCTTATCCAAAATCTGAACATAACATCCCATAAGAAATAGCATCTTGTCAGTTGCATGAAGTACATGTTCAAGAAATGTTGCCGTTAATATTTTTAAAATAATAAATGAAAATAAAGGAAAAAGAAAATATCTATTGAATATCTACTATGTGCCAGCATAGTTCTTAACTGTTGGTTGACCAAAAGCAGGTTTGCAATCTGAATCTATGATGATACTTTTCTTTTTCTGAATTACTAAGAGACATCTCTTCAGTAGATGAGCTGGAATTTTGAAATGGATGAACATCCTGTTTACTAACTTGTTAGTTACCTCACTGACCCCATGTATAAAATTAAAATATTTGCCCATATTTAGACTTTTGGAGAGATCTGCCCTGTTCTCTGCAGTTGCTCCAAAATCCTATTGACAAGTTTTAGCAATTCCTTAGGGTTTAGACCATTTGACCTGGAAACTTGAATTCACTCAAAGGCTTGAGGCTTTCTTCTTATTCTTTGCTACCTTAGGATTTATTCTTCCTTATTGATTTCTCATAATCTTAAGCTTATCTGTTATTACTAGTCCTAAGAAAATAATCAATATTATGTTCTAATAGAACCATCAAGGCACACACAAACCAAAGGCTTTTCTTGTTGACAGTGTTCATATATTTTACCTGTAGATCATCACCCTCAGACCCCATGTCACCTCTGACCTCACCTACCTTGAAGACTCAACACAGTTCAGTGAGCCTTTTAATAGGCCTAGTACACTTTCCCACACAACAAGGAATTTCAGGGCACCCACTGTCTATGGATAGGCAAATCATATGGATGACGATGTATATATTATCTATCCACTTTGATAAATTGTATTTTCATAAGCAACTGGACTCAATCATCCATCCATCCATCCATTCATCCAACAAACATTACTGAGTTCCTCGCTTTAATTTGGTGACTCTGCTAGATTCTAGGAATATAAAGAATAAGACACAATCTTTATCCTCTAGGAGTGTTTGATGTGGTGGGAAAAGACATGACTGCTATCTAACTCTACAAGTGCTATAAAGCATCATGTGCACTGTGCTAAGGGAGCTGCAGGGAGGGGCCCATAGAGAGACAGATTGAGTCATAGGAAGGCCTCACTGTGGAGGAGCCCATGGAGCTGAGTCTTCTGAATGCTGGGGCAGGACCTCTGCAGTGACTTGCTCCTCTTGCTCCCCACCATGAGCCAAGCACTCTTGCATCTTTGAGTCCCCTTTCTTTAACTGTGATCTGCACAGCTTGCATGCTGTGCTTCTCTGCTCAGTATAAGAGTGAGGCAGTCATCACCTGATGTTCTTTCTTGGCTCCTGACTTTCATTGCTATCATTCTCCATCTCCAATTTCCTAGGCAAGTCCTTTTACTTTACATCCTTCTTGCTGACTTCTGGCTTCAACTTGTCTTTCTCCTGATCCTCAACCCACATTTCCATCAGCATGAATAATCACAATACTCATATTTGAAGAAGGGCCTTTTAAGTTCCATTAAACAGGTCATTAAATCATCTCAGATACATTGTATCACATCCTTTTCAATGACCCTCAAAAGATCAGTTTCTCAATTATGATATTGACCCATCCACATGACAGGTCAGATTTGATTGGGATTCACACAATACCCCATAGATATTAAAGAAAGTTGGTAGTTTTTAAGATTAGAAAGTCATTCTCCCCCTTCTCAACAGGAAAAACTGTTAACACAAGCACTGCACGAAATGTTGTGGTCTCTTTGACATTATTCTCCATTGTCTCAAGCTCTCAAAAGCCAGGCAGGTTATGCAATATTTGTGAAGCAGTGAGGTATGAGAATGGTGGGTGTGATGACAGACTGGAGCGTGTATCCCCCCTGATGCCCTGCCCACCACCCACAGCCCCAACTCATTCACATGGGAAAATGGAAACACTGTGTTGGCCCCACTAGTCTGGGGCCCAAGTCAGCTCTTGCACGGCCACTTTTCAGGTCCTGGTCTAAAATGGCATCGTTCTGTATTGCAGATCTCCTACAGATATCTTATTATTGCTCTTGGAATCCAGCTGGACTATGAGAAGGTACGTTTCAAACTACTTCTGTGTTCCCTGACCTATTTATGCTAACATCAGACACTGCCTTTGGTGGCTTTATATTAATTTCGACAAGAAAAAGTACTAAGTTATCCTCATCTAGTTTTATTCCTCAGCAGTCTTTTTATGGTTTAAAAAAAATCTTCTCTAAGAATCTGTCAATGATAATATCATCTAGCTCTAAGCTTTAATCATAATTCAGCATGTCCATGCCCTAATGGGAATTCATGCAAAAGAGCAACTTTTTCTACACTTCCAAGGAAGCTACCTTTCTATGTAGGACTGAATTGGCTGTATTACAGATTAAAACTTCTTTTGAAGGTAAGACTTAGATTATGAATTTCTAAGCAGACTCTAAGGGTAGAACACCAGTAGTTAGTTAATCAGGAGCTGGAGGGAGGTTGGGGTCTTGCTGTGTGGAGGCCGGGTGTTGTGGTACAAAGTGACCGACAATGTAACTACTACCCTGGATGTTCCTTCAGTCTCTTTTTCCGTGACCTAGGGAGCCAGATGCTGTCTGACAATTGTGGGATTCAAGTTTAGTTTTCTAAAGCATCATGGAGTAAGTCAGTAATTATTATGATTTCCAGAAGTTTTCTGGGGACTGTGGATAAATAGTTGGAGCACATAAGCATAATGAGAATAACCAGGGCGCAAGCGCCAGGAATGTGATATAGGGAAGGGCCTCTTCTGAGTTGGCTCAGTAAGGGTCTTTGAAGTGTATTTCTGTGTCAAAATCAGAATCATGGTGTGTCCCGGGTTAGGGTGGTGACAGTATCCTGGGATGTGAACATTCAAAGAAACGATTGAGTTGGTGTGAAGGTCGTGATGAGTTTGGGCGACGGTGGCATGGTCATGAGTTTCACATAACGACAAGCTGTGGAGTAGACTATATGGAGAAAAGTGCCAGCTACACTCAGAGGTGTCGACTTAGCAAATGTGGTGTAGCCCCATGGTGCTGACTTCCCAAGAGTCCCGGTGCCATCTGAGGAGGACTGTGAAGAGACCAGTGCTGAGAGTCCTTCACAGCCTTGTGCAGCAAACCAAGAAACAATAATATTTAAATGTAGGTATTATTTTGGAGTCTCTCCTATGTACCAGGTATGTTCTCCTCACAGCTACTTGAGAGATAGGCATTTTTATCTCCATTTAAGAGACAAGTAACTAAGGCTATTCTGTTACCTGGTACTCTTTGATTGCAGACTATAGAAAACTACCCACATTATTGTAAACAGAATGGGGATTTATTTGATGAGGACACCAAGGTGTCTAGATCTCTAGGGAAGAAATGTAATTGGGTCTTCAGAGGGCTTAGTCGCTGATCTGGGTACTGTTGGGCCCCAGGCAGCCTCTTTGCCCCTTTCTCCTACCACCAGCCCCAAGGGGTCTCTGCAGCACAGCATCCTGCTCACTGGCTTGGTACGTGTGTTAAGATAGTCCACGGCTCCCAACATACAATCTATTTCTGTGCAACCAAAGCAGGGGTCAGACCTCATCTCTTCCTCTTCCTGCCCCTGCCTCTCTGCTTCAGAGTTCCCAGAAAAGCACTTAGATTGGATTAGGGTCATAAATTGCCCTTTCTGACCAGATCTTCCACCTAATGGCACCTTTTCCCTTAACAACAGTTTCTTCAGATAGAGAAAAACAATGAAGGTGATAAGAGAGCAGCTGTTTATCTCTTGAATAACTTTGCTTTGGAAATGACTAAGTATGGAAGTCTTGTAGGCAGAGCCCTAGGCAGTGGTCAGGGGCCTTGGTGTCTAGTTCTATAAGATTCTAGGTGGGTCTCTTAACCTTGCTCTACTTCAGTTTCCTCCTCTGTGTCTATGAGCCAATAATATCTCCCTTCCTCCCTCAGAGGAGTATAATGAACATTTAATGCTAGCATATATGTGAAACTGAGGAAATATTAAAAGGCAAGGTAATGTTATAATAATAAATGATTATTGTTGAAACTGCTAATATTATAGCTACTTAAACTGTAGCAGGAGATATGATCCATAATCGGGAATAGTTGCTCTTGGCATTGAGTGTGATGAAGATCACAGGACTCTTTCCTTGAGACCTGAGGGATGGGTGTCAGTGACTCTGGAGTTGGTGGCCCTACATTCTGGAGAACAGCCTGGGGAAGGTCTGAAGGACCAGTGCACTTTGATGACTGTTTTTTTTGAGACTCTCCTTCTCTTGCTGGAAGAACTGATGCTTGAGTCTCTTATTTCAATCTGTGCCATTTTCATTGCTCCCTCTGAACATTCTTCTTTTTGTTTGTTTGGTCACCACAGAATTCTAATAGTAAAAAATAAATAAATAGAACTTCAAACAAAAGTCATTAATCAAAGACTGGTTGAATCAGTTTTGGTATATCCATACTATTGAACATGTACGATACCATAAAACAAAGAAAGAGGTTACTCTGCAAGTGTGCTAAAATGAAAGACATTGGAGAAATACTAGTAAGAAAGTTTTAAAGCATTACCAAGAAGCATGTATGGCGAGTGTGAACCTTCTATCATTTAAGATAAGTCCCTGATTATCTTACTGGCAGGAATACATGACCACTTATGGAGCACTAACCTGTGAGTGTCATTGTTTTAAGTACTTTACACTGTGGTCTCCTTTACTCCTGTCAAGAATCCTCTGAAGCTGTTACTTTTATCCTTCTCTTACAGATGACGAATATAAGCTTCTCAAGCTTCAGTGCCCATTGAATCACCTTTTAAAACAGATTTCTGGGCTTGCCCCCAAGTTCCTAATTCAGTAGATCTGGAGTAGGGCCTGAGAATGTGTGTTTCAGCAAGTTCCCGGATGGTGCTGGTGCTGCTGGTCTGGAGACCACACTTTGAGACCCATGGGCTTAGAGATATTAGTACTGAGGTTTAGAACACCCATAAGTGGAAAAGCTAGGACTCAGGCCAGGTCTGTCTGAAACCACACAAGTTGGCATTTATGCTGCCTGTCACTACCAGAACCAATAAGTAGAGACAAGGATTGAATCCTTATGGGCACTTTGTTCAGATGCCATAGATCTGAGAAGATGGTGGGTTATGTACCTTCAAAAACCGTCTTAACATCTCATCTCAAGCCAAACATTTTATGAGAAGAAAGGGTCAGTAAGGGGTTTGGAAAAATGGTTAATTGGATAAGAGTTGCAGTCCACAGAGATTTTCCTAGTACTTCTCTATCTGCTGACCGACAATTCTTTATCTGCCAGCTTGGACATTCCCTCTCTGGAACACAATGGCTCAGATACCATTTCCATTGCTTGCATACCCCCTGGGGCACAAAGGTCGAATTGCTTGTCAACCTCGTAGAGTCACTGGTTCTCCAAAAAGGAAGAATGCCTGGATTCTTGTCCTCACTCTGATGGTGCAAAGAGATGTATTCAAATCATGGTCTCAAGGCCAGGGAGGCTGAGGGGCTCCCCTGGGCTGAGTCCACTCTGCAGCTTGACAGGGTGACTCAAGGTGCTGTAGCTTTGATCTTAGCAGACCCCTCACCTACCTGCTTGCTGCATGGTGTGTGAGGACTGAGGCCTAATAATTGTATTGAAAGATGCAAGGTTGTAGAAATTGCAAAGAAAAGCCTTTTGCACTTCTGATAAAAAATTTATTTTTACAGTTTACTTTCAGTTTTATATTGTATTGGTTTCAGGTATACAGCTTAGTGGTTAGACAATCGTATACTTTACATAGTGTCCCCTTCAATATTTCCAGTACCCACCTGGCACCGTAGATAACTATCACAATGTTATTGACTACATCCCCTATGCTGTACATCCCTGTGACTACCTTGTAACTATAGATCTGTACTGCTCAGTCCCTTTACCTCTTTCACCCAGACCCCCAACCCCCTCCTCTCTGGCAACCACCAGCGGGCTCTCTGTGTCTATGAGTCTGTTTCAACTTTGTTTGTTTATTTATTTTGTTCTTCATATTCCACATATAAGTGAAGTCATATGCTGAAAATTTTTTTCTTCATGTCCTTTGTTGCAGATTAAAGGCCTACCAGAAGGTTTTGCCCATCCCAAAATAGGGTCTAATTATTCAGTTAGTACAGTAGAGAAGACATGGAAAGCTCTGCAGGACTTCAAGGAGGGCAATGCCATCTTTACGTTTCCAAATACTCCAATAAAGTGTGCTGGAGCCCCACAGAAGATCATGTATTTATCGGAAGCTTATTTCAGGAAGGTATGCCTCCTTTCTGGGAACAGAGACAAGGTGGGGACGGGGGGAGGAGATGGTGCTAAGCTGACGATAGCCAGAGTTCCATTTTATTCATGTCAAAATACTTTTTTTAATTTCTAAATTTTTGTTACATACATATGAAATTATATAATTGGAAGTTTATAACATAGAAAAGGAAGAAGTTGATCATAATCCAGTTGTTTTAATACAGCTGCTGTCATCAATTTGACATGACCTTCCATTTTTTCCCTATGCATGTTTTCTAAAACATGGTTACAATCATACCGTACATACAAACTTAGATGTATTACATGATGTTAAATAGTCTTTGTAACATACTTAAAAAAAAAGTCTTTACCTGAGGATATGTTTTTATTGATTTTAGAGAGAGAGGAACGGTGAGAGGGAGGGAGAGAGGGAGAGAGAGAGAGAGGAAGAGAGAGACATTGATTGATCCATTGCCTCCTGTATGCATCCTGACTAGGGATTGAACCTGCAACTTTCTTGGTGTATGGAACAATGCTCCAGCAAACTGAGCCACATGACCAGAGCTGTAACATACTTTTTAATATGTTTAAAAGTCTGCTGGGGAGATATGTTAGAGACTGCTTAAATATTTCCATATAGTTAGACAATTAGTTGCACATTGTTCATTTTTATACATAATATTCTCAGCTTCCCCCTCTCAAGTTCAAGGTTATGAATATGTTCTGGCTCTTGATATACATTTTTGTAGTATAATAGGCAAAATGTAAGTTCTAAAGACAAAAAGAAAATGTTCACCTAGAACTTCAAACCTTAGTGGGAAGAGAGATTTGGGTGGGGACGCTTTCTCAGCATTCCTCAGATACCCTCTGTCAGAACAGGTGTTCGCAGCTCGAGAACACAGTGTGAGGCTGTGGGGAAGCTGCTCTTGCCCTCCTGCCCTTCTGTGGGAAGTCGCGTTAGATACACTAAAGCGTGGTCCAACTCCGGACAGTAGCTGGATTCTAAGCAGCCTGTGGTCCTGTAAAGGGACAGGTGGGGAGAAGGGGAGGGGACGGTGGGACTGAAGAGATGTTGAATGTGTGCTTGGAACCCAGCACAGGCAAGGGCCTCACCTGAGTCATGAAAATTAGCACCAACCCTGTGGGGTTGGGAATTAAGGAATGGTTCCAGTCATCATATCTGTTTCTAAGAAAGAACCTGTCTGGGTTATGAGAATTCTGAGTTGACACAGCCCTTTGATGTTCTTACCTAACTTCTTTCAAATAATGAGATCCAGGTGAGTGAATCCTAAAAGCTGCTGAACAAAGGCAAAGAGTAGTAAGATACTACCTGTTTCTTTACTCCTGGGAATTCTCTTTGCTTACCTCTTTTCTCCCAGCAATTGGGTGGTTGTGAGAGAACTCTCTCTCTCAGTTGACATAAGATCTTAGATGTTTGGGAGAATACTAGTCTCTCTGGAACATGAACAATGCTACAGTGAAGGGGACATGGTAGCTTTGTCTTGTTCACTGCTGACCCCTTAGCACCTAGAACAGTACCTGGCTAGCTCTATGACCTCATTTAATATTTATGGAGTGAATGAACAAATGAATATGTGAATGAACAATCCAGCTCTATTTTTATCTGGAATAATCTCTTCTGTGGCCTTCAATTGAACAGTGCCCACCTCAACCCCCTGACTCAAATGTGTACTTCATTGCTGTATTGCTGACAAAATAAGATGGAGGCAGTGGATTGTCCACACCTCGCCCGCCAGGCTGTAGTGATGGAGAAAGCTGGTGAGGTCTCCTGAAGGTTTTAATTCTTGTCTCAAGAGGGAAAAAAGGAAAGATGGGAGGAATATAATGCTTTGGTGTTTGTTGTTTCTCTTTCCTTTTTCTCAGACAGGGAAGCGATCCAAGGCCAATATCATTTTCAACACTTCTCTTGGAGCAATTTTTGGGGTTAAGAAGTATGCAGACGCCCTGCTGGAGATCATCCGGGAGAGGAACCTCACTGTTAACTACAAGCAAAACCTCATTGAAGTCCGAGCTGAGAAGCAAGAGGCTGTTTTTGAGAACCTGGACAAACCTGGAGAGACCCAAGTGATTTCAGTGAGTGGTTAGGTGAACAGTGTCACAGATGCAGGTGGCATTGTGGCTCCTGCTTCCCTGTCCATTGAGTGCTGGGGGAGGCTGGTTAAAATGAGCATCTTAGGACAGGGATGGGGGGAAGAACCAATAAGAGTGGGGAAGAGAAAGAGGTAGGAGGCTGTGTCCATGGGAGGAGAGAGGGTGTATCTACTGGTACCAGGTAGATTTTTATCCTATTTTATGCCTCTACTTTTCTTGCCACGGAGTCACTTGAAGCAGTCAAATATTCTACAACTTCATTTACTTCCTTGAATTCAGGAAGGGCTTCTTTAAATGCAGGATCTGGTGATGGATTGAGTTTATGGTATGGGAGAAACAGCCCTGCTTCTGGGTAGTTCAAGAATGACAGGGATGCCTTTCACCTCTGAAGAGGCTGTCTTGATACATTTCATCTGTGCACTTCAAACTCTTTGAAAGATCTGGTGGAGCTGCACTCTACTTGGAAGGATCCAGCCTCTGTATGTACATGGCCTTGGCTTCTCTGTGTCTCAGTTTCTTCTTCTGTGTTGGGAAGAGGACTTTTATAGAGGCATGTGAGGAGTAAAAACAAGATGAAATGGCATCTAGAGAGGCATGCATGGAAGAATCATTTGTTTATATCATCCTGGCAAGAACTGTTAGCGAAAACAGTACACAGTCGTATTTTATTCATTCAGCATTTTTAGAGGAATGACAGGTTCAATAAAAGTGAATTCTGAAGTAAACCAAAGATTAGTCTTCTAAACATCAAAACTTCACATCATAAGCTTTTTTAGCTCAAGCTCTTTCTGAATATATTACACTCTTCTTCTTTTACATGGAGTGTATAGAGTATCATTTAAAATGTTATTGATGACTCAAAGTCATAATTTATAAAACTTCTTTTTGAAAATAACCTCAATTTAGAGAAAGTTGCAGAAATAAAAATAGGAAATGTATGAAAATATATATAGAAAACTGTAGACAGCCTTCACTTAGATTTAATATTACATAGTATATGCCCCGTATGCCCCGACTGGGGATTGAACCTGCAATCTAGGTATGTTTCTTGACTGAGGATCAAATCCCACAACGTTTTGGTGCATGGGATGACTCTCTGACCAACTGAGCTACCCAGCCAGGGCTACCATTTAAAAAAAATTGAATTTATTGGGGTACAAGTTTCAAGTGTACAACTCAATAAAACATCATCTGCACACAGCATCATGCGCCCATCGCCCCAAGCAAAGTCTCTTTCCGTCCCCATTTCCCTACCTTTGCTCACCCCCTCCTGTCCCCACCCCCTTATTCTGTGGTTATCACCACACTGTTGTCTGTGTCTATGGGTTAGGTATATATATTTTTTGGCTAATCCCTTCACCTTCCTTCATCCAGGAATTTGTATTCCAGTTTTGTTTTCAATAGCATTTACAATATTTATTCTCCTCCAGGAAAGAACCCAGTCTATAGTCAGGTATTTCATTTAATTACATCTCTTTTGCTAGCCTCCTTTAATCTGGAATGTTTCCTATGACATTGGCATCTTAGAGTAATACAGCCTCCCTCCCAACACTTTAACTGTTTAATTGAATGTTCTTTATTTCAGGTTTGTCTGTGTTTTCTTGTGATTAGTTTCAGGCTATGCTTTTTAGACTGAAATGCTGCATAAGCAGTGTGTGTCCTTATAGGGCAACACTGTTGAAAGCACCCAGTGTTCACCTCCCCCTCACTGATGATGTTCATTTATACCAGTCAAGATATGGCCTAGTTTCTCCACTGTACAATTGTTCTTTTTCTCCCTTGCTGCTTCTAAGTCTGTGGGGAGACACGTAAAAGGCCATGTAAACACCCTACTCCTCATTAAAGTTTCCCCCTGGATTTAGCATCCATTGTGATTTTTTTATCACCTAATCCAATCTCTACTGCAGTGGTTACAAAATGATGATTTTCCAGCATTTTTTTCTATATTTATCAATAGGCTCTTGGCATTCTGTCAGCAAAAGCTCTCCCTTCTCTTAATTCATTTTTGGTATGAACTCCTAAGTTCCCATTTATCCCCCAATGGTTTATAATTTATTATTTGGTGCTCAAATTGTCCCAGATTTGAGGAACCCTTTTAGGTGGTTCCTATTTCCTTGTGACATTTCCCCATCATATTTTTGAGCACTTTCTTACTTTCAGAGTCATCATTATGAATAGATCTTATATAGTTATGCTCCTAGGGCCTACTGGGTGGTTTAGTGCTAGTTAGCACCTTACAGAAGCATCTCAGACTACTGTGTTCTTTGATTTTGTGTGTGTCCTTTTTGTAGTTTTCCAGTTTCCTTCTTTCTGAGCTGCCAAGGAGTTGTAAGTGATGTTGGAAGTCTCACCATCTTTAGCTCTTCGTAGTTGCTGCTTCCAGTATTTTACTGGATGGAAAATGAGATGGCCAAATGTTAAATTTTATGTGAAATAAAAGTGAATGGGCTATGAGTGAGGGCCCGAACCATACTGTTTTGGACAAAATGTATGATAAGCTTAAGTGTGTGTACTTTATTACTTTGTTTCTCGCTGTGCACTGGATAGTTGAGCTTACAGATAGAGGCTTGGATAAATAAATGGCTATTCTTCTTCTAAAGGAATTGTAAATAAAGAAGACATTTGTATTCCTTTTGAATTATAGATTTCGGGTCATATTTTCTTCCTAGACCCAATTCCACTCTTCCTCTTTTTTTAAAAAACAATTATTTACATATTTTATTTTATTTTATTTTTTCTTTCAATTACAGTAAAAAACAATATTATATTAATTCCATGTGTAACAACATAGTGATTTTTATAACTTACATGATGATTGCCCTGATAAGTCTAATACCCACCGGACACCATACATAGTTATTAAAATATTATTGATTATATGCCCTATGCTGCAATTTACATCCATGTGATTTTTTTTTTTATAACTACCAGTTTGTACTTCTCAATCCCTTCACCTTTTCACCCATGCCCGCTCTCCCCCCACCCCCCCATCTGAAAACCATCACTTCTCTGTATCTATGAGTTTCTGTTTTGTTTGTTCCTTTATTTTAGTTTTTAGATTCCACATATAAGTGATATCATATGACATTTGTCTTTCTTTGGTTTATTTCACTTAGCACAATACCCTCTAGCTCCATCCAAATTGTTGCAAGTGACAAGATTTCACTTTTTTTCTGACTAAGATTCCATTGTATATATGTACCACATCTTTATCCTTTCATCTATTAATGGACACTTTGGTTACTTCCAAATCTTGCTATTGTAAATAACACTGCAGTGAACATTAGGGCGCATATATTCTTTCAAGTTAGTGTTTTGAGTTTCGTTGGATATATTCCCAGAAGTGGGATTTCTGGGTCATAAGGCAGTTCCATTTTTAATTTTTTGAGGAAATTCCATACTGTTCTCCACAGTGACTGCACCAGTCTGCATTCCTGTCAACAGTGTGCAAGTGTTTCCTTTTCCTACATCCTTGCCAGCACTTGCTTGTGGATTTATTGATGATGGCCATTCTGACAGGTGTGAGGTAATAGCTCATTGTGGCTTTAATTTTTATTTCTCTGATGATTAGTGATGTTGAGCATCTTTTCATATGTCTATTGGCCATTTGTATGTCCTCTTTGGAGAAGTGTCTGTTCAGTCCTTTGCCCATTTTTAAATTAGATTTTTTTTTTTTGTTTTGGTGTTGAGTTTTATAAGTTCTTATAAATTTTGAGTTCTAACTAATCAGATGTACTATTGGCAAATATATTCGCCCATTCAGCAGGTTGTCTTTATTTTGTTTATGGCTTCCTTTGCTGTGCAAAAACTTTTTAGTTTGATGTATTCCCATTTATTTTTGTTTGTTTCCCTTGCCTGAGGAGACATATCAGAAAAAATACTGCCATGAGAAATGTCTGAGATTTTACTGCCTATGTTTTCTTTTAGTATCTTTTGGTTTCGAGTCTTACATTTAAGTTTTTAATCCATTTTAAGTTTATTCTTGAGTATGGTGTAAGAAGGTGGTCTGGTTTCATTTTTTTGCCCAGTATTTCATTTGTATGGATATTGGCTCAAGTAAAACATCATGCCTTTATGATGCTTATGAAAAATATTTAACTTAAAGATATCTGGAATTCACAAGATTTAGACGACAGTTTTTTAAAAAAGTATTTATAGTGAACTGAAGCAGGGCAGACATGGCCTTAATAATTTGGTGGATGATGGTTGCTGACCATTCCATCACTTAGCCCACACACTCCACCTTCATTAACAGGCCCAGCCTCAGGGACCCATACCCCTAAGGAGCCGCTCATCATTACCCTGCTGAGGAGCACTGAGCATTTTGCAGTACTCCTTCTTCTTTAATGTTAATTAAGCTTATAATTGTCTGAGAGTGACAAGCCACAATGAATGCGTGCACCTCCTTATGGAAACTAGGGGCTAGTGACTTTCACAAGGTCGGAATTGTCTTAAGATGGTAACGTTTTCACCTTAATGAAATGTTTTGTGAACATTTGAATCAATTTGAAATTTCTAGATGTAATTTATTAAAACTAAATCAAAAGAATAAAAAGGATGAACTACAAAAAGTAGAAGATACATAAACAAAAACCTTAAAGAAGCCATCAAACTCAATCAGGATGGGTCAGTGCACTATTGCCAAGGGTTATCTTGATAGAGCTGCTTGGGAAAAAATACCCAATGCCTTCTATACTGTCTGTAAACCCAGTACTGAATCAGACCCCTCTTCCCTCCAAAGTGCTAGCCAATATTCTTACCACCCTTTATTGCATTTTATATTGGCGTTTTGGCTGCTTCCTTCTAAGGGTTGACCCATATTTGGGAATGGTGCTCTCTTACCAGCTCCTACAATAGCCTTTACGTTTCAAGGACTCTGAGAACCTCTGCAGTTTCACACTTGCAAGTTTACAGATGCTGATCAGGGAGAGAGCAACTGAAATATGCCACCCTCTTTGTTTTAGTTTCAGTCTTAGGAGAAACATCAATGGGTTCTTTCAGAATGTCAGTGAGGTTCACTCCAGTATCTTAGATTCCCCCATGCCTACTGCCAAAGAGAACACGTGAACTCTGTGGGGAGACCACACCAACCAAGAGAATGGTTAGTTATTTTGTCACCAGACTGCAAGGGAGCCGGTAGGATCTTGGAGAAGGTGTAGATTAATATAAGCACTAATTGTATAGTGCTCTGTGCAGCCATAGCAGTATATATATGGGTGAGGAAGATGGGGGCTGTAAAACTATTGGAAAAAACACAAATTTGGATGCTCTCCTTTTTCTGTAGTATGAAATGCTTCATGTGACACCACCAATGAGCTCACCAGATGTCCTCAAGACGAGTCCTGTGGCTGATGCTGCTGGCTGGGTGGATGTGGACAAGGAAACTCTGCAGCACAAGAGGTACCCTAATGTGTTTGGGATTGGGGACTGCACCAACCTTCCTACATCAAAGACTGCTGCTGCAGTAGGTAAGATCAAGTGCTGTGTTTCTTCCCCTCTTAAAATGATGTCACCCCCAGGCACCATCAGAATGGAAACAAAACTGGCACAAATAGCATTTCCATTAATAATGAAGAAACGTTTGAAAGCTAAAATGACCTTGACTTTCCTGACACAGAATCAAGTTATTGATGAACTTAGTGTTGTGTAAAGAAGAAAGAATGTGTGAGGGCTTTGCACCAGAGTAGAATGACTTTTCTAGGCCAGAGGGGCTGTTTTTAAGGGGACAGTGCATTAGGGAGAGGGTACCACTTTTCCAGTGCTCTGTAATTCTGTTACTTCTCATACTGCCACGTGTTCATTCCTGACCTTCTTCACCTGACACCAGGCAGGTTGGCTATTTTTCTTCTGCCTGAAATACTGTAAAGCTAGGGAAGCATTTATTTCCCCAGAAAACACATGCAAGTCAATGAATGCTTGCAGACCAGAAAATTGTTCTGTTAAGACAAATACAGTGGAGCATGCCCTGATTGGTACACCATTAAGACCTTAGCCTGGAAAACTAAATTCTTTACCTCAATGTTCTGCTCTAGCAGTGATGGGGAGAATTGCCTTGTAGATTCCATCCTCTGTAGACAGGAACTGTCTTCTCTAGATGTTGTAAAACACAGGCCTCCCTGCCGATGGGGATGGCAGTGTTTTGTGTGAATTATTCACCTGCAGTTCATGGTGTTACTTGCACTGGCAACTTCAACCTAAGACTTTTCTATGAAACCCACTGAATGTATTTTCCACTATTAATAGTAATTTCCCCACAACTTTTTTTAAAAAAAGATTTTATTTTTAGAGAGAGGGGAAGGGAAGGAGAAAGGGAGAGAGAGAAAGAAACAGTGATGTGTGAGAGATACATTGATCAGTTGCCTCTCTCACGGCCCCCAACTGGGGACCTGACCCACAACCCAGACCTGTGCCCTGACTGGGAATTGAACCAGTGACCTTTTGGTTCACAGACTGGCACTCAATCCACTGAGCCACACCAGCCAGGGCTCCCTGCAACTTTTTATTTTAAAAAAAACTCAAACCTATGAAAAATTTGAAAGTACAATGAATACCTGTATACTCTTCAGGTATTAACCAATTATTAATATTTTGTGATATATGCTTTATCACTCTATGTAAAAAATTTTTTGCCAAATTACTTGAAAGTAAGTTTTGACAGCATCATACTTCACCCTCAAATACTTCAACCTGCATCTCCTAAGGAAAAGGACTTTCTCTTCTATATCTGTAAGACCATTATCATATACAAGAAATTGAACACTGTATTATAAAATCATCTTATGTACATTCCAGTTTGCATTTCTCCAGTTTTCCTAAAAATGTTCATGGCCCAACCCTCCCTTAAATGCATGGGCCAGTCAGGGATCACACACCACATTGTTTATCATGTCTCTGGTTTCCTTTAATCTAGAACAGACATTCTAATAATTTTTTTTTAAGTTTTATGACATTGGCATTTTTGAAGGTTCCAGGCTGGTTATCTTGTAGAATATGTCTTAATTTTGAATTGCCTCCACAAAGGAGACTCCGTGCCTCTCACTGCAGCACCGCAGGAGCTCATTATGCTAACTTGCTTCCTCCTTGGTGAAGCTAGATTTCATCATTGGGTTCTCTTCATGGTAAAATTATCTTTTGTCTTTGTGATTTATAGGTAGACTGTGAGCGATACTTTGAATTTACATTTCTCTTAATGTAAGTCTGCTGAATTTATGTGTTGAAAATACCTGTGCTGTATGTGAGGCTCAGATTACCCACCTTTGGCTTTCTTCCACAAACATAAATTTGATTCAGTGTTCCAAATAGATAATATTAAATATGATTAAATAAAAGGTTCTCAGAGTGTGTCCCTGTTGTTCTTACCTTTTTTAAAAACAGTCTGTATTCTATTGTATGGTTGCTTCAGAATTTCCACACTTATATTTGCGTTGTTTCCAACCCATATTTACTTCAAACTGTTGCAGTGAATGTTTTTCTTTGTGTCTATTTGATCTTCTCTTTAGTTTCTACGTAACAATACTCTTAACTTTCCCCAAGTGGATCTATATTTTTCCCCCTCCCCACATCCCCTGAGTATCCCTAGCAAGGTTTACACTTGTTCCACAAATCTATGTCTGGCTTTACCTGCCACCAGACAGGCAACTCACCTCAGTGGAGACCATTGTGCTAGAGAGTGAGACCCTCTTTCACCACACTGAATCTGGCTTTCCTGGGGCTCATGCCTCTTCTGCTGCTTCTCTCTGCCCCAGGATTCTTACTGAATTATATCAGCACAGCCAAGACCAGCATGTGGCACTTAACAAAAGTTAACTGAAGGCTGGTATATAACAGAAGGGGTTTATAATACAGGGAACCGCCCCCCCTCAACTCATATACGGGTGTGCATGCGTATACACCACCACCACCACCATACACACCCTTAAACCTGAACAGGTGGCACCCTCTGGCTCTTTTCCCTCCTTCTCTTTTGGCCTCGATGCCCTGCTGCAGGGGCCTCTTTGGGTTTTCTCAGTACAGATTCTAAACTCTTTCTGGCCCTCAAAGAGGAACAAAGGTTTCCAAATGGGAAATATGATCTTTAGAGATGTGACCTTGCCCACAACAGAGATAGCTGGTTAATATATTTTAAGCAGAGTTATTTATTCTTCATTTTTTCTGAATCCCCTCATTCCAGTAAAAAAAATCATTGCTCCTTTGGGCATCAGCAAAGTCCAGCTTGCTGCTTGTTTTTGTACAGCTGGCTGAGATGAGTTCTACAGATGAACACTTATAATCGATGTGATGATAGGGAACACTGCCTTTTTTTCTCATTCTTTAAAAAAAAAAAGAATTGCATTCTTCTCATTAGTAGACCCATAGCCCCCCCCCCCAAATTATCGTACATTTGTATTTTGAATTTTGTTAATAAAAATTTTTGTTTTCTTTCTTGTTATATAGTATCTTTGGTTTTGCCTCTTGGCCCACAAGGTCTAACATTTTTATTTAAAGAAAAAGTCTGCTGATTTCTGATTTTGGGGATTGCAAAATAATCACTGTAATAAGAGCATTTTATAATGTGTAGGTAACCCATCTTTGCTCAAGAGTAAATCCAGTCTCCTACCTCTAGAGACACAAACTGCTTTTATTTTTAAAAGGGCAGTCTTTTTTTTTTTTTTTTTAATGTATTTTTCAGTTACAATTGACATACACTATTATATTAGTTTCAGGTGTACAACATAGTGATCAGACATTTATATACCATATGAAGTGGTCACCAATAAGTCTAGTATCCACCTGGCACCACACATAGTTATTACAATATTATTGACTATATTCCCTGTGATTTACTTTATATCCCTATGACTATTTTTATAATTGGCATTTTGTACATCTTAATCCCTCACCTTTTTTACCCATTCCCCCAACCCACTCCTAACTGGTGATCACCAATTTAAAAGGGCAGTCTTAATTATTAAAAATTGAACACAAACTGGGATTAGATGATATTAAGGAATTATTGCTAGTATTTTGGGTGTAAACATATTATTAAGTATGTGTTTAAAAAATTCCTCATCTATCAGATATATACACAGAAATATTTATGGGTGAATTGTTCTGTTTGCTCTGAAAATACTCCAGGAAAAAAGTGGCATGTGTGATGGGACAGACGAAACAAGAATGAGAGTTGGAAAACTTTAATAAAAAGGGCAGTCTCCCATTCTTGCCACCAAAACCCCAAAACATCTGTCTGTCTCTATTTGGTCCCACCTCAGACAGGGCAGTCCAGTACAGAGGAAAGCTTACTGTTTTTATACACGTCAGCTAGGTTGCGTGCGACACAGGGACATCCTGGGGACAAGGGGACACAGGGACATCCCAGGTGCCCGGGGATACTGGGCACACAGACCAAGCTGACAGCCATTAAACCCTAGGAGGAGGGGGGTGGGGTTGGGGTATGGCCACTCTTACAGTTCTTCCATTTGAAGTCGCCAGTCCGCCTGTTAGAGAGCTGGCTCATCAGTTTCAGAATTATGGGGGCACCTGTGTGGGCCTGTGAGGAACTGAAGAACTTCTGGTATCCAAAAACTTCAAATAGTCAGTTGTGTTCTAGTTATAATTTAGAAGGATGAGGAAAGGAATCTTAAAAACTGGTTCACATTAAAGTTATTTGCAAATCAGTTTTCATGGAAAACCTAGATGCTTATAGTTTTCTGACTTCTGTATTTCTCTTACAGCTGCCCAGTCAGGAATACTTGACAGAACAATTTCTCTGATTATGAAGAATGAAACCCCAGTGAAGAAGGTCTGTATCCTTGTAAGAGTCACTGTCTCATTATCATCTTCCATTCTGCATGAAAAAAATATTTTCCTACAATTTTACCACTTTCTTAACTGGTTTCGCCAACATAGGCATTTCAGTTTTTGCCTTTAGTACTACTTTTTGTTATATAATTTCCATTTTTAACTATACAAAAGTTAGGATATGCAAAAAAAATTGCAACTGCTTATAGTAAAGAATAAATTCTAAGGTATCTATATAACATCAGGAAAAAAACCACTTTCCAACTCAGTGTCATGTGTGATTTTAGTATGATGGCTACACATCATGTCCACTGGTGACTGGCTACAACCGTGTGATTCTTGCGGAGTTTGACTATGATGCGCAGCCGCTGGAGACCTTCCCTTTTGACCAGAGCAAAGAGAGACTTTCCATGTACCTCATGAAGGCTGAAATGATGCCCTTCCTGTACTGGAATATGATGCTGAGGTAAGTGCATCACTGGGGAAGAGGCGCGCACCTTTTAGGTTATTGCACCCACTTGTGAAGGGTGGTTGTTTCCATAAGGCCTTCCAGCTTTAGAAGAAATTGACCTAGAGCAGGACTGGTGGATGGGACCCTCCTTGCTGTGCCATTTCTCTTGGTTTAGTGATGGCAGCCTGAGAAGGGAAGCCTCAGCCACAGTTGGTGGGAGAGATGCTGCCCTGGGTGAGAGACGGGAGCTGCAGCACAGCCACCACTCACAGGGGATGCAGCATCTTCCCTTCATTATTGGCAGTGACCAAGTCTCTGTCTTCCATGTTCTGGCTTTTTCTTCCTGCTGGATAAATAATCATACTACTACTACTCCTAACAATAATGGTAAATCACTTCATGGATTAAGTACTTTTTCATCTGCTACCTTACTTTAGTTTTTGTGTTATAAGAAAAATTAAACAGTGATTAACAGCATAAGCTTTGGAGTCAGACCTGTGTTTGGGTCATGTGTTTGTCACTTACTAGCTGTGTGTCCTAGGGCCAGTTGCTTAAACTCTATTTAAGTTTCTTATCTGCAAGTGAAAGTAATATTGCCTACCTCAGAGTATAGGGATTAATGATTAATGAAATAACACATTAAAAGACAGCTAGATAGTAGGCATTTGATAAATAAAGTAACAAATTAATAATTTCTCTTCTTTGTTCCAAACAATGACAATCTCATTCGACTTGTCCAAACCACTATGAGACAGGCAAATCAGGATATCTATACTAGTGGTTTTCAACCAGGGTGATTTTGTTCTGCAGGGGGCATTTGGCAATATTTGGAGACATATTTGGTTGTCACAAGTGGAGGACATGGTACTGGCATCTAGTGATCAGAGGTCAGCGATGCTGCTAAACATCCTACAATGCACGGGACAGCCTTCACAACACAGAAATACCTGGTCCAAAATGTCACTAGGGCTAAGGTTGAGAAACCTGGACCTATAATTTATTTATAAGTACATGAAAGTAGAGAGGATTATAGTTTGCATGTAGTAGAGGTTTGCTGAACTGAATCAACATGTCCAGGCTCATAAAGCAAGTCAATGTCAAAACCAGAACTCAAAGCAGGTTGTCCCCTCCTGGCCACAGGATCTTTCTACCTCACTAGACAAAACTTGCTTTATGTGCTGATAAGCATGGTCTGTGAGCAGTCTGGCTTTCTTTTCAACAACCTGCTGAGGTCACCCCCATCTTTTTTGATGCAAGTGTCTTCCATGTCATTTCTTAACAGGGGCTACTGGGGAGGACCAGCCTTTCTGAGGAAGTTGTTCCATCTGGGTATGCATTAAGGACAGCTCAATGCTTGCTCTTTTTGGATGACTTCTGGACCAAAATCACAGTCAATGATTGACCAAGAGCAGCATGAAGAACTCCAACCCTAACCCGGAAAGAGTTTACTGCTGGATAGTGGATGATGGGGACTAAATGCCTCCCTTTCCACTACCTCTGGACGGCCACCAGGATGAGCTTGATTCTTTGGAAATATTAAAATAAAAGTGACAGCCTCGGTTCCCATGCCGTCTCCCCACCCCCTGCCTGCTTGCAGCTGCCTGGGAGTTTCCCATGATAGTGGGGTGCATCAACCCAAGCTCCGTTTGGCCTTGATCAGCCCTCAGACTCACAGCTGTGAGATAACAACTGAATTCAAGTTTCCTTTTACTTCCTCCTGTAAGACAGCCCCCTCCTTCCCTAGGGCCCTGGAGTTGGGCCATACGCGGCACGGCTTCCTCCCCGCTTGCTAATTTCCTGCAATAAACTTCTTTTCTTCTGCTCGCTGCGTCCTCATGGTTCTCTGAGCGACACCATTTTTACATTATGGTGCCGAAACCTTGGATTGGGACACTGGCTCAACTGGGACTACTGAGTTGGACTCAGGCCCGAGTTGGCCCCAATCCTTGGATCTGGAGTCGCTCAGACCCCCATAGGTAGGCAGCTCGAGCTTCCCCTCTGGCTTGCCGACCCCTTCTGCATCCTTTTTCCTCTGACCCCTCCCCCAACTGCCATCTACTCCGAGTCAACACCCGACCTCGGATTTATGGGTGAATTCTGCGCCTCCGTTTTCTCCGGTGGTTGTTTCCTGGTCTAATCCAAGACCATTCCAGGCAATCCAGCCCTAAATCTGAGTGCTCAAGTCAGAACCACTCCTTGGGTTCAATACGGACCCTTCTTTCCGTAGCCTGATGAATCCCAGGGACGCTTGGGATAAATCAGTGCCTCTCCTCTGGGCCTTTGGTCCTCTACCCTCTGGTCGAAATGGGGACGCTTGTCTCGACAGAGTGCAGAGCCAGAAACGTTGGCTTGAACTCGCCATCCTCCTCCCCTTCCTTCTTGGACCCATAATAACCAGACCCACAATAACCGTAACTGTCGCCACGGCAATCAGCCAGTCCCTCCCACCCCAAAATACCCATCTTGGGTGTTTAACCCGTAATCTCAGACCTCTCCAACTAAATGGAGAAGTCAAGGCACTGTCGCGTGGCCCCATTATCCTCTAAATAACCAAAGTCAGTAGCCAAAAAATGGCACACTTAACTTCGGAGTTCTCACAGACCTCCATAACTTTCTCTGGCAGTTGGACAAGAGGTCAGGATTTCCCTATGCTCAGGCCTTCTAGACTCTTCAAACCACTCTCTCTCTGCAAACAGCTCACTGTCCACCAGATTCTCATCCGAAAAAACCACCTTCCCCTTGACCTTCTGCACCCCCTCTAACCCCTTCTCCTTCTTCTCACAGAGACCTGCAGCTTTGGGCGCAGCCAAGGACCAAGGGGGCTGCCTACTGCATTTTCCCATTTCCCAAGATTTAGTAATCAACGTCCTTCCCTTCGATTTTGGATGTCCTTTGTTCTCAGAGGCGTTTGTGCTGAGCCACATAATGCCCCTTTTCTAATGCTAATATTGTTAACTGTAGCTCAACGCTCCCCCGCCCCCATTATATTTGCCCTTTACTGTTAAATATTTTTCCACTGGTCTAGAAGCTTTTTACATTTAAACGCTTTCGCTCCGGCTCCCGGACCCACGCTGTCAGACCCCAGCTCGCGCCGTGGCCGCCAGGGCTTGGCGCCAGAAGCTAGAGCCCCTCGGCCTCGGCCTGCCTCCACCTAAAAGCGACCCCACCCCGCCGCCCCAAACTCCCCACCTGGCACTGTGCCCGGTGCACTCCCGTGTCCCCGCACTGCAGCCGGAGAGCGGGCGCAGGGCTTCCCCTCCCCCGGACCCCGCGTGCGCCGGTGCCACCGGCCGAAGCCGGGCGCGCTGCTGGGCCCCCGGGCATCACGGACCCCGCCCACCGAGGGAATCTCCCCTCGCCGCCTTCAAATCCTCGGTTGCCTGACCCCTCATGGTTCCCAGCTCTTCAAAACTCGGGACTGCGCCTCCCTCCACCAGCTCCCGCCCTCCCCGCCCACAAGGCCGCCCACGGAGCGAGTGCAGCCCGCGCTGGGCGCTGGGTGAGGAGAGGTAGCGGGAGGGGCTCGCTGGCCCGGGCTGCGCAGCTGCTGCGCCCCCGCGGCCGCCACCGCCACTGCCGCCGGGCTGGACCCGCTGAGCCTGCAGAAATCGAGGTCAGGCCCCACCTCCAGGGGCCCAGGACTCCCGACCCAACAGGCAGCCAAGCTGCCCCACCCCGGCCGCCGGGGCTGCTCCTCATCCCTCCTTCTCCTCCTCCAAAAGCTCCAAAAATTACAGACAAGCCCCCAAGCCCCCCAAATAAACTTATTTAAGTCGCCTTTTAAATATATACAAACCAACAAGAGGAGAGGGAGAAGGAGCCACGGAAACGGAAATAAATACAAGCACTCTCTTTTGCTGGCTGATGCCCTAAAAAATTCCTCCAAGGAAAAAAATTAAAATAAGCCTAAAAGCAAAGCCTTACCATCAGGCAGCCTCTGGGCCCCTGTTTCCAGTGCAGTCAGGAGAAACACTGGACAAAGCTCTGTCCAGACCCCCGCTTACCTCCTCTCAGTCCCTGCCCTTTCTGTCAACAGACAGGTCATTGGAAGGTAAGGTAGACTGTCCATCAGTCTCTAACCGAGGGACTAGCCCGCCTACCCTGGCAGTGGATCTGGACGCTGGCCTTAGGGTTCCAGGCCTCCTTGGACCTGCCACCACATGACGGGCCCGGGTTCGAGAGCCCCGCCTTCCACCATCATGGCTGCAGAACCCAGGGTAAACATATTGGTAGCAGGTAAGCTTGTCTCCTTTATCCTTGATACGGGACCTACGTATTCTGTTCTGCCCGAATTTTCGAGGCTCCTAACTCCCTCTGCCATATCGGTTATAAAAATAGATGGCAAGGCAACTCAACTCCTAAGTACCCCTCCCCTAACCTATCTCATTAAACATCAGGCTTTCACACACCCCTCTCATTCTTTTTCCAATTTTACAGCAGTCCCTTCACACAATCCCGGACACTCCCTTACCATCCTGGCTAACAGCGGTTAATCCCGAAGTCTGGGACACAAACAATCCTTCCATCACCTCTCACCACGCTCCAGTCTATGTAACCCTAAAAAATGCCTTCCATATCCCCAACAAGCCTCAATACCCATTAACCCCCTTGGCCTTTAACGGTCTGAAGCCTATTATAGACTGCCTGCTGGGAGCAGGTCTGCTCCAACCCGCCACTCTCCTGCCAATTCCCCCATGCTAGCAGTAGAAAAACCCAACAGATATCACCGCCTTGTCCAGAATCTATGTACAATCAATAAGACCACCGTCTCTATCAACCCCATTGTCCCCAACCCTTATTCCCTCTTGTCGTGCATGCCACCCCAAACATCCTCTTTTACTGTCCTGGACCTCAAAGATGCCTTCTTCACTATCCCACTCTCCCCAGCCTCCCAAGACCTCTTTGCCTTCACCTGGACCGACCCAACCACAAAAATAACCCAGCAACTGATGTGGACAGTCCTGCCTCAAGGGTTTCGAGATAGTCCACACCTCATCAGTCAAACCCTAGCAGCTGACTTACAGCAGCTTAACCTTCCCCCAAGCGTCCTCCTACAGTACACAGACAATCTCCTCTTCCGTGGTCCATCTGAGAACCTTTCTCATCTCCATACCGCCCAGCTCCTAAACTTTCTTGCCAGTTGGGGATACTGCGTGTTGTGAAACAAAGGCCAGTTCTCTCAAACCCAGGTCACATATCTCAGAATCTCCAGCACCCCCACTCATAAACACCTAACTCCAGAAAGACAGGACCTAATAACTACCTTCCCCCTGCTTCATACTAAACAGAAACTCCTATCATTTTTAGGCCCCGCCAATTTTTTCAGAACTTGGATACCTGATTTTAGACCCCTAGCCAAACCTTTATATCAAGCAACAGCTAGAGACTTGTCTAAACCCCTAGGAAACTCTCAAGCCCTCCTTAAGCCTTTCACCACACTCAAAGTAGCACTCAGTCAAGCCCCAGCTATAGCCCTCCCAAACCCAAATAAACCTTTCCTCCTATACACCGACACAAAAGATGGCTTTACTCTCGAGCTGTTAGCACAGCAATATAAACCAGACCAATGGATTGTAGCCTATTTTTCCAAACCACTCAATTCCCCCTTCCTAGGGTGCCCGGCCTGCCTCCGCACCTGAGCAGCGGCAGCAATTCTCAGTCAAAAACCCCTTAAGTTAGTTCCCTTTGCCCAGGTAACAGTCCACTCCTCCCATGCTATTTCCAGCCTACTAACACACCAGGCCATTGCTGCAGCCTCCTCTTCTTGATTTCAGTTCTTTCACGCCCTATTACTTCAAAGTCCTCAAAATCTCCCTACATAAATCAGCTCTCACCCTCAACCCTGCCTCATTACTTCCCTTCTCCCACTCCCACACCCATACCCATGACTGCACTCAACATCCCTCCTCCTTTTTACACCCCTTCCCCAACATACAAGACACCCCTCTACCTCAGGTAAAATCCTGGTTTACATAGAAGCTCCTACAAAGTTGGCCCAAAAGGAGCAGAATATGCCATCACTACCCTCACTTCCGTCATTAAGTTGGGACACTTGCCCTCTGGCACCTCTTCCCAACAGGCATAACTTATTACCCTAACGTAGGCCTTGACCCTTACAAAAAATCAGCATGTCACTATATACAAATATACCTATCACATCATACATTCATACATAAAAAACACATTAACATTATTGCCCAAGCTAGGGAACAGGCATACGGAAAATCCTTACTTAAAACTTTCCTCTCGTACTTCTCCTCTCCCTTCAAAGCAATCCTAGTGCCTCTCATAACCCCATGTTTCCTCAAACTGCTAGTTAACTTTATTCACAAAACGGTCCAATCCATGACAGCATCTACCGTACATAATGTACTCTTATTAAGATCTTTCAGATATCAACCCGTGGCAAGAGATAACCTGGAGCCAGCAGTCAATCACCTCTCATCATCCTAACTCCGCAAGAAGTCGTTATATAATAGAGATTAGATGACCCCCTCCCAACCGGTCTCCGCCACCCCCCCAAAAAATCACACCCCACTCCTCGCCTCCTTTTATTAAAAAAATGGCTAGAATGACAACCTCGGTTCCCACGCCATTCCCCCCTCCCCCCGCCTACTTGCAGCTGTCTGGGAGTTTCCCATGATAGTGGGGTGCATCAACCCAAGCTCCATTTGACCTTGATCAGCCCTAGACTCACAGCTGTGAGATAACGACTCAATTCAATAGTTTCTTTTTTCTTTCCCCTATAAAACAGCCCCCTCCTTCCCTAGGGCCCTGGAGTTGGGCCATTCGCGGCACGGCTTCCTCCCCGCTTGCTAATTTCCCTCAATAAACTTCTTTTCTTCTGTTTGCTGCGTCCTCATGGTTCTCTGAGTGACACCGTTCTTACAAAAAGAATAGACTTCTATTTTTTAAACAAAAAGCTTGTCATTGAGAGTCTATGAAAAAATTTTGTCTGGACTAGTGGAATGAAAGGTCATAGCATTTGGAAGGAAAAGATGGTGGTGGTGGAATAGCTTACCTGTTATCCGCTATGAGTATTCAGATGATAGCTGGCAGAGAGTCTGTTTGGATTAGCATAAAACAAGAGTCATTCCCAGGGAGAATATTATTTTAAACAGTGTGTGTGATAGCCCTGAGCATGTGGTGCTTAGAACTGTTGCTGCGGTAGCACAGAGGCCGAAGCATGCAGCCACTGCCCCTCTGTACGACCACCATGTCTACGCAGAGGCCACACCTTCTCCCAGCCCATGGTGGATGTGGTGGAATGTGAGCGCTGGCCCATTGCTGTAGGATGTGGGACTCCTCTACTGGGCAACTTCTGCTCCAGAATTGCCCATCACCATGGCTGAAACTTTCTTTGAACTGTGTCAGGTTTGAGATGCCCCTTCTCCCTCTTTTCCCAGGTCTGAGAGCCTCCCTGCCTTCTCTAGCCTTCACAGAAACTTCTTCCCATGCAATCTTTTGCAAATCTAATTCTGTCACGGCACCTGCTTCTCAGAGAGCTTACCCACAGTGAGAAAGAGGTTAGAGAAATGCTGATGTGTTTGGTAAACATTTACTTTATTCGGTCCCAATTTTGGCCATGAAAATTGTGAAGAAGTTCACATTGGAAATATTGCAAGAAATAGTTACAGCTTAGTTCAGCAGTGACTTCAAATCCATTTATTCCCAATGAGTTTGTAGAAGTTTACAGTTTAAGTTCACTGGGTGTTTGAAAGCTTTGTACCTTTCATCTTTGTAAGCTTCAACAAAGGGAAATGCACAGCAGTCTCTGCAATGCCTTCGAGTTTTACAACAGTTTAGAGTTCAAACCTTTATAGTGTTACCTAGGATTGCCAAGTCTCTCTGGTGTCTTGGAGTTCTGGTGGCTTTAGAAACTTGGCTCAGGCATTCATTCATGAATTCAAACATTTCCATCTGCCAAGCACTATTCTTGCCAGGAGATGCAAAGGTGAACCAGGCATAGAAGGGCTATGCCCACATTTTTGTGGTTCCTGTGATAATTTCCTCTTCTTTTCCTGGGATGCCAGGGAGCATGAATGAGGCCTTGATTTGATGTGGAAAGTAGACTTTCCTTGGTGGCATGTGTTCTGGAAGAGGCCAGGACTCCACCCTAGCAGCAGACCGCTAACCTTGCTCCAAGAATTGGACATATTTTCTGGGGTCACCACACATTCTGCCTTGTCAGAGATCTTCCTGTTTAGCATCTGCTATACTGGCATAACTATTAATAGCATGTCCTTTCATTCTCCAAAATGTCCCATTTGGACCATAGATTATATGACCACTCTAGTGATCACACTCACCCTTGCACCCCCTACCTGGCCCTGAGTGCCATGAGGTGCTTGTTGCCTTGTTTGCTTTAATGGGATTACTCTGCCTAGTTCTCTGAATCCTGGCAAGGAAACCCCGTGACTTTCCAAAGCTCCTGCCTGAGACCTGTGGCCTGGCTCCTGGCGGGCTGCTCACCCAGCAGGCATGCGAGTCAGGGAGAGCTGGGGGTTGTTCACCTCAAGGGATTCTCCTCTGATGGGCCCAAGGGCTCCTGGGAATGACCAGCCGGCACTCGCTTCCTGGGTGTGGGCAAAAGCTCTGGCAAGGCCGGTTTCTGCATTTTCAGGGGCTATGATTCTTGGAATGGCTGAGGCTCTGGGTTGAGTCACTTTGAAGTCCCTTGCAGAGTGAACTGGAGCCTCTTGGGTCTGTTTATGATCATGCTTTCTGAATAAACCTCCAAGCATCTGGGAATTACTTTGGGGTTCACACTATGCTGGGCAGAATTTATTGCCAAAGCTGGAGGGAGCAGTGGCCACTATTGGCTGGTACATTGGCCTCCAGCTTCCATTCCTCTGAGCTGGGAAAGATCAGAAATGTACGTGCTGAATATCACGAAAAGCTTGGCTTTCAAAACCTCATCCCCTGAACCAGGAATGTGGGATTGGCCCAGGGAGAGGTCTTCCCTCTGGGCTACCTCCAGTTATTAGGATCCCGCGTCAGGATGAAGGAGTAAGACCAGGACAGGAACAAGGATAGGAGGTTTCTCTAAAGGCAGTGCCTCAGGGTGGAGTGAGGGCTCTGACTCAGAGGATACCTTCGGAGTCCAGAAATGACCCCAGCTCGGACCGCTGACTCGGCAGTTCCCCCCTCTCTCCTGCTCTTTGTCCCTAGAGCTTCTTCCCAGGAATTAAAATTCCTGCCTTGGCATCAGCCCTGGGTGGACTGTGGGTGTAATAAAATCAGAGCTGGGGTGGCAGCTTAGAGACCCCTGGGAAACAGGGAGGGAAACACGGCTTAGGTCAGCAGGGGGAACACAGGGTTTCAGATTTAGTTGATTTTTTCTGGTGTTAAAAGCATTTTCAGGGTTTTTTTTTTTTTTTTTTTTTTTTTTTTTTTTTGTTGTTGTTGTTGTTGTTACTGTTCAACTTCAGTGGAAAATTTAGAGAACAGAGATAAAAGAAATAAAAATTACTCCAAATCCATAACCCATTTATTGAAACAACTAATCACATCTTGGTATCTTTTTATCTATTGACCTAATGTTTCATATAAATGTCCTAAAAACAAATAGGATCGCAATATAACTACTGTTTTGTGTTTTATACTTAATGTGCATTGAAGACCCTATGGTTGGTGCAGAGAAGAGGAGGAAGAGATTGGTGAGTAATTAATTACTTAAGGAGCACAGATCCTTTGAGCTGGCTGAGAAAAATCACTAATTAATTAATGTAACCAATGTGTGTCCTGTGTCTAGCAGGGTAATGATATGTAATTGGCACTAGATATTTTTCTCATGGAATTCTACAATAATCTGATGAACAGAATTATGAAAGAAATGGAATATTATTCTTTTTGAGGAAGGTGGCTTTTGTAATCCAACATTGAAGATTGATTTGGTGCTCATTGTTATAGTGTACTGGATAACTCCAGTCTGATTTTAAAACAAAGTACCTGATTTGTGCCCTAAGACCACCGACAGAACTTTTGTTCAAAATGAGCTTATTGTGATCATTTCAGGGAGGGAAGGGACAAGAGAGATGCTTTGGGTAAGATGAGGTTTTCCGAATGGATTAATGAAAACCAGCTCTTTGGTTAGGCTAACTGCCAAATAGCTAAGAAGACTGCTCGTCTATATGCTGGAAAAAGCCAAGGTTAATGCTTTGCAACAGATAGGTAGAAAGGTCACAAGAGGCAGTTAAGAAAGACGCATGATGAAATACTGGATGGTTTTCTCCCCCTATTGATTTTTAAAAAGTAGGTCCCCAGAGTAGAGTAGAGCATGCTGTGGACAGCCCTGAAGTAAGTCCTAACTTTCCATGTTTGCATGCAGTAGAACTCCGTGATTGCATCTGTAGGTACAATTCGGGGCCACTCCCAGGCCCACAGTGGAAACGTGCTAAAATGGCACGAGCTGGGTTCTGATCTTCTTGAGGGACGGCCCATTGGGACACAGGATTTGGAGCCACAGACTTGGATTTGGGTTCTGGCTCTCCTGCTGACTTTCAGCTCAAGCATTTTAATCCCCACATTCTCACCTGTAAATGAATAATAATACCCACTTCACAGAGGTAATGTAAGCATTCAATAGAGGCATAGCTTTAAAGCAGTTTAGCTGTTATTGTCATTGGCTCCAGTAGTTCAACACAACACTCAGAAACACAACTTCCCCTTAGACTAGAAATTCCTGCCTGTTTGGGAGAAACAACATCCTTGTAATAACTGGAAGGCAGGCGGATTCTGTTACTGACATCACCACACTTTCCTGCCTCATTTCAACGAACTTTCAGAGTTGGGAAATGCCCAGTGTTACAGATTAACCAATGTGGGTTAGTGGCTAAGAGCACAGATCTGGATCCAGTCTGCTTGGGTCTGAATCCCAGATTTGCCTCTCACTGGCTCTGTGACATAGCGAAAGTCACTAAAACTCTCTGGGTTCCAGCCTGCTTATCTATAAAATGGGGATTACAACAGCATTTACCTTACTGGGTTACAGTGGGGATTCTTATGTGCTCACCAAATAGCAGGCACTGCTATTATTAATTGCCTGAAGTCAGTCAAAATTCTACTTCCAAGTCAAAAGGCTGATTCCCTGTAACTTGTAATGAGGTATCCCAAGAAACAGCTGGGCTCCTTTCCTGGAGGTATTGTTTGGCTGAATTTGGTTAGTTTATATCACAGAAACTCTTTCTCTTCATTATCTGTTGATCTCAAACAATCCCTTTCTACAGGGTATAGAAATACATATGATAGACATATTATTGGGTATGCTATTGGTTATAGGAGTTCAATGACTCCAAGACTTAGCAATTACTCCAACGACATTGTGAGGCATCTAATATACACAAGCCCCGGGAGTTAAGAGATGAGAGTCCTTGTTCTCAGTGAGCTCTGTTGGATTACTTATGTGAGGTGCCAAGGTAGGTGTCCTGTCTGTTTGTGCTCATGGCCTTCAGAATATGCCACTGACTTATACCAGGCATTTGAAAAATATCCAAAAGAAGATAAATTTTGAGCTAAGTCCCTGTATAAGTCAAGAATCATTTGGTTCCAAGTGACTAAAATTCCAACTCAAATAGCCTAAGCAAAAATGAGGAATTTCTTGGTTCATTTAACAGGGAAATTCAGTGTCAACTTCAGGCTTGGCTAGATCTAGGAGTCAAGTAATACAATCAAGGTGTTCTCTTTTCATTTAAATTTCTCAATCCTTTTTCCCTCTGAGTCAGTCTTCTAAGGCAGACAGACTTTCTCGGTGTGGCCAGGGAAGAGGGTTACATACATATCCTCCTGGCTTGGCCTCCCTAGAGGGAAAAAGGAACTTTACTTTCTAAATGTCCCCATATCAGCTCTGGGAAGGATTATGATTATCACGTCATAAATAAATGTATTTTCCCTATCAGAATGAGTGCAGGGATTTGTCTTTGCTCAGTGCTATATTAGTTGTGTTAGTTGCACCTAGAAAAGTATAATCTAGAACAGCACACAGAAAGTTCTCAATAAATATTTGTTAAATAACTGACCTCATCAGCTAAATTTTGGCCATATGCCTACTCCATAACCAGGGAAGTGGTGTTTGCTACTGAAAGGAGGTTGGTAGAAAAATGTCATGAACACCCCTAAACCATTATGATTTCTGTGGTCCTGAAGCACAAGAAAGATTTGACCAGTAGCAGAGAGTGGGAGCTTCCCAGGCACAGGGAACAGAATGTGTAAAGGGTTGGAGGAGGGTGGATAAAATATTGGACCACATGAAGTCAGAGTGTGGAATGGGCTTGTGGAAGATCTTGGGTTGGGATCTCTTATGTTGCTTTTTGTTCCTCCACTTTCTGCACCCTGTTTTCTGCCCTGGGAGGCTGACCAGCTTGGGCTGAGGGAATGGTCTCTTCTGCTGCCTGGTTTCTGGCTGGGTTTGTTGGTAGAGATGGGAGAGAGGAAGGAGAGGAAGGTTGTCTGTGAGTCTCTCCCTGCAGTCTGTCTTGGCCCCATGATGAGGTAAGAACAGAAATTGAGAGTAAGAGTTTAGAAATGTGTATAGCAACTTGACAGGGAGATATTTTATCTGTTGAATCTAATACTGAAAAAAAAAATTGGGTTTTTATTTTATGTTTTCTCATTTCACTTTTTTCCTAATAGTTAATGTTGAATTCTGTTTTACAGAAGTAGTAGTGGAAAAAATTAGATTAAAACATTTCAAACAAACGAACAACCCCCACCCCCACACACAAAATTCCCAAACTTGATTCTTCAGCACAGATGGTTAGAGAAGCCCAGCTCTGCGTAACTATCTCCTTCTGAGTTCTAATGACTACTCCCTTCCCCCATCATGAAGGGCCTGAGGGTAGACACAGCTCAGCTCTGGAGCCTGAGTGACCACACTGTGCCTGTGGTTCCCCTGACCCAAGCCATCTTTGAAAATAAGCCCACTTTCCATGATCCTAACTTGACCGTGTTATCTGCTTCCTATTGCAACCCTGACTAGCATAAGGTGACCTAGAAGGGGATGCAGAGGTTTACACTGCATTTGCACTACATTTGAACTATGTGACTGAGACTGCATGTGGCCCTCAAAGCCTAAAATATTTACTGTCTGGCCCTTCACAGAAAAAGTGTGCTGACTCCTGAAATATTGGGAAATAGGTACGTACAGCACTGTAGCTATGGCCGGGGAACAAACATCATGGAAAACTTCTGTGGTTTTTAGGAGATGAGGAGGCCGCCCAAAATGCGGGAAATACTGGCCCCATTGATCTCAGCTGTCTGCCACATCAAAGCAGGTGACTGCCTGCAAGCTTCAGGTCTACAGACACATGTGCACATCATTACCAGAGGGCACAGGGCTTCTCTTCTGTCTTCCATGGGTGTAAGTGCCCCCTGACCCTTGCGGGCTCTAAGTGCAATTGCTTGTCTTTTCCCAGCTTTCCTTCTAGGTACAGAGGTGAGTGTAGAAGAGACAAGGATAACACAGGTCTAGGGCTTTGGGTTGACTAATAAGGGGTGAGGGATATGGAGGCTGGGACAACTCCCAGGCTTGGGTGACTGTGGTGGATGGCAGTGCCACCCATGGAGAGGGAGAGGAGCAGACAGTTCTGGACAGGAAGAGAAGCACTATCAGCAGGTTAGATGTCCAAGTCCCTGCCACCTGTGGAGTCATAGCCATCACCCCAATAAGGTTTTACTCTTACTCCTTCACTTCAGTGATATTCATGGAGTAAAGCCATAAGGTATTTTGATATAAAAAATTGGTATTTCAAGCCTGAGATAACTGATCTTGCCACAGCTGATGACTGTCCAGCTTTCAGGCTAAAGAAGTTATAAATCTTCCTTTTGATAGACCTTCCATGAATTGGAAAACACAGACAGTCTCTTTGGCCCACAGACCTGTTGGCGTGTGTTGTCCTGTGAATGGCAAACAGAGGCCTGAAGCAAGACATTGACATGAGAAGAACAGACTGGAGGGAGGGGTGAGAGGCAGTGGTGGAGAGGAGAGAAAGGGGTGTACTTGGGATGGGCCTCATTAAAAAGGCAAGAGGTCACCTCTTCCTTATACGGGGGCAATGGGAATATGGGGGGAAAGGGCATTGGTACAACTGCTGACCAGCCCTAGGACTCTGGCCCTACTTTGTTTACTATCCCAGTGGTCAGTAGGGCCCTTCCTCCCAGAGCAGGTGCCCAACTGTTGACTGGGGGCCGGTGCTCTGAAATTGAAAAGACTGTGGCAGAAAGCTCTCCCTTACCCCCATGTCCTCCTTATCTGAGCAAATGGAGGCATTGAGAATCAAGGACCTCAACTGTGTGCCTTTTCACTCCAGCAAAGCTGATTTTATTACCATACTTCCTCCAAATACATAATAGTCCATCTTGTAAATCCATCCTTAGATCCTACTAATCCACTTTATATCTGACTAATTAGTGGTTGTCTTCTAAATGAGGAATGCTTTCTAATGGTTTTTATGTGCAAATACAATACTGTAGGTGCTTAAACATCAATAACTGTTTAAACTAAAGGCCAGGGCCCACTAGCTTCAGTAAGAGATGATAAGGGCTTGAATTAAGTCAGTGTCATTAACGAAGGAGGGTTGGAGATAAACAACATAGTAATTTGAATGACTGTAGTTAAGATGAAACTTTTCTAGAGTCTAATTCATAAATCTAGAAAAGAGTTGTCATTTGTGACTAGGAGCTCTGTGTTCCTTGTCATAAGGCCTAAAGAGTTTCAAGATCACTTAGCCCATGAAAAGCAGAACTAGGATTTGAAACAGTGTCTGGGAAAAATTGTTGATATCAGGATTACTTTGTAAGGCTTCTCATAGTTCAATGTTGTCATATTTCTGCTCAGGGGTAAGAGAAAAAGAAGAAATGTATTAGTTTAAATTCTCTAGTTTTCCATAGCAATTCATAGGCTTACATATCGAGAAGTCTGGAAAGGGCATTAGGAATGGCTGGGTCCAGAGGCTCAATTTTTTCCTCTCTTGTTCTTGCTCTGCCTTTCTTTGTGTGGGTTTTTCCCTCAGGTATACCGCTTGACACATTGACAAAGTGGCCCCAGGGAGCATCAGACTTACCTGATTCTTAGAGCCTACAGTCCCTCTTTTCTGATTGTTAAAATGGTAGACATTGGGGAAGAGATATTATGGTCCAAGTTGGATTTGTGACTTTTCTTGAATCAATCATGTGCTCAGTCTTGGGAGAGAGGATTGGGTCAGCCCTGTGTGAACCACGTGGACTGAGGAAGGAGTAGTGGTGATCCTCCAATGAGATATTGGGGTTAAAAGTCTGAAAGCTACAAGGATCAGAAGGTGGACACTCTTCTTCTCCATTATCAAGGTTCATTTTATTCATTCATTCTACAAATACTTACGTAGCAGGCGTGGCTGGCTAACGGGGGTTCTCGGGAGTAAGATGGGTTCCTGTCTTGGAGGAAGTTAGGGTCTAAAGGAGCCTGAGGTCTCAGGAAGCGTCCTCTCAGGCACTTGCATTCTCCTGACTCAGAAGGGAAACTGCAGCTCCTCCTGGGTGCCTGTAGACACCAGGGATTCCTGCCAGTACCTGTCAACAAGGGCCCTTTCAGCTTCACAGGGGCTCTCAGTGGACTCTGTGTCATAGAACCAATGATGTATCCGCCCGCGAGGGAGCAGGAGGAGAGCGTACCTGGCTGGGTCCTGGAGCCCGGGCTGTGGGCGCGCCCTACGGGAGAACTGGCGCACCTGCGTGCTGCGGAAACCGGCCGGGTCCTGCTGGGTTCCTCTTGTTCCTGATCTTCTACAGACTGGGCCTAGGAGAGCTTGATTTGAAGTAACGCTAAACTGTGTGCATTACCACCTGCGCCTTATTAATCAACATCACGGTAGGCGCTAAGTAAGGGAGTCCAAACTCCGTGTCACGGGCAGCCACTGCGGGTCTCTCCAGCCCCTTCCCCAACAGCCCACACCGCAGAGGGACGGCGCCGTTCTCCCTTACCTTACCGTTTTCTGCTCGGTGAGTCAGCTCAGCCATAATCATAATCGACATAATATTAATTGCTACAATTTTGAGTACTTTGAGACAGACACCGGCTAGGCGTTTTGCATCCAATTTCTTATATAATCTCCAGGATCACCACATGGGAGGGTATTTTACCTGTCTTTTTACAGGGGACTGAGACTTCGAAGTAACTTCCCCGGCTAGTGACAAGGTCAGGCCAGAGCCACAAGAGGGCGCTCCTTCCTTTTTCTATATTGTCCTATGGGTCTCGCTTTTCCAGGGGTAAAACCCACATTATATTATAACAAATGTAAAAACCCACATGAACACCTTACATATGTGTGTGTGTGTGTGTGTGTGTGTGTGTGTGTGTGTGTGTGTGTGTGTGTGTGTGTGTGTGTATATATATATACACATATATATGTTTGTTTATTTACTTGAGGAGATGGATAGCATTGGGAATATAGACTGTAGGTAGGATGAGCACATTTCTGAAACTGGAAATTACACTACATCTGGTCTGACAGTAGGCAGAATTTTTGAATTTAGGAGTCTTGTACTATCCGGGATGTTGGTCATCGATACGATATGGGCCGAAACTGTAAAGATGCGAGAGGCCTTCATGATTTATGGCTGGCAAGCCACATGTGTGTATATGCATGCAAGCTTGCACACTTACTTAAAGCTTCCTCTCAGGTTAGATCTGGATTCTCTCTTGCCTGGTAACACTTAGCACTAAAGTTTAAAGTGGCTGTTTTCCCCTGCCTAAGATAATCTAAAGGTACCAGTCTTCCTCTTTCTCCATTTTTCTCTCCCTATTTCCCCTTGTTCCCAACTGTTGGTCTGGCTGAGGGTTCTGCCTGTCTAAATTCTTATTCTTTACAGAGGAGAATATTGGTATTGCAATAGGCCATTTCTGAATGCCCCATTTCAATTGGCCATTTCTAGTTGTAAGTAACCGCTCTATTTTACTATCAATTGATTTAATGTGATAGTTTTAAAACCTTCATTAAGGAAGTTTGTATTCACCGATTCCTCCCACCAGACTTTTGGCTTCTGGAGGGCCAAGTTTCTGTCTACTTTATGCACTAAAGCCTTATTATGTACCTGTGTGGGCCTTTAAAAAAATTTTATTTTATTTTTTATTGGCATTATTACAGGTCCTCATTTTCCTCCTCCTTCACCCGCCTCCACCCAGTCCCCATTCCACTTCCCCTCTGGCTATCACCACACTGTTGTCTGTGTCTATAGGCTATGTATGTATGTCCTTTGGCTAGTCCCTTCACCTTCTTCATCCAGTCTCCTCCTCCCCCTCCCCTGTAACGGCTGTCAGTCTGTTCCATCAGTTTCATTTGATCATTATATTCCACATATAAGTAAGATCATATGGTATTTGTCTTTCTCCGACTGACTGATTTCACTTAGTGTAATAATTTCCAGGTCCATCAATGTTATTGCAAAAAGTAAGATTTCTGTGTGTTTTATGGCTGTATTCCACTGCATATCTGTTGTTCCCAAACTGGTGGGACAAGAAAAGTTTTTTTCTGAGGATTCTGTCTATATTAATTTGGGTCAAAGCCTGGAGATCTATGTTACATGCATGGTGGCCCACTCCCATGGCATGTACCTCTCCTGCACTGGTGCTTCCCCCAGCTTATATCATGGTTTCATGGGGTGGGTGGGGGGATCCCTATAACACTGGGAGAAGAGCTATGGTGGGGGTGTTGTCAGGGGTTGAAAGTGGACTGCTGCCACAATACTGCCCCATTTAGCAGTGGCTGTTAGGACTGTGGTAAAGGGAAATCCTCTCAATGGGCAGGGCTGTGAGCAGCGCTCTTGTTTGCTCATTTTGTGTGGAGGGAGAGGTGGCCTGGGGTAATTTACTGGGCAGCGGCGAGTAATTTGGGGTGTCTGAAAGGAGCATGATTGGAAGATTCAAGACCAGGAGTCTTGGGAAGAGACATATGACTGAACCTATGGGAGTGGGCACAAAGTACACAGGTCTTTGTGTTGACTGCCACTACCCAGCTGATGGGTCACTCAACACAGGTAGACATGGTGACTCATCTGGTAGATGTCTGTCAGCCTCTGCTCTTGGTGCTCACACAATGGGCCCATGATTGGAGGAGCTACAGTAGCAGGGACAGAAGCTTTGCATGGGCTCCCTCTGTCCAAAGCTGGTCCAGTTACTGTCACTGCTGAGTACCCAAAGTGGTGGTGGAGACCAAGAATGAGACCTTGATATGGTATCACTTCTTGAGAAGTTCACCTGGACAATTGCTGGCAAGTTGATTCCATTTGGCCTTTTTCACCCTATAAGGAGACATCCTTTTTGGAATTGATTTCACCAGATATTCATTTGACTTTCCTGTGCCTCTGCTAGTATCATCCAAGGGTTCATGGAGTGCCTACCAACTGACATGAGATCCCGCATATCAGCTTTTCAGACCAGAGGCCTCATTTTTAGTGAAGGAGATGTGACACTCGGTATATGAGCACAGAGTCCTCTGGGTCTACCATATATGACATCATCTGGGAGCTGATAGAAGGTTGGAATGGCTTATGGAGCCTTTTAGCCCTCAACTGGAGTCAGCTCTGGATGCTGATATTTCCACAGAGGAGGCCAGAGGCCAGATGAATAGGAGTGAGAGTCTGGGAGGGCATGTTCAGTGGAACAAAGATGTCTAGGAGCAGGGGCTCTGTGAGAGCTTAAGCCTGGGGCAGGGGGGGCAAGGGGTGGCAAACAACCAAACAAAACCCAGAAACATTTCTATCATCCTTCATTGTTTTTTGCAACATTCACACTTTTCTACCTTTATTGAGATATAATTGACATATAACATTGTATAAGTTTAAGGTGAACAGGTTGATTGGTTACACTTATATGTTGTAATATGATTACTACCATAGCGCTAACACCTCTATCATGTTACATAATTACCGTCTCCTTTTTTTGGAGAGGGGGTGTAAAAATATTTAAATCTACTATCAGCATCTTTCAAATATATAGGATAGTACTATTAGCTATACTCCCAATGCTGTGCATTAGGTCCCCAGAACTTAATCATTTCTCACAGGAAGGTTGCTCTCTTTGACTAACTTTTCCCCATTTCTCCAACTCCTCGGCTCTGGGAATCACCATTCTACTCTCTGTTTCTACAGATTCAGGTTTTTTAGATTCCACAAATGAGATCATGTAGTATCTGACCTAATTTTCTTGATTCTTTGATTCGTGCCCCTTATGGTCACTGTAGATGCATTCTCCCAACCTCTGCTCAGGAACTAAAGGCCTTGAGCAAGAGTGCTGTGTTAGAGTAGGGTCCTCCCCGTAGAGAGATAGCATGAGCGAAGGTGCAGAAACCAGGGAGATGTGGCCCTGTATACAAAGGGCAGTGGCTCTTGTTCTCAGGAATGTTAAGGTGAGGCTGGACCTGCTCTGCACGGAGACTGAGTACACAATCATAGCATTTTCCTTCAGATCTTGAGGGATGCCTCTGGGATCAGTGAAGATTAGGTGTGTGTGTGTGTGTGTGTGTGTGTGTGTGTGTGTGTGTATAAGTTATGAGTACAATCTTGCTTCTCCCCTGAAAAGGTAAAACATCATCTTAATTATTTACTTAGCTGTACTCTCATGTCTCTGAACAGCCATTTCTTCATAATAATAACTGTAATAATAATATAAAAAACCAGCAACGATAATGATAATTGCCTGTCTCCCTGGGGTACTGTGAGGATAAAATGAGATAATGAACTCAAAAATGCTTTGTAATCCAAAAGGTCTATACTGACACGTTGTTAAATACCTATTATTGTCACTACTGTCATGGTGTGGACCTCACTCTGGTATGTTGAAGTGAGAATTTATGTGATGTCAGTCTTTATTTTGGACAGTGTGTAAAGACAGCCTTAAAACATTTTCTCTCTCTTTTGTGGGTGACGTCTGTTTTGTAAAGAAGTCAACCAGGTTTCAGGTGGCTTACATATACCATCTTATGTTAATTAAAAATAAAAACCTTGTTATTACATGTAGTCATTATTATTGCTCTTCCTTTCTAAACTATTTAAGAGCAAGCTGGCAATGCCCCTACACCTCTAAACACTCCAATGGGCCTTTCTCCCGAAAGGGCACTTTCCTAAAGAGCCAGCACAGATTCTTCCAAATAAAAAACAAATCAACATTGATATGTTCCCATCCAATCTGTAGACTCTGTTTAACTGTCCCAACAAGGCCATTTTTTCCTTCTGGTCTAGGACCCAGCCCAGCATTACATTGTATTTAGTTGTCATATCTCTTTAGTCTCCTTCAGTCTGTAATAGTTATAACTTCTCAGTATTTCCCTATCTCCTATGACCAGAGAGACTTGAAGGCTGACCTTCAACCTGGGTCTGTCTTATGTGTTCTCATGACCAGACTCAGGCCATGCGTTCTTGGCAGGAATTCCACAGAAATTTGAGGTTGATTTTGAAAATGTAAGATTTTCCTTCTCCTTGTTAAGACTTCCTTGGTTGCCCTGGACTTAGTTATCCTTTCCTTCTCTGAACAAACAACACTCAGTAGAAAACATGGATCTGTATATCAGAGCACATTACATTAAAGTGATTAAATTATGCTAGGCAGTATAAATGGCACAAGTTTTCGAGGTTAAGAGCTAATCTCATCTTTATATTTGTTTTTTCCTCTGCTATCATTTCTCTCCCTGTAGCCCATAGTAGATGTTTGATCAGTTTGAATTAAAACATAAATAAAAGTACCCAGTGAAGATGAACTCAAGAGATGGGAAATAGGGTGGATTTTCAGGAATTACTGGGAAGATGATTGTAGCAACCTTTTCCATAGCCTTCAGCTATGGTCACAGTCAATTTCAGCTTCTGTAAGTTTGAGTACTCTAAACCCCTTCTGCTTGGGTTTTTATTTTATAAATTTCAGAGATGGCAGATAATTGATTGACAGTTGCACATCAGATTTCAATGTCAACTGCTCTTGATGGTTATTTCTGATCGACTTTCCTCTCTGGAGAATTCTTACAACAGATCTTAGAAAAGAAAAAAAAAATCACCGTGTCAGAATTTAATGCTTTTAGGTTAAAAGCAGGCAAGAAAGCAAGTGGATAAACCTATAACCAATCATCCCAACCTCCCCCCTGTTATAAAACTTTTATATTTTTTCCATATCCAGATAAACTTAATATCAGCTAAGTTTAAGATTTAGGTTAGATATCTTCTGCCCTGTGCGGGTATCAGAAGCCTTCTCTCAGATTGTTTCTACTATTCCAATGCTGCTTTTGAAGAGGGCTATGATGAATTACACCATTCGTGCTGTAGGTGGCGCTGTGTACTCAATGCACGTTGGTCTGCGTGTCTTCAAGGTTTGCGCTTGAAGAGATGGCATCTTTTTAGTTAAACTTGATCTATCCGCTCAGCCTCTGTCGAGCAAGTCTGGGAAACAGATTAGCCAATTTCTGACCCTAAACGGAAGGTCAGCCATTCCGTGCTTAAATGGACCGTTCACCATAGGCTGGATCATGTCGCAGGCTGGGCTTTGGAATTATGCCCATACGCTGTGAAAATGACCCTAAGGCATTTCTTCGGAGCCTTTGGCCGTGGAGTCTTTTTCTGGGTTTTGTACTTGGAAGCCGGAGGCTACATTAGAATCACATTCTAAGGGTATGAGGGTCGGGGAGTTGGGTTGAAAACAACTCATCAGCTTTCTTGTAAGCAGCACCTGCTTGGTGTTTCAGCTGACATAGCTCAATGACTAAACCCAGTATTGCATTTTAAAGCGGGCATTTATTTGAATGAGGCCTTTATTGCCCTCACCCAGTTCCCCAGTCTTTGGAACTCCTTTTTGTTAAGACTCTTCATGACCATTCAGGAAAACCAGTCTCACGACTTTATGGGGGCTCCGCGATTGTGTACCTAAGAGCAGAGTGCTGAGTGTGTTATTTGACAGCTGAGCTGCAGGATTGCAAACTCTTCGATTAAACTTGGAGGTTTCAGATTTCAGAAAACGAATCCGTGTCTTATTTTTACAGAGTTTGAACACGTAGAACTGAGATTGAAAAGCATCTTAGAATAGTGTGCTAGAATCCTTCTAGTATATTACAATTCTAATTCCCTGAATACATTTACTGAAGGCATGTCTGACTTCAGGTGTCTCATATTTTTTTTTCATTGAAGGGAATGAGATGACACTTCCCATCACATTTCTATAATGAAGTTATTAAGGTTGAATTTGATTATTTTTTATTTATATTGTTTTCAGATGACTTCTCTTTTTTCGTGTGACCAGCAGATGGCGCTATGGAGTTCCTTGATGTGACACACTTTAGTTTGGCGCTGCTTAATGAATGAGGTTAAGTCACATTTGCTCCGGCTGGAGGAGAATCTTGAGCTGTTTTATTCAGTCCTACAGGAGGATGGAGGTTCTCCCAAGCCCCATCACTATCCCTATCCTCTGCACCTGGGTCTTTGTGAACCTCAGGTTGTGTGTGTGTGAGTGTCCACTGGCGCAATCAGATGATGATGAAGCAGATTCTAAGTCTGGGGCAATGGGCCGTGTGCTGGCTAAGAGCTCCTCCCCAGAAGGCAGAGGAAGGATGATGATTAGCGTGGCTACTTGAATGGATGGGGGTCTGAGCCATCTGTGAGCATGACCTCAGCTTCCATTTTCTCCCCATTGCTGGGTTTGTTGCTTGAACTCAGGCAGAGTATGTGGGCATATCTTTAGATGTTGCCTGCGCTTCTGTCCATGTGTTCTCTCCAATCCTCTTATCTCTTCCTTTTCCTTACCTTTCTCTCCTCCCCAAAATCTCCCAATCACTTACTCTAGGAGTGGGAAAGACTATGTCCAGTCACATATCTTCTAAATCTTTTTGTTTTACCCATGTGAGGTAGAGATTTCTATGTTCCTCATATCTGGTTCTTTCCTTCTTGGCATATGCCCAAGATGATAAAACTTTCTAGCCCCTCTTGTAGTTAGGTGGGTCCATGTGATTTGTTCCAGCCAATAAAATGTGAATGGAAGTGGCCCTTACTGATTCTAGGCAGTTATGGACTGAATTGTGCACCCCTCCAAATCCACATATTGAAGCCCTGATCCACAATGTGTATTTGGAGAGAGGGCCTTTGAGGAGGTAATTAAGCTTAGATGATGTTAGAAGTGTGGGTCCTTAATCTAATATGATTGGTGCCCTTATAAGAAGAGGAAGAGACACCAGGGATGTGTGCACAGAGGAATGGCCATGTGAGGACATAGAAGGCAACTACCTGTAAGAAAAGGAGAGAGGCCTCAGGAGAAATAAAAGCTGCTGACGCCTTGATTTTGGACTTTTAGCCTCTGGAACTGTGAGAAATACATTTCTTTTCTTTGAGCTACCCTGTGGTATTTTGCTGTGGTGGCCTGAGAAGACGTATACACAGGCTGAGGAATTTAAAGTTGAATGTGAGCTCTCTATTCTCTCTCTTCCTCTGCTGCACTGACCTTCCAGGTCATGTGTTCTAGGTGATGTTGCTAAAAGGTGGAGGAGGAAGGCCCAACCCAAAGAAGTTACCTGGTGCCAAGCCATCAGTATTTCTGGTTCGTTTTTTGCTGCAGGATAACCTAAGATTAATTAGGCAGACTAATTCAACCTGGACCTTGCTTTTTGAAAGCAAAACCCAAGCATCTGACCCTTTGGTTCTATAGTTCCATGGGGTGAATCTTCCTTGAGGCAGCAATACCTCATGTCTGGATGTATGAATGGGGCTGGCTCACAGGGTGACTGGGAATATGGAGGTAAAAAGAATCGGTTAAAAGATCAAAATATTATGCTGCTGCAATTATGTAGGGACCATAGCGATCTAAGAGGTTTCTCTTAGCATTCAAGCTGTGCTCTCCAGGTCTCAGAGATTTGCTAAGATGTTTGAAGTAGAGGTCAAAGGCAAGGTGGGACTCTGGCTTTTCTCTCTTTAATCAGAATAACTCTACTTTTAGTATGTTTAGAGTTCTGGATGAAATTTAATTTAAATGAAGAATTTTGTTGCTAAAGAAATTTTTAAAACCACTGTGATAGTTCCACAGTCAAAGAAATGCAGATTTTTTGATTCAGCTTTGATTCGATAGGTTCAGGATCATAGGCCCCAGTTCAGCTCAGTCTCTCCATCCTCTTGGGGAAAAAAAAATCTGACTCATGGAAATACATTTGTATGAAGTACAGGATTTACTTATTGTGGGTTTTTATGTATTGATTTATATTTGAAAAGGTATTTATGGAAGACACCAATGGCATACAGGATGTAGCAGTGATACCTAAACTATGGCCTGAAATTGGAGCTATTATTTCTCATGCTGCTGCTCACAGCAGACATTGCTAATTGATAACAGAACTCATTCCTACAGAGGTTAGGTTTAGCTCTATAATTCTTTTCAACATAGTACTCTAGCCAATGTCGTCCAACTAATTGGGATCAGCATATGAAATGAGACCTCTTTTATCATATTAATGCATAATCAATAATAATTGGGGTTTATTTATTTGTATCTTTGAATGCTGGGTTTCAGAGCTGTGATAAAGTTGGTAACTCAGTGGTCAGTACTTCTGGAAGCCCACAACAGCCATGCTAATGACATTTTTTAGACTTAAATGAGAGATGTGTTCTATATAAAGGTTCTAGTGGTTGAGTGTTTGAAATTAAAAGGTATTGGTCATAATCCTGGATGATAATAGTTGATGAGCCCAAAGTGATGAAACTGCAGAAAATTTACTGATGGGGCTATTTACAGAGGTTGGGGCAGTGTCAAGGGATCCAGAGATGGATGAGGAAGCATCCAGGTACTAGCAAAAGTGGGAAGCCATTCTCAGCCCTTGGCCTGAATGGGCAAGCAGAGGGGATGGTGTTACAGGGTCCCAGGAAGAACTGGAGATCTGGAAGAGGGGCCCATCTACAGGACCTGTGACCTTAGGCTGAGGGACATACTGAGGCAGAAAAGGCAGGGAGGAAGCTGGGGGAGCAAGCACCCTGACCCTTCTCTCTTCCCATTGTTTGTTCTTTTGGTGTCTTCCAGTCTGAACCCTACTTGCTAAACAGCTCCTTTAGTAAATGCGCTGCAGTTTAGTGAGGAAGCCAGAGGGTGAGGAGCTCTAGTGATGCCGACCAGAGGTCAGCTCAAGGGTACAGAGAAGGGAGGATAGTGGGTCGGTGGGTGGGACGAAGAGTAACCAGCACGGAGAAGTATCTGCACCTACTGCATGAGGACAGGAGCATGTTCATTGCTGTGTCTGCAACATCTGGAACAGTGTTGGACACACAGTCAGTGCTCAACACATCTTTTGAATGAATGAATAAAATACCCCAAGTAACTGGACCTATGATGTTTATAACAAAACACCCTACTCAGAATTTAGGAGTTACTGAGGATTCCTAAATAAGTGTCAGACATGGTGTTTGTCCACTGGGAAGTTGATTTATGGCGTATGACTGAAAAATACTGTAGGTTTAATTTGATTCTACTCATCTGTAAAGAGTTGGTGTGAGGCTCCAATAAAGTTATATATTTTACAAATAACTTCCATTTCTATTTGAGTTATCTATTGCCATATAGCAAATCATTCCAAAACTTAGTGACTTAAAAGAACCATTTTATTTTGCTCAGAATTTTGTGGATCAGGAGTTTGTGAAGGACTGGGCTGAGTATCAGCTGGGTGGCTGGGAACTGGGAGGACCCATTTTCAAGATGGCTTCTTCACTCTCATGTCTGGTGCCTTGGGGGCTCCTCGGCCTTTTTTCCTCCATGTGGCTCTATCCTCCAGGGCCTCTCCACAGGGCTTGGGATTCCTATAGTGTGTGGGTTTTAGAGTAGTAGCACTTTTTAATGTTGGCTGGTCCCCTAGAGCTGCGAGGAAAGTTGAGGGCTGTGCCTGGAATGGGCACATTCACTTCTGCTGTGTTCTATTGGTCAAGTAGTCCCAGGGTCAGCACAGGTTCAAGCGGTTGAATTCAAGGTGGACAGAATATGGTGGGGGAGTAGCAAGTTCACACCACAGAAGAGCAGGAAGGATGGGAAATATTATTGTACCAATTTTGGAAAATACAATCTACTGGTACTCATTTATATAGCCCTTTGTTCAGCCTGTTCAAGGGCTCCAGTTCTTTCTCAAAGCCCTTCTCTTGATTTTAGCCACAATTTGTTAAACGTTTTGTGTATATGAGGCACAGTACTAAGTGATTGACATGCATTATCTTCCTTATTCCTTACAATGACCTGCCCATGAGTTAGAGTCCATTATTTCCATTTTACAGGTGAGAAAGAAGTACATAGAGAACAATGGTGTTGCCTAAGGTCATTCGGGTAGTAACTCCAATTGGCCTTATTTCAGAAAGGATTTATGATGCATGAAAATACATATAATACCACAGAACAGAATAAAATAAGTAAGTTAGGAAATTGTAGCTGAGAGAAAGGTAGGATAAAGTGGGGTAGGTGGTTAGTGCACTCAGGGTCTGCTCTGGTTCTGGAAGTCACCTTGGGCAGGCCACACACGTGGCGTTGAGATATCTAATGGCCAAGGCAACAAGGAAACACAAGCAGTTCATACAAAAGAGAGGAAATGGTGTTGCTATTTCTGATGCCAAACTCAGGAAAATATTCCTGTTATGGGCCCCTAAAATGTAACAAGCCTCATTTTCAACAACTCCCATTGTTAGGTTTCATAGGGATGTTTCTTTTAAAATGTTTGGAACAGTTCCAAATCCAAACATGGGATAACACAAGACATCAGTAAGTAATGTCTGTTATTAAACCTGTGCCCAGACTCCCCACCCCCAACCACTCAGAAATGTTAGCCTTGGAGAGAGTTACCTGAGGGATCCTCAAATCTCCTTAAAGGACTAAGGACCCACAAGGTGGGGGTTAGGGGGTAGTTGCAGGGAGACCTCTTCAGAGGGAAGCTTTCCAATCTCTGCTCAAGGGAGGTGGGATTTTTTTCTCATCACTACTTTTGCAGGTAATTATAAACTAAGTCATAAAACAGATAAAAATGTAGGAGAAGAAAGAAAGAAGAGAAAACTTAATAAAAGCAGGGTAGAGGCTAAGAGAATATGAAAACATTGAGATTTCATAAGAGAAAGTTGAAAAAGAGTTGAATAAATATTCCAATAAAAGAATAAAACCCAATAGAGATAAAGGCTAAGACTTAAAGTAATTGTTTTAAGATAAAGAGAATAGAAGAACGGAATCATTGAAATAAAATAAGAGGAGTAAAACAAAATAAAGCTAAGATGAGATTAAGGTTAAAGCAAGGCATAAATGAAATAAAAATAAAAATTAAGAAAATATTTCAGGATAATAAGATTTAAGATAAAAGAGACAATAACATAAATCAACAAGGTAAGAGATTAAACAAATAAAATAAAAGAGATAAAAGATAAAGAGGATAACAGACTAGAAACTATGAAGAAAATGTAAAGAACATAAAAGTTGATGGGTTTGAAGCTTAAGTACAAGATGAAAGAATTAAGAGTGCTCTTTGAGTGTTAATACTTTACCAAAGATGATTAAGAGAAAAGTATTTAAAAAAGAAAATAAAAGAAAGAAGCTTGAACTGAGAGGAATAGATAATAAAAGTAAAGGAAGGGGAAATTTAACACAAATCAAGACGATAAAATTATCAGTAATATTAACAAAGAAGAAAAGCTAAAAATCTGTGTGATGATCTCAGAATGTTTCCCTGATAATACCAACAACTACCAAAGATGAATCTATTGCAATATCTATTATGAATTGCCAAGGTGGGCCTGGGTCCCTGTCCTGGAGAATTCCCTGTTGTGGCAGAAGCACTCATGGCGATATAAAAATGGCAGGACCCTTCTGAGCTGCCTTTTTGCCTAGAAGCCTGCACTTTCTGCCTTCAGCATTTTCTTTTGCAGCAATGGCATGGCAGTTGCTCTGTAACTCAGTCAGATGGGACAGAGGTGGGGCACAAGCAGTGGCAGGCTCAAACTATGTGAACATCCTGGGCAAAAATCACATGAGAAAGTAATTCTACAGGTGGTGGGTGGGGAGAGATGAAGGTGGAAGACAGGAGGGATTAAAAGTAGCTTTTTATAGACATACAAATGGCCAAAAGCTACATGAAAAGGTGCTCAGCATCACCAATTATCAGGGAAATGCAAATCAAAACCAAAATAAGATATCACCTTCCACCTGTTAGAATGGCTATTATCAAAAAGACAAGAAATAATAACAAGTGTTGGCAAGAATGTGGATAAAGGGAACCCATGTACACTGTTGGTGGGAATGTAAATAGGTGTATCCATTATAAAAAACAGTATGGATGTGCCTCAGAAAATTAAAAAATAGAACTACCATATGATCCAGCAACTCTGCTTCTGGGTATATATCCAAAGGAAATTAAATCTCTGTCTCAAATAAATATCTTCACCCCCTTGTTCAGTGCAGCATTATTTACAAAGGCCAAGACATGGAAACAACCTAAATGTCCAGTGATGGATGAGTGTATAAAGAAAATGCGAGATATATGTATGTATATCTACATTGAAAATAAATACTTATATACATAGACACATTATTCAGCCATAAAAAGAAGAAAATCCTGCCATTTGTGATGACATGGATAGATCTTTAGGGTATTATGCTAAGTGAAATAAGTCAGACAAGACAAATACTGTATGATCTCACTTATATATGGAGCCTAGAAAAACCAAACTTGTAGTTACAGAGAATAGGTTGGTGGTTGCCAGAAGTGGGAGTTGGAAGAGGGGAGAAATGGGTGAAGGTGGTCAAAAGGTGCAAACTTTTAGTTATAAGCTATTCAAAAAATAAGTTCTGGAGATATAATGTAAAGTATGTGATTAAAGTTAACAACAGTATAGTGTATATTAGAATGCTACTAAGAGAGTAGATCTGAAAAGTTCCAAAGATTCTCAATGTTACTAATCATTAGAGAAATGTAAATTAAAACCACAATGAAATATCATTTCACACCTGTCAGAATGGCCATCATCAATAAATCAACAAACAACAAGTGGTGGCGAGGATGTGGAGAAAAGGGAACCTTAGTGCACAGTTGGTGGGAATGCAGACTCGTGCAGTCACTGTGGAAAATAGTATGGGGTTTTCTCAAAAAATTAAAAATGGAAATGCCTTACAACTCAGTGATGCTACTTCTGGGAATACTCATATGCCTGAAGAAACCCAGAACAGTAATCTGAAAGATTATATGCACTGCTATGTTTATTGTAGTGTTATTTACAATAGCAACGATTTGGAAGTAGCCCAAGTGTCTATCAGTAGATGAGTGGATCAGAAAGTTGTGATACATTTACACAATGGAGTACTACTTGGCCATAAAAAAGAGGAAATCTTACCTTTTGTGACAGCATGGATAGACCTGGAGAGCATTCTGCTAAGTGAAATAAGCCAGTCAGAGAAAGACAGGTACCATATGGTTTTACTTATACGTGGAATCTAATGAACAAAATAAACTAACAAAATAGAAACAGACTCATAGACAAACAGATTGACAGCTGTCAGAGAGGAGAGGGGATAGGAGAGCTGGGTAAAAAAGGAGAAGAAATGAAGCAAAAAACCAAAAATCAACCACCCCCCAAAAAAACCATCCCAAAATTCATAGACACAGAGAAGAGTATAGTGTTACAAGAGGGAAATGGGAGTATGGGGAGGTAGGAGAGGGTAAAGGTGGGATATATGATGATGGAAGAAGATTGACTTTGGGTGATGAACACACAATACAATATACATATGACATATTATAGAATCATATACCTGACCCTATATAATTTTATTAACCAATGTCACCCCACTAAATTCAGTAAAAAAAAACTTGAAAAAAGTTCTTATTACAAGAAAAAATTTAAAACTATGTAAGATGATGGATGTCAACTAAACTTATTGTGGTAACCATTTGTAATATATACAGTTATCAAATCATTATGTTGTACACAAAAATAAATACAATGTCTATTATATCTCAATAAAAAGAAAAAAATTTAAATAGTAGCCCTACTCAGTGAAATAGGAAGAGAGGCTGTCTTCTGAGAGTGAGGTGGTAGGGCCAAGACTGATTGGGAGTGAAAATGATTGGGTAGATCTGAGGGATGGGGAAGAGGCCTGCAGCTCAATATTTCACCCCATCTTGGGCACAGCTATGGTTGAACAGCCTGACTTTTCTAATGTCTCCTGGTCCCATCACATTTCCATGCTGATTCTCTTATGATGTAGGCAGGTGGATGGAAGGTCAAGAGCAGCCAAATCCTGGGGTATTGGTAGAAACAGAGTTAAGTGGATGAACTTGGAGACTAGCCAGGCCAGAGGGGACTAGTTGAATAGAGAATGGGACTAAATGTTTGCATTAGGGCAAAGAGCAGGCTCAGTGAGAGAGAAATCTGGGGCCCTGGGAGAGAGGCATCAGTCAGATGGGGCTTTCAGAACAATAGCACTTACTTTGATGTTGGTCCATGCTCACACAAAGCTCACGAGGGTGTTTGAAGGGGAGGGGTAAGGCCACTGGGTGTTTAAGGACCATGGATGATGTTCACGTGTCTGAGGATGATGAAAGGAGATATTGGCAGACCCTTGATAGTGTTGTGGGAAGGTGAGAAATGTGAGGAGTGTTGAAAGGGATTTGTTCATATGCCCTTGGAAGAATTAATGTAGTTGCTCCCACACCAGGGTTTTGATGTGGATATGAAAGATGTAATTGACATTATATTTATTTTTGTGTACAACATAATGATTTGATAACTGTATATATTACAAATGATTACCACAATAAGTTTAGTTGACACCCATTACCTTACATAGTTTACAATTTTTTCTTGTAATAAGGATATTTTGGGGGGTGGGGTGGGGAGGAGTTCAACCATTAGAGGAGGAGAGGCAAACCATTTGATATTCACTCCCAAGTTTTAAATCATCAGAAATATAGTTACAAAGATGAATGGAGAAATTTTAGGAATTCAGAGTAATTGGGAAGAATATTGGTTTGAGACTCATGGTACCAAAGGGGTTATTACAGATAGTTGGATAGTTAATACTGCTGTGAAATTACCTTTGATTCCTGGCATGTTAGACAATAGATATAAAATATTCCTGTGTGCTTGAAAAAATTTTCTGGGGCAATAGCTGCTGGCAACTCTTCTGTAGGTAATTACAACACAAATTCTCACACATCTGCTTAGTGGATGGCCTATCAGTGATGCTTAACGATGATGATTTGTTTCTGGTTGGATGTGTTAAATTGTCAGCTATCAAACATTTTATGTGTGAGACTGCTGGGAATGATGAGATTGCAAGAGCTGTTTCAAAGCACACCCTCTGCAGGAGCATGGCAGCGTCCTGTGCCTCATCCAGCATCTGCTTTTGTGAAGGAGAAAGACTCTGGACCATCAATTTAAATACCAATTAAATGGCTTAAAAATGTCCTGGCAAATGCATTGATCCTGGATAATCTGGCCCTAACGAAAAAGGCATTGGGTGGCAGTGCCTGGCACAGAGTTAGTTTCCATAACTCTTAGCTGGCTAATATTGGTCCAGCCACACTAATACCAACACTGATTGAAAACACTGTGTCAGGCACTGTTATGAGCACATTTCATATACTCAGTATCAGAAGGATATTTGCCATACAATAAAAATAATATGGAAAACCTGGAAATTCATTTCAAAGTATTACTTATAAACATTAAGAGAAAAAATTAATTAAGTGCTGAGAGAAATGATAATAACTTGCCTAAGAAAACATATGCCTCTAGGAGTTTGGTAACAAGAAAAAAAAGACTTAGAGAATTTAGAGGAATATGAAGGTTATGAAGGTGACATATATGAAGGGAGGGAAATTCCAGGTTCTAAGAAAACCCTGTACTTAGTGGGGTTCCAGGCTCCTTAGGCCCTGGAAGTTCCTGGGGACCAATCTCAAAGTTTCCTGATTAACATTTTGGTCCTTGAAAGAGGAACAGGTAGGTGATCATCTGAGAAGAGAAATTATTTAAAGTCTGTTCATTATAACCCCAAACTTTAGTACCATTACCTTAAACACAGCACATGAATTTTTCTTTCTGAGCCAGTCAAGAGGATGAGTAATTATAATAAAAACATAATTATAAAATACAATTAGAACTCCAGTGTTTTAACCAAGTGTTATGGTAGATACCTTAGATAGTATATATAATTCAATACAACAAATTGCTGAGAGAGTTCTTTTTTTCCCACATTTTACCCTGAGGAAACTGAGGCTCAGAAAAATAAGTAACTTGTCCAAGGTCACACATAAGTTAAACGGTATGGTGCTGATTGTATATGATATATTACTGAAAAAAAAAAAAACAAACAGCTTCTTTAGAAAGTAGTTTTTATTTCAAAATATTCAGTAATAATGAGATTGCTCTATATCTACATTTGGAATTCTGTTGTCCCTAATTGTCATTGTATAAGAAGTCTGACACTTCACACAACTATGTGGCCCTACAAAGCATTGAATCAGTGCTCTTTTCATTATTAATAAAATTAAAATTATATCTATTGGATCCCTCCACCCCACAAAGACTTTGGCTACTGTGGGAACTTAAATTCATTGACAGAGGTGACTGACCCAGGGTCCCTTGGGGATATGTGAAAATAGGGCAAATGTCCTCTTTTGACCTTGGACACCTAAGGGAGGGATTGTGAGAATTCTCTATGGAGAAAAGCTGGATGGGGGCCTTTGAAAAAGTTGTATTAGAGTCATCTTCTTCCTTCTTCCTCCTTCCTCCTTCTCCTTCTCCTCCCCCTCCCCTCCCCCTCCTCCCCTCCCCCTCCCCTCCCCCTTCTTCTTCTTCTTCTTCTTCTTCTTCTTCTTCTCCTTCTCCTTCTCCTCCTCCTCCTCCTCCTCCTCCTCCTCCCCCTCCTCCTCCCCCTCCTCCTCCCCCTCCTCCTCCCCCTCCTCCTCCCCCTCCTCCTCCCCCTCCTCCTCCCCCTCCTCCTCCTCCTCCTCCTCCTCCTCCTCCTCCTCCTCCTTCTTCTTCTTCTTCTTCTTCTTCTTCTTCTTCTTCTTCTTCTTCTTCCTCCTATTTTAGTATGTGAAGAACAGTTAGGTAATGTGCCTAAGATCATACAATTATTTTCTGTTGAAGGCAACACTTGAACTCAATCTCTTGTCTGATATTTAAAGGGCCTTTTTTTTACCCCTTTTGTGAGGTTCATTCATTTGGGGTGTTACTCTGCTTTCAAAATAATGAGAAAAGTTGTCATTTGTGTGTGTGCGTTTCTGTAGTATCACTCTAATAGAATGAAGCAGAGATTATCAGGGGCTATTACAAAGTGGAATCAACCCCACGGAAACAAAAGCCCACCTCCTGTAGGACAGGTGCACCTGAGTAGGAGCTTGTGTTTATGGAGTGAGAGTGGGAAGGGCTCATCCTAAGGCCTGGCCTGAATGCTTCTGTTGTACCAAGTCCAAGGACACCAGAGTAGACAACCTCTAAGCTGGCTCCCAGGGAGCACCAAGTCCTGGTATTCAGGCCCTTAGGCAATCCCTTCCCTTTGAGTGTGACCTAGTGACTTGCTTCTAACCAACAGAACACAGCAAGTGTGATGGCTGTCATTTCTGTGATCAGGTTTCAAGAAGGCTGGCTTCCTCCTACACCCATGGTCTTGCTCTCTTGCTTGCTCACTCTAAGAGAAATAAGCCGCCATGCTGTGAGCTGCCTGGTGGAGAGGCCCATGTAGTAAATAACTGAGGGAGGCCTCCAAGCAATAGTCAGTGAGGAACTCAGGCCCTCAGTCCAACAACCCTCAGGGAATTGAATGCTGCCACCGCCCATGCCTCTGCTCCTGGAAGTGGTCCTCCAGCTGAGCCTCCAGATGTCCGCAGCCTGTGAGAGACCCGGAGCCAGGAGACACAGCAAAGCCTTCCAGAGTTCCTGACCTACAGGAACTGTGAGATAATAAACATGTTTTTTAAACTGCTAAATATGAGGTTAATTTTTTTAATGCAGGAATAGATAACTAATGCAGACGCATTTCCCTTCATTGAAGAGTGGTTGATGGAAGGCTACAGTAGAGTGTTACATTTTGCCTCCCTACATTAGTGTTTTCATTTATTTATTTTTAGAGAGAGAGGAAGGGAGGGAGAAACAGAGGTAAAGAAACATTGATTTGTGAGAGATACATCGATCGCTTGCCTCTCACATGCCCCCAGCTGGGGACCTGGCCCACAAGCTGGTCATGTGCCATGACTGGGAATTGAACCAGTGATCTTTTGATTCACAGGCCAGCACTCAATCCACTGAGTCACACCAGCCAGCCATGTTAGTGTTTTTAGAATGATAAGCTCCTGCCTAGAACAAGGATATGCTTTGCCACAGGTGCAAATTAATCTTTGAACGGGTTTACTGTTTGACATTTAGCACTCATGAGATTCTGATAGTCAACAACCTTCACAGCATTGCCATGGCCTTGTGTCGTTTGAGTTCTGAGGTGATAAAATGTTTACAGACAAGCATCTGAAGCACACTAAGAATAAGGATTTTTATGCAATGCTTTCAACATGAATAGGTTACCTGCACCATCAATCCTGGCCTACTTATTTTTCAACTCACAGTTAAGGGTTGGGGCACATGTAAGTTCTGTGTGAGATCTCATGAATGTCCATGTGGTTCTGGGCTTTTCAGGGCACTCACCATACCCTGCTATTTGAGATCTATTCACTTAGACATTTGGAAGCAATTTACCCCAGACTCTTTCCTGCATTCACTTACGTGACATGCAGGTTCAGACAGGGACGGTGCACTGGGACACTCAGCCTTGGTGGCCAGGGTTACCCAAAGCAGCGTCCACATCCAAGGATTGTTTCTGCTGTTAGTTCTAAGGTGATGTAAAAGCTGCAGCCAGAACTTAAATGCTCAAAAGAGTTAGGAATTATGTAAGAAAAGAGATGTCAAAGAGTTTTACTTCTTTGAGTCTATCTGCTAAACAAACACGAGACATAATGGGAAGTGATAGTAGAAATAATAGACTTCGGAGTTAGATGTATTGAGAGTTCAAATTTAGGCATTATCTTTTACTATCATGTGACCTGGGGCATATCACTTATTCTCCTGGGCCTCAGTTTCACCATCTGTAAAATGGGGATGATAATACCTAACTTGAAGGATTGTTACAATTTGTTTAATAAGGTAAAACATATAAAATGCCTGATCAATATATACTACTCAAAAAAGAATAACTCTTAATGTTACTTATTGTGGTCCTGCTATTAGTCTCCTAGGCCAAAATGGGCATAAATATAAGCACCAGGACTCGTGAGTGCCTTCTCTGGAGAAGGACGGATTAGGTTGTTTTCCTTGCATTTATAGGAACTAGTTGGGTGTGTGGATGTGAGAGGGGCCCCACCCCTGGACATTCTGATTCCAGATCTGGTATGGGGTGTGGTTCCAGCTCCTCAGGTCATTCAAATGCACAGCTAGGGTGACAATAACTGAATAAAGGACAGAAACTGAATCAATTACCCTTTGAGTGTTCCAAGGTAGTTCTGGTTAAGGATGAAAGAGTTGAATTATTTTGCTTCAAGAAGAATATGTACATGGTAATTGTTTTCAAGTTACAGTGGTTTTCTGTGATGCAATGTAATGCCCCTCCAATTACCTATAATCACTCAGGAGAAATCCTATACTCGGCTGGCTCTTGCTGGAGATGGTGTGAGGAAAGTAAGAAGGGATTTGTTCAGCATTCAGGGAGCATTAAAGGTTTTTAGGCAAATGAATGATGTAATCACATTTATATTTTAATAATACTCGAGATAGTATAAAGGACAAATTGGAGATAAAGACTGAAAATAGGGGACCAGTTAGGAGTTAGGGTGCTATTATAAGGCTCCAGGTTGTAGAACAACAGACAAATTGAAATTTAAGGGGAAGACAGATCTTAAGGTTAAATTGCCAAACATATTCAGTTTGTCTCTGTGTATTTGTGTTTATGTGTGTGTGAGTCTGTATCGTAGTGTACGTCTGGGTTTCTGTATGTGTGTGTTTGTGCATATCTATGTATGTGTGTGCACAGTATATTCATGTGTGTGTGTTTGTGTACCTGGAGGGCCACTGCTTCTCAGGGAGGCACCTCGCCAGCACAAACCCCGGAGTGATGCTTTGGGTGGGACTGCCCTGATACTGCGTGCCTGTGAATAGGGTTACACGCAGGGGAGACGGTGCTTCCCCAAAGGACCCTCCTCCTTTTTGAGAATATGGCAGTGTTCCTGATTTCTTTTTCCAATTAGCACTGAAAGGTAATCTGCGATGCCATTGAAAACTTTTTTATTTTGAAATAATTTAAAACCTAGAGGAGAATTGCAACACACAAGAACAGAAAGGTGCACAAAGAACTGTATTTACTTCACCCAGTTATTAGTATTTTGCCACAGAAGTGTTCTATTTCTTAATCTGCCTGGTATAAAAATGATTAGTTTTTTCTGAATCATTTGCCAGTAATCTGCAGACATGATGCCCCTTTTATCTCTGAATATTTCAATGTGGATTTCCTAAGAACAAGGATATTCTTTCATATAATTGCAGCACAATAATCAAATTCATAAGATTTAACATTGCAATAATATTATAATCTAATATACATTTCATACTCAAATTTCAGCAATTGTTCCAATAATGTCTTTTATGGCTATTGTTTTCTCTGGTCTAGGATTCAACACAAGATTGCACATTGCATTTAGTGGTCCTGTCTTTTTAGCTCTTTAATCTGGGACAGTCTCTTAGCCTTTGTTTGTCTTTTATGACATTGAGATTTTTGAAGAGTAACAGGCCAATTATTTTGTAGAACATCCCTCAATTTGGATTTGTCTGATGTTTCTTTGTAATTCGATTTAGTTATACATTTTGGCAGGAATATAATAGAAGTCCATCATATCAGGAGGCACTTGATGTCAGATTGTTGGTGATATTAGTGTTGATTACGTGGTTAAGGTGGCATCTCTCAGGTTTTTTCACTAAGTTACTCTTTTTCCCCTTTGTAATTAATGAGCAATTTTAGGGAGATATATCCTGCCATTTTCTGAGCATTTACTAAGTACCAGGCTGTATTAGGTACTTTACATACTATATCTCATGTAACCTTCGTAACAAACCATGAAGAAGTTTATTTTTGTATTCCCCACTACCTGTCCTTTTTCATCTTATGGTTGAGAAGACTGAGGCCAGTCCAAGGTCACACAACATGACTGTGATTCCCAAGTCCATGCTGGTTCACTCATACAGTGTTTTCCAGGAACAGTCCAACACCCTGAACTCTTGGTGCTCAGCCAAGGCACATTGCCCACCCAGGTAAATCTGTGTCATCAGTTGGAAGGAACCAAAGGATGATGCTGTGAGGGACTGACTTCACAGTTCTTAAAGGAAGATGGGAAAGGTGGTAGGAGCAGGAAACCCTTGCTCTACTACCCAGGTAAGAATGGACTGGGTTGGTGAACAGACTCAGATTTATCCACAAGTATTTATCAGGTATAATTAGGTGTAAGTCTTTGTGGTTTACAAGCTGAAGCTGACTTTCTGTGCTATGCTAAGGGGTTGTGCACATGCCCTGGTTATTCCCCATGATTAGCGGACTCAGCAAGTCACTACTTGAGTGGCAATGCTGAGGTGGGACTTGCTTGTCAGGCCATGGTACTTTTTTATTTTTTAAAGAGTGGATCTATGACAGGGCAGACTTTAGAGCAAGGAACTTTATCAGGGATAAAGAAGGGCATGATTCATTAAAGTAATAATTGACAAAATGGACTTCATTAAAATTAAAAATTTATGCCCTGTGAATGACGCTGTCAAGAGAATGAAAAGGCAAGCCAAAGACTGGTAGAAGATATTTGCAAAAGACATACCTGAGAAAGAACTATTATTCAGAATATAGAAGAAATTTTAAAACTTAACAATAAAAAAGAACAATGTAATTGAAAAGTGGGCCAAAGACATGAACAGATACCTGTCCAAAGAAAATATACAGATGACAAATAAGCATATAAAAAGATGTTTCACATAATATGCTATTAGGGAAATGCAAATTAAACCAATAATGAGATACCACTACAAACTTATTAGAATGACTAAACTCTAGAACACTCTCAACACCAAATGCTGGTGAGGATGTGGAGCAACATGAACCCTCATTCATTGCTGGTAGAATTGCAAATTGGTACAGTTGCTTTGGAAGAAAAGTCTCAGTTTCTTACAAGACTAAACATACTCTCACCACCATATGATGTAGCAATCTGTTTCATGTTATTTACCCAAAGGCACTGAAACTTGTGTCCATGCAAAATCCTGCACACAGATGTTTATAGCAGCTTTACTCATAACAGGCAAAACTTGGAAGTAACCAAGATGTCCTTCAGTAAGTGAATGGATAAATAAACTGTGGTACATTCAGAGAATGGAATACTATTGAGCACTAAAAAGAGATGAGCTATCAAGCTATGAAAAACCATGGAGGAAACTTAAATGCATATTCCTAAAAGAAGAAGACATTCCAAAAAGTCTATATACTGTATGATTCCAATTATATGTTATCTGGAAAAGGCAAAACTTGTGGAGACAGTAAAATGATCCATGGTTGCCAGGGGTTCAGGGGAGGGAGGGATGAATAGGTGGGGCACAGGATTTTTAGGGCCGTGAAACTACTCTGAATGATACTGTAATAGTGGATACATGCCATTCATTTTTTCAAACGTCTAGACTGTATAACACCAAAAGTGAATCCTCATGTAAAGTGTGGACTTTGGGTGGTAATGATATGTCAATGTAGGTTCATCGTTTGGTACAGACGTACCACTCCAGTGAGGTATGTTGTAGTGGGGGAACCTGTATGTGTGGGGGTGTGTAGGGGGCACGTGGGAACTCTGTACCTTTCACTCAATTTTGCTGGGAATCTAAAACTGCTCTAAAAAATAAAGTCTATTAAAAAGAGTGAACTCTGATAAAGTTAAGTGACCACAACTCATTATCTTGAGGTGTCTCATTAATTTCTTTTTTTTTTTTTAAGTATATTTTATTGATTATGTTGTTACAGTAGTTCCAATTTTTTTTCCCCTTTACTCCCCTCCACCCAGTATCTCCCTCCCCCAGCATCCCCCCCCAAGTCCATACCCATGGTTCGTAAAAAATAACTATCCCTCCCTCTCAGATATTAAGACCCTTTGTAATCTTGTAAAGGACAATGGGCGAAGGTCTCAAGCTCCTCTAGCTGCTTCAAGCTGGACATGGTCGTCGTCCTACCTACCCTTGGGTCCAGAAATCCCTAATAACAGTGGGGGTGTGGAGGGGAGGGTGGCCTTCCCACATGGGGAAGGATTGTGCAGACTCCAGGTCAGTTGGCTGTCTCCGGACAACGGCGTGCTTGGTTTAGCAGGCTGGCATCCTTGTTGTGTTCTGGGGGCAACAGATTTGGCGAAAAGGGTTAAAAAGCATCATTCAATCCATAACTACTAGGTGGCAAAAGGCAGGGATTAATTTTTCAATGTTCCACATTAGGAGAAAAAAAAAAAAAAAAAAAAGGGCTTCTTTGGAGGAAGGTGTGCTAGGCACATCTCTCCTGTCCAAAACCCTTTTGCCCATTTTATTTAGTTTGGGCTGAGGGAAATAGTTTATGTTTCCCCCCTCTCAGACCTCTGGGCCCTTTCTGTTCTCATTAATTTCTTAATGAAGGTGTATATACTTTAATTTTATTAAAGTCTAAAGGAAGGGGAGATATGGGAGGGAAAAAGAATAGAGGAAGTTGAGAAAGAGAAATTATAAAAATACAGGGTGGGACAAAAGTAGGTTTACAGTTGTTTGCATGGAAAATAATACAGTAATTAATAAATAATAGAAGAATAAACTCTGTTTCATGTACTCACAACTGTAAACCTACTTTTGCTCCACCCTGTATAGCGAGTGTGTGGGTCTGGAATGTGTGTGTGTGTTTTATGAATTAGGAAAAAGGCACAAGAGAAACAAATATCCTTTCTATGACTTTTCCTGGTAACATTTTGCATTTTCAACTGCAGGCCTAAAGGGGAATGACTCACTTTTTGATTCTTCCCCAAGGGTGGTGTGAGCTGACTAGGGATGCACTGCCTCTGGGAGCACAAGACTCTTGTTGATCTCTTCCACTGGCTACCCTGGCCACCGCAGTCTTGGGGTCTGCTCCTTGCAATTGTTTTCAATTTCTGGGCCTGACTACCTGACTCCACCTGCAACCAACTTGACAAGGTAGCCAGGGATCAGGCCAGCTGTACATGGTGTCTGCTGGGTAAGGGCTGGGAGAGCCAAGGCCCTCAGCCAGCCCCATACTGACCCTATGAAAACGGCAGGGAGGACGTTGAGGAAAACTGCCTACCTTTCAAAGAACCAAGGTTTTGTGTAAGAAAGGGATGTCCGTCCGTCGTCGTCGTCGGCAGCCGTCCGTCTCGAGAGACGATGGTGTAGCTTCTTCAGAGTCTATCTGCACCGCCGAGAATGGCTGTGCAGTCCGACTCGGGAGTGACACGGTATCTGTCTCCTCCCGTGTTGAATCGACATCTTGCGATGACGCTGAAGCTACAGAGCCTGGGCAGGGTAATATGGAGGGTCCGCTGTTGCCCATGCAGCAGACCCCCCCTCTCTTCGCAGCTGAAGGGTCCAAGGGAAAGACGGAGTCGATACAGCTTGGGTTCAGGTGCGCCGCAGGAGTTGCCGGTGTTGACTACAACGTCAAACCGCCTTAGGGACTCCGGCTCCGGATTTTCTGTCGGGGTTTACTCCCTTAGCCTTTCCCCTGAAGAGGTATGCCGCAAGGCAGCGGAGGTTTTTTGGAATCAGAGTTTTCCTTCTCTGAAGAAAGGGATGTAAGGAAGCAGTAAGTCTCTAATTGTCAAAAGGGATGTTATAAGTGAGCTGGGAACCATTTATGCCCAGGGAGGAAAGAGAAGCCGACATAAAAGATGGGGCAGGGGAATTTTTGTGTGGCTTGTCTGAGGCTCCAGGTGAGGCCAGGGCAGTGATTGGATTGCCTCGGGAGACGGCCAACTCCTCACTTTCAGCAGAGCCACTTAATAGCGGAATCAGGTAAGGACCTGGACTATACCTTTAGGGAAGTCCCTCCTAATGCGAATGGCTCAGAGAAGATGAAAGAGGAGCAAAAGAAAGCTGAAGCGAGAGAACAGTAGGGGAGGGAGGAAGAGGAAAAGGAATAAAAGAACAGCTGGCAGCCTGCTGACCAGACACAGGACATGCTGCTTTCACAGTCTCCTCAAGTTTCTTGACCAGGTTGTTTTAAGTTAAAGAGCAGGATTGGGCAGCTCACTCACTTAAGGGAATCATTATGCTTTGTAAACATCTCTCTATGAATAAATAAGTGGATATATTTTTTTAAAAAGTAACAAGAATAATTGAGAATGTTGCTGGTAAGTTTGGGTTTGTGACTTACTAATGTTCATTTCTCAAAATGTCTGTCAGGCTGGAGAAGTTTTCAGAGAAGGCAAATTAGGCCAGCCAGGTGTCTTCATGACACTACCCAAGTCACCTGTGTTTGCTTACACGCTTCCCACTTCCCCACCTGTCTTAATTTGTTCCTGCTCCTGTAACAAAGTACCTTAGAGTGGGTGGCTTATAAACAACAGAAAGTTATTTTTCACAGTTCTGGAGTCTGGGAGTCCAACACCAAGGCACCAGAAGATTTAGTGTCTGGTGAGGCCTGATTCCTGGTTCAGAGCTGGTGGTTTTTTTGCTAATAAACTCACGGGGCTTAGAGGCTAGAGAGCTCTCTGGAGTCTCTTACAAGGGTGGGGGCTTCATGACCTAATCACTCCCCAAAGGTCTCACCTCCAACTACTCACACAATGGGGATTAGGTTTCAACATCGGAATTTGGGGGGGGGGGCACAAACATTCAGTTTGTAACAACATCTACTGTCCCCCAGGTGTGCCCTGATTATCTTAGGGTCTGATAACTGTGAAAGAGTGATAAAAATTGTGAATTATTAGACATGTATGAGGAACGTATTACTGTTCTAATCTTATTTTATAGCATCTAAGGCAGGATTAGATACCATTATTTCTGTTCTGCACAGGAAGAAAGCAACATTCAGTGACACGAGCGATTCACCCAGAGCCACACGAGAGGTGGAGCCTGGTGGTGATCTCATGGTAACCACCGTTGGCCTTGCCTCCCGTTCTTAGCTCTGCTCCTGAGGCCCAGCACAGCTCTTTATATTATGACTGCTTCTCAGCATTGGCTGCACGCCGCTGTCCTGTGAGGAAGGTATACAAAAAATATCTGAGTTGGGCCTGACCCCAGACCAATTTAACCAGAACTCTGGGATGGGAGCCCAGCATCGCTTCCCATTCAGATCTCCTCAAGTGGTCCTAATGAACGGATGGAGGTGAAGAACCTCTGATGTAGATGGTCTTGAATGGTGGGACTTTGGTTCTATCAAAAGCAATCAAATATTGTTTGATGGAGCTATGAGGCTGCTTTCATGGGGCAGGGCTCCCCTCCCTCTGCCATGGCTACTGGCCCCAGCCAGCAACACCTGTCCCCCCACGCTCATCATCTGCAGGGATTAGCAGTTGAATAGAGAGCCAGTTAGTAGCAAGTAGCAGTTTCCTGTGACAGGAAACCCAAGAGAGAAATTGAACCAATACAGGGCTTAATGTGACCAAGAGCTGACCTTGTTGCTTGGACAGAGGACTCTGATAAGAAGGAAGGGCTGTTGGGGGAGGTGGAGGCTAAGGAAACACAGTGTTAAGTGTATGAGCAGGAATATGCTGGTGAGTAGAGGTGAAGAGGCGATGTGGAGCTTCCTCAGGTTTGACTGGCCTGAAGGTTAAGGCACAGTGGCCAAAACTGTGCCACACCAGAGTCAGCCATGTAGGATCCAAGATCAGTTGTATCAGGTCAGAGTTGGAACCCAATTCTGGGGCAAAGCACTGGGGGCCCAGGAGGAAGATGCAAACAGAGACAAACATCCAGGCTTGGAGAAGCAGCCTGCCCTCCTGCCGGTCTGGGCTGAATGGGGAGATTCCTCCCTGTTCGCCCTGCCAGCCTGCTCCCAGCCATATCGTTTGTGGGACCTCATGCAGAACAAAAATGTGGGGCCTCTTGTTCAAAAAGTAGGAAGAAATGATGCTAAAAATACTAAAATATAAAGCTTTTTTCTTCCTCTCATGGTTTCTCTCACAACTTATCATGGTGATTTTTATTTGCTATGTAATATTTTTCTAAGTAAAGACAAGTTGAAATTTTAGATTATTAGCATAAGTTTTACTGTTCAACTTTATCATATCAATTTTAAAAAGCAAGTATAAGACCATTCAATGCGAGTATAGACTCACTGAAATTACACTTCGTATTTCATGTAAAGTAAATGCATATGTATTTTGTTCTGACCAGGGCAGTGGAAACATGGCATAACACTAATCAACTGTTTTAATTTCACTTCTTGATATGTGTGTGGTCTACCAAAACGCTCCCCCTTTGCCTTACTGAGGAGTCAGGAAGGGAACCACGGGTTACTGTAGCCTTTCCTTTTCTTTTCTGTCATCATTTTCTATAGAATTGGTTGGGAGTAACTGGCAGGAACTCCAGTAACAAGTAAGAAAAGATGAGATAGGGTTCCTCCAGCATTCTTTGAAAACCATTGCTTTCCTTCTATGTTTGAAGCATGTTCTGGTTTGAACAGAAAGTGTGGACTTTTGGGGCTATCAGAGCCCCTGCATACTCAGTTGTAGACGTAACATGTACCTTGTTGTTAGTCTGAGTCTTGCAGATGCATCGTGGGTCCACTGGAATTCTAGGCTCATGGGGCAATGAAACTCCTCTATGCTAAAGGGGCAACAAGCGACTACTGGGAATTTGCATTTCAAGCATACGGCCTCTGCTTACTAGCGTGCCCCATCGTACCACTGGGCTTCACTTACAAAACACAATTTCAAAGATCACATTAGGAATTTCTAGGCAGGAACAGTAGAATGTTACGCCAAATGCACGGTTCTTCTGAGGGCCGTCAGGGCTCTCTGGGACTGCTCAGATTGTGCTTCCATGAAGCTGGCCCGAAGCTTAAAAGCACAAATTCTGCTGGCAGAAGCATTCACCAGAGTCAGGAATTGGGGTTGTGGTTTGTAACCAAGAATGATTTCTTTCTGGTTTTATTTTAATTTAGATTTTTTAAATTGAGGAGCTCATTTTTATTTAGAAATATTATCACATCTGTAATTAACCTCACATTACAAGCTAAATCATCTCCTGCCTAGATTAATTTGAGCAGGGGAATACAGAGCTGGGTGAGGAGAAGGATTAGCAGCTGGGGAAGTCAGAAATCCCTGAAAAGCTGTCAATCAGGCTTGTTGGAACAGTGGCAAAAGCTAACTGCCTCCTTACCAGATCTGGGATGCCTTTGTGAGACTGGGTCATCCTGGAGGCTGGGAGACCAGCAGCGTGGGGCAGGTGAGAAGGAAAGGGGACAAAACAGACTCTGGGGATTTTCAGCAGGGACAACTTGTGGCTGTTCTGACTGGGTAGCCACAGCAAGGTGATGGCAGGCATCCAGGCTGGCCAAATGACAGAGTCCAAGCTCATTATTGGCAGTAGGTTTAAAGCATAGGACACTTCTTTCTGGGGAACAAGCATAGAAGGTCAAGCAAGGCTGGTTCCATCTCCTAGAGGAACTAGAGGAGATGAAGGCAAGTGTTCAGGATCTCTGAGGACAATGTGGGCACTGGTAGAAAGAGCAGGTGTTTGTTGAAGCAAGGCAAGAAGGACTCCCCGCACTGGATCTGGGATCCAAGGTCTGGGCAGGAGCATCCTCAGGCTCAACAAGTGAGTCCAGAGGTTAAATGATTCTTGTCTTTCTCTGAACACGGAACTAGCCCCAGTGCTAAGAAAGAGCAGAGTGGTCCCAGCTGGGGGTTTGGAAAGATGCAGGAGTGGGGAGCCAGGGGAATTGTGACCTTATGTGCACCATTTCTGCATTGGTTTGTTTCTTGATTTCTATTTTGTATGTTGGAAAAAAAAATTGGTTCCTCCCCCAAATAAAATATGGTTGCAAATAATTCTGAAACGCACAGCCGTGTTAGACTATTAATGCATTCTCAGGGCTCAAATTTCATCTAATTTTGGTCTGATCCTTTTTCCTCAAGGGTCCTAGTGCTTTAAGCCTTGTATACATGAAATACAAACACACAGACAAAGATTCACGAAGCAAATTGTTTAAAATTGACAAACTGCAAATCGATCAATCAATCAGTCACTCAATCTATGGATTGGAATCAGTTACCAAACATTGAATCTTACAGTAATTTCCAAACTGTAGCCTGTATCCAAAGCTGGGTGTGCTCAATTGGATGGCACACCTCTCAGCTGGCTGGACACAGGTAATGTGACCTGTCACACTTCCCGCAGCTCTTACAGAGGCCTAGGTGTTGTGATTACTCATCACTTGAGGCTCGGGTTACTTCAGGATTCATTGCAGTTCTGGAATGCTCCAAGCAGCAGATAATTGCATTTCTTCTGAGCCAGGAATCTTGTCACACAGGGCACATGGCTGATGTGTGTGGGTTTGTGGGACTGAATGATGAGGGAGCCTACATTTCCAAAAATGATCCCTCATTTTCTGACTTCAGTTAGTGATTGTAATGCATCTTAATTAATAACATATTATCCCTTGGCTTCCAAATCATGACTCCTGCATCTGTGTTTTGCCTCTTTCTTTCTATAATCCATGAAGTTTTATACATCTCTAGGAAACTCAAGTAACAACACTTCTCTGATATGGGAAAAGGCAAGGGCAGGCGGTTTGAATTCTTTGGCATTTCCCCGAAGTGGTCTGTAGATCTGACCTAGTGACTTAGTTTCGCATGTATAATTAATTGGGAGCTCGCCCACAGCTCATACTAAGCTGCCTTATTTGCACTGTGAAATTAGCAGATCCGGGCCGGTCTGTCAGCCAGTCAGAATTTCTGAGGACAGATAACACAGGTCATGAATGAAGATTGTGTCTTGACAGGCCTTGAAGGGAAGTGAAAATAACCAGATTTTGATTTGCAACTATGGTCACTGCAGGCTCCAAAAGATGTCATTTTTAGATATTTCCTGTGTTTTCCTTTAGAGTCACAGTACGTCAGGCTCAGCTAAATGAAGAACTAAATTAAAACTGTCATTTCAGCTCATAAATAACAGATGTCTAATGCGTTTAATTATTTATAGTCTTGAATCTTTCAAAAATGAAAATGACTATACACATTTTTAATGGAGTTCTTGGTAATTTGCCGCCTGACTGATAAGATTTGCTGATAATCTTGGCTTGCAAACATGAAAAATAAAACTGAGACTGACTCATTTATTTCATGAGTCTGCTTCTTTGCTCCCTTGTGGCTTTAACAAAATTTAAATTAAAGTGAAATCTAATCACAACAAAATGATGTTCATATATTCATATTAATAATTGAGTTTTCTGAGATCATGTGGTAGGTACTTGGATACCAGAGATTTTTGCATTGCCTGAAAAATCAATACTTTATTGTTCTCCAACTGTCTGCTTGCTGGGAGGTTGTGACTGGACTGGTCAGGGTTTATCAGAGGAAACTTAAACACGTGGTCCTTGAGCATGTGTCCTGGATCGTATTTCCAAGTTTGGTGAGGACTTTAGTATTGGTTTGGAAATTTTCCCCAGTACATGAAGGGCAGGGAGAGACCAAAGAAAGAGGCAGATAATTCCAGATAGGTAGTCGGCAGTTTTAATCAGCAAGTAAATTACATGCAAAGCTTCTTTCGGATGGCCGAGAGATGGGTAGATCTGCACCCACCTGACAGAATCTCAAGAGTTTATGTAGAGGCCTTAACTGGGCTCAGGCCCATGTACTGTCCAGATGGTCTCAACAAGACATTGCTCTCAAGGCTGCATCTCTGAAAACATCTCCCACTGTGGGCACGGTGGGCAGAATGTGCATTCCAAGGACAGGGGAGGGAGTGAAAACCCCCGATTACCAGGGTGCAACTGGTGGGTCAATCAGCGGTCATGTCCTCTTCTGACCTCCTCCAGCACTTTAGTTTGGTTTCAATAAACCAATATTGTGACTTCAGCAACACCCGAAAGTGCCCTTCTTCCCTAGAGTATTTATTTCTTTTCACTTGGGTAAAAAAATCTTTCAGGTGTTCATTAAAACTCCAAAATGACTTAAATTCACACTAAGGTATAACTGGCTTATGTCATATACTGAGAGTAATTTTTATTAAGAGGAGAGAGGAAATAGGATACTTTGATTATTTGAGTAATTACTTTCTTGGTGAACAAAGATAAACATTTACTTTTGGCTAGTGGTATAATGAAAAATGAAATAATTTGAGGTTATAAAAACCTAAGTTTGAGTCTTGGTTACAACAATTATAAGCTAATGTCCTTGGGTAAGTAACTTAGAATCTCTAGGGCTCAGTCTCTTTATTTCTAACTTTGACATAATAATACTTGCTTCCCAGGGATGTTGTACAGAGTAAATGAGGCAACATATGTAAAACACCTGTTCTTAGTGGGTATACCAGAAATATTAGGGATGTTTGTGTCTGGCTGGGAGAAAAGCAAAAAATTGTTCATTAGTGAAAATAATTATATTAGTTATTTCCTATGGTTCTTTTTCAGCTAAGGGTACCTGCATCTACTGCTCCCCAGTCTTGTTTTACTTTATCAAAAATCTTCACTGACTTCTCAGTTCTTAGTGTTTTCCTTTGTGCCTTCCCTAGACCATTTTACTAGTCATGACTGCTCAAATGTGTGCATTGGAGCAAGGCTGGTGGTCCCCCCTGCGCAGAAAGATCCTTTCCCACCTTGTCCACAGTCATGTGCAGTCGCCATGTGCCACTGGTCCATTTCAGGATCCATGGCATGTTCCAAGGGTCCTGGGGTGGCCAAACCATGTGTCTCACTCCTGAATGCTGGCAGGGCCATGTAGAGCTCCTGGGAGAACGTGGGACCTGTGGTCAAGTGGAGAGGTCAAGTCTGTCTCAAAGGGTGCCACATCTCATCCTCAGCTCCAGATGATTGTTGCTGTGCACAAATGAGAGTCCAAAGTTGCTAGGTCTTTTGATTTTTTGAGAAAACAGATACCAAGATATTTATGTAAAACTTCCCAGTTTTAATGGTGGTAAGCTATTCACGTTATAAAAAACAACAACAAAGTAAAGCCTGTGTGGATCAGTGCTGTGCCATCTAAAAAAAGCAGGCCTGTGGCTTCCCTTTTCTGACCTGTGGACTTAATGGTGTTTCATTGGCCAGACTTCTGGGTGCCATTTATCTCTCAGGGGTCTTAGACCTCCTGGGAGCAGCTACACTTTCTCCTTTAGTAGCTATAAAGATTTCGTTCTTTCTCTCATGGGGTTCATGACATTTTGATATAGCCATCTGGTTGCTATAATGATATTCATATCTATTTTATGGCCATAAAAAAAGAGCTATTGAACTTAAAAAAAATCAAGTGATGCCTTTAACTCTCACTCCATCTCTGACTTTCCAGCCCTCATCATTCTCCACCCCTGAATCTCACTCCATCCCCAAGACTCCCCAGAGATAAGGAGTTTAGAGACAAGAATGTCTATAGTGCACAAAGCTTGCATTTTAGGCCTTGTGAAATGACCCAATATTAAAACAAAATATCCTGGTTAAGATCTTGAAGAAACGAGTGTTCTTAGCCCTGATTTCTCTGGCAAATGTTGTTCCCCAAAGACTGGAATATATAGGTTTACAATCCCTTTTCCCAACACTTGGAACAGATAGGTTTCAGAATTCTTTGAATTTTGAAAATGTAACATATATACCATGGAACACCTCTCGGACAGTCTGGGACACACATAATAATCAAATATATCAGTATTTCTATAGCAATATATGAATATTTATAGTAAGTAGGATAAATAGAGACCATAAATAGCCACATATCAATTCAGGCCAGGGTTTAAATGCCAAATGAAGTTCTATTTCAGGTACCTCATTAGGAAGAGGTGGAAGGAATTTCCCCCTTGCTCATCAACCTCCTCTTCCTCTCTCCATCCCTTGACCCTCACAGGAGTAAACAGGCCTCTGTGTATCTACTATCTCCTTAAGGTAATGGCAGGACACTGGTTTCAGGGGGCAAAAAGGCACCTGGGAGAGGAGGAGCAGTTGCAAGTTCCATAGGATGGATGGGTGAGTGTGTGCCTGGGCTCACGCTGGCATGTTGCATCTAAGGCAGCAGGAAATCAGAGAGTGACCTCCTGGGGCTCTGAACTGGTTGGTAACTAATTGTGGTGGTGTTTAGAGCCCAGATTACTTATCACGGAGGGAGTGGCATTGGGATTTGTTTAAGCAAAGCTATGTAGACCAGCAGTGACTATGAAGCTGAGAAAAGCAAGGGCAGGGAAGGCAGTTGAAACAGACATTAGGATCCATCCTTCTCAGGAAGGAAGTCAAGGGCTTTTCTTTATGGACTATGTCAGTTCTTTTCTTTTTTTTTTTTTTTTTTAAGTATATTTTATTGATTATGTTTTTACAGTAGTTTCAATTTTTTCCCCTTTGCTCCCCTCCGCCTAGTACCCCCTTCCCTCCAACAATCCCACCCCCCTTAGTTCATGTCCATGTGTAACAGAACCCTTGGGCTGCTTCGATTGAAACAGAACCCACGGGCTGTTTAGTTAGGGGCCCGATTGCCCGCCGCCAGAATCATAACTCTGAATACCAGAGTTTGGTGAAAAGAAAAAGAATTGTTTATTTACACAAAGTCCTGCCTCCCCCTTCCAGACCTGGCCAGTCTTAGGAAAGTCAGAAACACCGTTTCCCTATTTCCTAGGCACAGTTCAGCTTTACCAGTAGCTGCCAATCACTCAGTTCTGATTGGGGAGGTCCTTTCTGTGCTGTGGTGCCTGTCAGCTCTCAATGCAAGGCCGCCTGGATTCTCAGCCTCCTTGCAAACTGCCTTCTTCCTGCAAACTGCATGGATCTCCTCTCCTTCTCAAAGCAGTCTGGCAAGAGCCTCTTCTTAAAGCAGCCTGGAGATCCCTTCTCCAAGCCAGATGGAGGGAGCCCACAAGAGCCAGAGAGTGAGGGCGTGAGGGCCAGAGAGAGAGAGCCTGAGAGAGAGAGAGCCTCCTAGAACCAGAGCCAGCCCAAAATGTCCGCAGCTGCTGCTTTTCCTCCCTGCCTCCTCTCTCCCCCTGCGTCCTCTCACGCAGTGGGTGTTGCAAACAGTTCTGACCATTCACAGAACCCTACGTAGGCTCTGTCTGCTTCTTCCCTACCAGCCCACAGTCCAAGATCTCTCCCATCTTCCTGAGCCTTGGAAGTAAAGCGGATATTTGCAACAATGTATCCAGCCACTAGCTCCAGGCATGCAAGGGCATCCTGAAAGCTGCTTCCTGCTCCCTATCTCCCTGCCGCAAACTCTGGGGTTTGCTTTTGGACTCCCCTGTTTCTGTAACACATGGGTCATGCATATAAGTTCTTCAGTTTCACCCTTTCCTATATTATTCTTTTTTTTTTCTTTTATTTTTTGGTTTTTCAATTACAGTTGTCCCATTCCCCCCCCCCCCATTGCTTCCCCCACCCAGCCCATCCCTTCTCCCACAATCATATTCCTTCCCGTTGTCCATGTCCATGAGTCATTTATACATGTTCCTTGACTAGACCCTTCCCCTGTGTCAGTTCTTGGTGGCCTTGAACCACTCAAGGGAGAAGGGGAGTTCCTAGAAGGTATTATTGGACTTGGAGCAATCTTGAGGGAAAAGCAAATGTGACATTCCTTGCATCTGAAGACTGAAGCACGGTTTATAATTACTACAACTGATAAAAATAATATGATATAGAAAACAATTATATTGAAGTTTTAAGAATTAAAGTATTATCTGACTTATGTAATGATGTGATTAAAAAGGGAAAAGAATAAACTGAGCAAAGTAATGATAGGGGAGGAGATATTAGACATCTAAATAAGGGGTGGAGGGGACATGACAGGAAGAAAAAAAGCTATAGAAATAGGGGATTGGAAGGAACCACTCTACAGGTTTAATAGGGGGTCAACTAGCTTCTAGATAAAATCAGAGTTAATCAGTGGTTTCCAGTCTAGGATCCTTTGATCCTAGAGATCAGTGCAAATTGTGCTGGGACTCTATGAGCAATTTTTTGAATCTCTAAGAGATAGAAATCTTGCATTTCCTTCTAAAATGGCTATATGGACTAGCATGAACACCCATCTCTTTGCTTTTGTGTGGGGTTATATTGCATGAACGTGGAAACAGTGTTTATCCAACACTGATCAGAAACTGTGTAGTTGTTGTTGTTTTTTTATCCCCACCCAAGGACATGCTCATTGATTTTAGAGAGAGGAAAAAGGAGTGAAACATTGATGCAGGAGAGCAACATTGATGCGAGAGAGAAACATTGATTGGTTGCTTCTCGTACGTGCAGGACTGGGGACTGAACCTACAACCTAAGCATGTACCCTGACTGGGAATTGAAACCATGATATTTTAGTTTATGGGATGATGCTCCAACCAACTGAGCCGCAACGGCCGGAGCTGTGCAGTTTTTAAACAGAAATTGTTCCAGTTTATTTATTTAAAATTAAAAAAAAATTTATTGATATATGAGAGAGGGGGAGAAGAGAAGGAGAGAGAGAGAAGGAGAGAGAGAGAGAGAGAGAAAGAGAGAGAGAGAGAGAGAGAGAGAGAGAGAGAGATCAGTTTGTTGTTCCACTTATTTATGTACTCATTGGTTGATTCTTGTATGTGCCCTGACCAGAGATCAAACCCACAACCTTGGTATATTGGGGATGATGCTTTAACCAGCTGAGCTACCTGGCCAGGGTCAGAATCTGTGCAGAGTTTTGAGGTATATCAATAATTCATAGAAAAATAGAAGTGTGGGGACAAGTAATGGCTTAACAAATGTAGTTTGTTTGCTGGTCAAAAATACTGCCAATACCTAGCATTGGGTAGGGAGACTTTATAAAAGGCTTCCTCTGGGAATGGTGGGAACCCCTATAGACACGATTCTGTCTCCCACACTCTCTGAAACTGGTGGTCAATCATTCCCTGTGCCTTACCGTCCAGCTGACTGGCATCTGTTTCTGTGGGCTGTGCATATGGGTGGCAGCTAGCTTCCCCCTGATGGAGCTGTTTCATAGATCGTAAAATCAAGAGAGAATTTTGTTTTCAGAAGAGTGGAAGATTCTTATTTTTCATATTGAACAGTTAATCATTCAGGCTCTCACTAAGTGGAATTGGACCAGTCAGTCCTCATGTAGCTTTGTTGACACAGGACTCTTTGGCTCTTTGACTTTTTTTTTGCATGGTCTTTATCTTCTACATCTTTCTCTTGCCATCTGTGGGTGCCCTCTTCTCTCTCTCCATGTACATCTCTATGGCTCCTGTTCCTGCTATTTTGCCTCCCAATCTGTCCTGCCCCCACCCCCATACTGGTCCATCAGCATTTCTCCTTTACAATGGTTCTATCGCTATAGAGCTACCACTATGTTCTAGGGACTATGCTGGCTCATGTGCAAAGTTCCCTGCAAAGACTAGTTGCTAAGTAATGTTTATCTTTTTCTATATTTTACCAGCTTCTTATGCAGAGTAAATCTGATTTCACCCTTTCCATGTTAGCTCATGTAATTAGGGCACAGAAAAATGTCATAGCTATGCGCAGTCTTCTGCAGTGGGAGCTGGGTGAGGGTGAGGGAGAGTATGCACAAACACTCTTGCAGACCTGTCCTAAGGATTTCTAAAGATGTCTGTGCACAGGAGAGTGGATAGCAATGTACAAGTAAATTCTGATCAAGGGTTGGAAAGAAAGGGGAGGTCAGAGCAGATTGACTTTCTTGCCATTAAAAATGGGAAGTAACGTTTAAAGAACGAAGAGGGACAAAGAGCACATATGTTAAGAGGAGCATGACGTGCAAATAAAATGTATTTTGAGACCAAAAGCAGGGAATTGAAACAGGCTGTAAATAAACAGCATCCATTTTCAGATGAAAAGAGGACAGTGGTCCCATCAGTCCCCCAAAGCATATAGACTTGGCAAACAGATTTCACATTGACATTTCCCAGGAATGACAAAGGCAATAAAATACACCCCCCAACCCAATCTGATTCCAACAGCCGTGATACTGATTTAACGAGGTTTTTGCACCAGTGCTGAATTTCACAAGGCAATATTGGTGAGATCCTGCCCTTTCCAAACTTCCATGGAAATATTTTCCATCATTTTGACATTTCATTTAAAATGAAATATAGGAGATATTAAAAATTCATGTTCATGACAGGTATTATTTGTTTGACTTTGAAATATACAGTGAACACACCGTTAATGAACAGTGAGAGAAGTGTCAGGGTTGTGTGCGCGCATATTCATGGAACGCTTCCCGACGTCAGAAGAAAACAATTGCTGAATCAAAGAGGGCTGACCTTTTAAGGTTCTAAAACCTATGAGTGCGTGGTTATGAATAATTGACTATGGAATAATAAAAATGACCCTTTTTGGGGATAATTCAGGTAAAAGCAAAATGCCATGACTTTATCCTAGAAACATGAACCTCAATTATTTCTGAATTTGCATGAATTACATGAATATCTCACTTGAAACATTGCTGGATGCAATCACATTAATTCACCCAACTGCCAGCATGCCATCTGTGTTTCTCTGTAGTCATTTCTCCTCCCTGAGGACTGTGCAGTCCTTGGGCTTGGAGGAAAAAGGCTCCCTCCCTTTGAATTGTCTTTTCTCCTCCCATTTAGACTTTAGGAGGAAATTGCTTTTCCCTAAGCTGGGAGATGCGTTTTGTACACTGCTCTAGGTGAATGAAGGGAGGAAAGGGACTGTTTTGTATGAATCACCATTGATACAAGAGAAGGTCCCAAAAAGAGAATGGGAATTTAAAAAAAAAAAAAAAAGAAAAAAAGATTGGGAAGGAGAACCTAGTTCCTCACTTATTAAGACCAGAATGGGTAGCCTTCTATTTTCTCTTAACTCAAAATCATGATCAAATTTATTATTATTACTTAAAAAAATTAAGGCATTGAATTGTTGCATTCTTGAGTTTTCTACCATGTAAAATTCTGTGACTACAACCCAGTTTTCTCACCGAGTTCCTTTATAAATTAGAGTTTCATTTATTCACAAAACCTTTCAGCATGCCTGCCACCTGCGGGGCACAGAGCAGAGACAGGTTTGGGCCTCATAGACCATACCAGTCTAGTGTGGAAAGACTATCAGGAATTGTGAATGGGGAGCAATGCCACTGGTGAAGGTGGGTTACCGGAGGTGTGCATGACAGGCGGAGCCAGCCGGTCTGGAAGTTCTGAGCAGGGCCTTTCTGGTGAGCCTTGAAGGAGGAGTGGGAGATGACCTGGAAGAGAAAACAGGTGTGAAGGCTTCAAGGGGCAATACCTTTCTAAGACCATCTCCTAGCTGCTGCAAAGGTAACAACAGTGTGGAAACACCAGGAGAGATTAGCTCTCAGGGATTCTAGTGCTCGTTCTGCCATTTACTAAGGAACAGAGGTTGTGATATTTGTTCAAGGTCACACAGTCTGTTTTCTCATTTGCAGTATCTGTGTGTGGGGAGCGTGAGGATTGGATTTAGTGGTCTGAAAATTTGTTTTTGAATACTCAGTCTGTGTTTGTGCATGTATGTAAAGGACATTGTAGATCAGTATTCACACTTTTATTTTCCCTATCTAGTATTTTCTTTCAAAATTATACATAAACTGTGGACTATGGCATGAGAATATAAGCTTGAAGAGAAAAGGAACCTTTTTCTTCTTGTTTACCACTGCTAGGAGCATTCCTAGCATGTGGTGTGTACGCAATATATAAATAAGTCAGCACAAATAAATGAATATTATTAGAAGTTAACAACTTACCTCTGAGTTAACATCATAATGTGAAAAGCCAGTTGGGCATAATATTAGGGACTGGGCCCCTAGGTCTGGTGAGAGTACTAGGAGGAAGTATGGGGCATAGTGTCAACAAATACTGATCTGAGTGAAGTTTTCACTTTTCCTCCAGGTTTTTCATCATTGAGTATATTTATGTTTATGTCAGAGAGTTTAACATACCTTTATTTTCAACAAAAAAAGACTTTCGTGAGTGGACTCCAAGTAGGAGATGGTGATGAAAAGGAGCAGAAAACAAGAAGGTGGGTAGGATGCTTGATTCTCTATCAGAACAATACTACAAAGGCTAGTAGTTCAAAGAAAGTCTAATTTCTGCTCCTTCTAATTTCTTTGTTGTTTTTTTTTTTTAAATATCAAATTCCCATGTTTAGTCAGATACTTCACATACTTCCATCCCACTTCATGTTTCTAGTATACAATTTCCTTTTGTTCTGCAGTTCCAATAAGGCTTTAAGATATCAACTTGACTTGATGTAATAGTATCTTTACACTCATTCGATAGCACATAACCCTCTCAAAGATGTTGGCATTAGGATCGTACAGAGAGAAATCTGCCCACCCTTCATACAAGATGAGCTTTCCTTTATTTTGTAGATTAGGCAGTTGATACATATGGTGAGAGGACCTCCCTAGGGCCTCAGAGTGGCTCAGTGACAGCATACTCAAAGCAGGATCATTCAAGGAAGGCTTAATGAAGAGATAATATGTTTACAAAGACTTGCACATGGTATAGGGAAATGTCATAAGAGATAGTGCAGAATCCTAGAGGTATAGGCGGTGGGGCTATTACTATGTCTAGGTCTGAAGGCATGAAGCAATTAGCAGAACACAGAGACTGGGAGAGATACACGGGAAGGGCCATCTGAAAGGAGCTAAGACCTTTGTGGAGGGACACAGCCATCCCTTTGTGACACCACAGGGGAAAGCCAGGGGAACAAATGCCTCTGTTTCCTTCTCCTCCATCCTGCTGATTTGTTGCTGGTGCTCCCTATCCAGCAAACCCAACTGTAAGCCAGAGGCAAAGAGGTCTGTATTTATCAGTCTCCTGACACTGAGTAGGTTGGGCAGGTGTGGACAGTGATCTGGGAAGCAAAGGAAGATGTCTGTCATACCCATCAGTCTGAGGTGGGGCTGGGACTAGCAGTCCTATCTCCAAATCCCCTTCTCATTACTTGCCCATATTCCATGCTTTCCTCCAGGGGGTGGAGGTGAGAATCTGCATTCACACCTGGCTCCAAATCACATGAGAGTTTTCTGCTACATGATCCCTATTTCTGGTTAGGAATTTCTGGTTAGAAAGCAAAACTTTGGGTGGATATGTTATTTATCCACTTATTATTCCTGCACATCCATAACTTGAACTATTGGGCGTTGGCTGTATATCAAATAACTGATTCTCCTGACCATTAAACATGAGAGTTTGTTTCCTTGCCTCAACTTCAAGGTGATTTTTGATACAGAACAACTGATTATGTACTTTAGCTGCGCACATCAGCATGTTGATTATGTGAAATCTCATAAGGAATTATAGTCAATGCCAATCATTGTGTAAGTGAAGGTCAAATCTTGCATGTTCTATTGGTGTCATCAGCATTTTTGGGATAAATCTTTAAAGCACACACATTAATATTGGGATACCTGTCAGCACTGAAGGCATCTGTGAGAAATTAAATGCCTGTGGACTGCATAAGAAAAAGTGTAGGAGAGAGAGAAAAAACACCAGAATCCCCATGCAGAAAATTGTTGGTTTGAACTACAAGGACTATGATCAGTCAGCTTTTTAAAAGTGCTAAATGTAGCTCAGATATTTGAGTTAGTCAAAAATAGTGCTTCCAAATTTTAAATTCTCAGTGAGCAGCTGTGGAAGCCTGCATGCATGTATGCGCACATGAACACACACACACATTGCTGGAGCTCAATTTAAAATTAGAGCCAGGAATACATTTGTAAAGGCAATATATATAGTATGATGATTGAAAGCAATTCCTCTGTTTCGAGACAAACCTGGGTTCAAATCCTGGCTCCACCACTTACTTAGCTGTGTGATTTTCCTGAACCTCAGTTTCCTTCTGTGTAACCTAGGAATAGTAACAGTCCTCTTTGCCTCCTAGAGTTTGTAGTAGTTAGCTTTAGCCACATAACCTCAGTGGCATGGAACAACAGTGGCATAGAACACTTATTGCTCGCGTGCCTGGAGTCACATGAATGCTGTCTAGCAGCTCTGCTGATCTTGACTGGGCTTGATTACTTTTCTGGGTGTTGACTGGCTATTGGCTAATCTAAGATGACCTCCTCTGAGCTGACTCGGTGGCTGACTATGTGCTGTGTCTCATTCTCTAGCAGGCTAGCTTGGGCATAATCTCATGCTGATGGCAGAAGGCAAGAACAGCAAGCAGAAGCACAGAGGCACTTTTCAAAGCTATGATTGTTTATGGTTGCCAGTACTCTATTGGCCAAAGCAACACTGCTGCTAAGCCCTAACTCAGAATGGGAGGGCACTACAAAGGTGCATGCAAACAATGTGGATACAAGGAGAGAGGAAGAGTTAGGGCCATTAATGCCGTCAATCTACAACAGGATAGATAGTGAGGTTGAAATGAGCTAATACTCAGCAAGTACTCAGCACATCCAGAGAAGGAAAACTCTGACTCCAAAAAACCTCCGCTGCCTTGCGGCATACCTCTTCAGGGGAAAGGCTAAGGGAGTAAACCCCGACAGAAAATCCGGAGCCGGAGTCCCTAAGGCGGTTTGACGTTGTAGTCAACACCGGCAACTCCTGCGGCGCACCTGAAGCCAAGCTGTATTGACTCCGTCTTTCCCTTGGATCCTTCAGCTGCGAAGAGAGGGGGGGTCTGCTGCATGGGCAACAGCAGAGCCTCCATATCACCCTGCCCAGGCTCTGTAGCTTCAGCTTCACTGGAGAGGACACTCCAGCGTCATCGCAAGATGTCGATTCAACACGGGAGGAGACAGATACCGTGTCACTCCCGAGTCGGACTGCACAGCCATTCTCGGTGGTGCAGATAGACTCTTAAGAAGCTACACCATCGTCTCTTGAGACGGACGGCTGCCGCCGCCGACGACTCAGCACATGGTAACCATTCAAAACAAACAAACAAACAAACAAAAAAACCTTGCCCAAGAATATGTTTATTGATTTTAGAGAGAGAGGCAGGGAGAGAGAGGGAGAGAGAGAGAGACCAATTACCTACCATATGCACCCTGACCAGGGATCAAACCCACAGGCTAGGATCTTTGCCCTGACCAGGAATCAAACATGCAACTTTTTGCTGTATGAGATGATGCTCCAACCAACTGAGCCACCTGGCCAGGGTGCACTTGGTGATAATTTAATAAATAGTAGTTATTATTATTCCCTATTCACATCAAAACTAGCATCTATCAAGGTCTTTTTTATTTCTAAGCAGGCATTTGTGCGTTACTTTATGACCTTATAGAAATTGTTGCTTTAAAACAGAATAAATAAATCTGAGTTTCAAGCCTGGCTATGAAACTAACTCTTGATACATCTGTATTGTGTGATGTGGTGGGAAGGAGTGCTTGCTGGGAACCCAGACCCTGGTTTGAATACTTTGACAACTTTCTATTCTGATCTTATACATTTCTTCTACTCAATCTCCTTTGCTGCAAAATACAGATAGTTGTATTAATCCTTCTAGGTTTTTGTGAATATTAAATAAATAGTAGTTATTATTAAATTTATCACACAGTTGTGTTAAATAAATGGTAGTTATGATTATAACCTTAGTAATCTGTTTGTAGAAAAATTAGAAAAACAATGATCAAATTTATACTATATATAATAACTATTAACATATTAATTATTTTACCATAATTTTTATGCACATTTTTTTCAAAATTAGGGTTAGATTACTTATCCTAATCTGTAAACCATTTTCCTTACTTAGTATAACATGTTACCCTTCCACACAAACAAATAGAGATCTACAACAACAGTTTTAAAAAATGTATCATATCAACTTCATGGATATATTCTAATTTATTGAACCAATAATCTTTGTTGAATTTTTATATTGTTTCCAATTTTTCACCATATTAGTGACATTGCAATGAATATCTTTTTATATCTTATATCAATTTGTTTCTTTAGGTCAACATTTTGGATATAAAATTGAAGGGTTAAATTATATTCACTTAAAATTTTTTATGGTCAGCTATGACAAACATATATAGAAAAATATACAAAATCTAAGTGTAAGTTCAGTGAATCACCATAAACATTCATATAATCACCACCCAGCTCAGAAAACAGAACAGAGCCAGCTTCCAGGAGCCTTCCTCTTATGTCCCATCTCAATCATTAACTCTGCCTACTCCCCAAAGGGAACCATCATCTGGACATTTAACACCATACTTTAGATTAGCCTGTTTTTGAGTTTTATATGAACGGATTCATAACATATGCATTATTTTGGCTTGCTTTTTTTTCCAATCAATATTCTGTGAGATTCAATCATATTGTTTAACATAGAAATAGTACACTAATTTTCAACATACATTATTTCATTATATAAATATATAATTGATCTATTTTACTGTCAGACTGGGTCATTACCATTTGTACTCTTAAGAATAATGTTGCTATTATCATACATGTATGTGCTTTCTTGGTGTGCATGTGAGCACAATTCTGTTGGGTATATATATTTCCAGGACTGACTTGCTGGATTAAAAAGTATGTGTATCTTCATCTTTAATAGATAGTGTCAAATTCTTCCATGGTGATTGTTCTAATTGACACCCTCGCCTACAGTACATGAGAGTTCCTATTTGTTCCACATTGTCTTCAACACCTGGCATTTAAAAACTTAACTATTCTCGTGGGTGCATTGGTATTTCACTGTGGTTTTACTTTGTATTTAACAATGAAGTTGAAGTTGAACACTACTTCCTATGTTTATTTGAGCCATCTGGGTATTATGTCTTCAGATGTTCTTGTTCAAATCTCTCACTCATTTTTTTGCTGGTTATAGAACTTTTTAAGAAATTGATTTATAGGCATTCCTTTTATATTTTGTATAAAGCACTTTGTTGAAACATGTGTTGCCAACCTATTTCCCCATGCTTTAGTTTGCTCTTATACTCTTACATAGTCTCTTTCATAGTCTTTTTATGAACATAAGTTTCTTAATTCAAAGAGAGTCTAATTTATCATACCCATCTTCCTTCCTTCTTACTATTTGTGTTTTTGAGTGTTTTCTATTTAAGGAAACTTTCCTGACTTGAATGAAATAATCTATACTGTATTCTCTTTAACAATATTTTTCTGTTGTTGTTTGTTTTGTTTTTCATATTTGGGCTTACAATCTACCTGGAATGAGTTTTGTGCAGAATGAGGTAGCAGCCAAAATTTTATTGTTTTCCATGTGGACATTCTATTATCCCAGGACTCTTTAGTGACAATGTTGTCTTTTCCCAATTGCTCTGTGGGGCCATCTTTATTTTAAATTGGTGTCCATACATATGAGATCTGTTTCTGCGCTTTCTATTCTGGGAGGGAAATTGCTGGAGGGAAAGGATATACCAGGGAGCGGAGGGCAAAGGGGAAAAAACAGAGAAAATTGGGACAACTGTAATAGCATAATCAATAAAATATACTTAAAAAAAGAAAATGAAGGGTAACAAACAGAAGATTGAGATGAAGTGAACTGGGATAAAGTTCTCTGGACTTTTGATTGACTAAGGAAGTTTTATCATTTTTCTGTATAGAGGGCTGATGAAGGTGACTTTTTTCATTCTTTAGAACTGGGAAAGCTATGGTAATGGCTACATTTGTTTCAAAATTTGAACCTTTTCTCGTGCCAGGGTGACTGAATAAGAATGATCTACGAGGCTGGTTAAAAATACAGATTTCAGGGGTTTACTCTCTGAAGTTTGGATTGGGACCCAGGCATCTATCTGCATTTTCAAAAAAGCTTTGTACTATCATTTTAATGAACAGCCAGGCTTGGAAATCTTCAAGTTCTAAGGTTTACTTCCAGAATCCAACAACGTAATTGAACTCTATTTGAGTGAGCATTTATCCAAATCATTTGCTTGCTAATACTGTTCTTCATATATGTCTTTTTCCATGCACTTGTAAGATTGAGGGCAGTGGCTATTATTTATTTTTCTAGCCATAATAACATTCAGTAGGTATTAAAAAGTTATTCCGTTAAACCAGAAACATTGTGTATATTTACTTAGCTCACATGAAGGCACTGGTATGTCAGCTCTACACTGACATGAACTTCATGGGTGACTTTTTTACTTGTTTGCTTTTATTTTCATGATAGGACTTTTTCCTCTTGCTTTTCCCTCTTACGTCTCTTCCTTTGCTATGCCGTGTTGTATTTCTTGCTGTGAAGAACTGCACGGCATGTTCTTTAAGCTTAAGTTCCTTAAGTACAAAGTCCCAGAAAAAACTTGTCTTGGTGTGATTGGCTGGTTAGTTATTCCAGCCAAGGAGGTTTAGAAAACTCATGTCTCTAGACTGGCAGGCCTCAGTCCTCTTCACTAAGCCAACAGTTCTGCCTCTCTTCCATCCTATGAATATGAGAAAGTTGTCTGTGTCTCATAAACCCAGTCCTTCTTCAGCAACCTCTCTTCCCAGGGAGATGGTCTGTTTGAGCCTTTGGGGTTTTGCATTACAGAATGACTGAAGTTGCAGAGAGAGCCAATGAAACAAATGTTATCAAGACTTTCTCTAATCTCCTAGTAAATGGATTTACATGCAGCAGCTAGGGAACAAACCGCAACAGTAATTGACCCCGCTGACCGCCTCTGATTATTCAAGGTGCAGTAATCTCCAGGGTCCTCATTCATTTCTTTGCTAGAGTCTTAGCTGACTGCAGAATAATTACAGGAAATTCAAGTTAAGACTTGAAAAGACTTGTCACTGGCTAGTGGGTACCACCGGCTAATTAAAATCCAACACACTTATAATTAGTATAAGTCAGCCACAAGTAACCTCTTGTTAAAATGCAAATTATTAAAACATCTTATTACCAAATAAGAAAAGTTTTTCAACTATGAGGGATTCCAGACACCAGAATCTGTGGTGAACTTGAAAAGCTTGGTGCCAATTATGTGCTTCACTGAATTAAAATGAATTGGTGTTATTAATAAAGACTCAAATGATCTACTCTGCCAGCCCAACCTTTTACCACCTCACATTTCATTAGAAATAAACTTTTCAATTAAGATCTGTCTTCCCACACTTACCAAATTGAGTTTTCCAGACTTATGATTCAGTTACAGAAACTTAAGGTACTCGGTAGTGGCTGGGGTGAGAGGAGGGGTGGTAGGTCATGCCCAATTTGCCATGACAGCTTGCCAGTCTCTAAAACAATATTTCATTGTCTTTCTGAGTAATATGGTCCCTTGTCTAGGTCCTTGACTTTGAGTAATTTTTTTAATAAAATGATGCAATTTAAAGAAAAGTGAATGAAGATGTTTACACTTGACGGCACTTGTGGCTGAAAATTGCAATGGACCTGTCATTGACTATTCTGATAAGAACAGAAGGAATAGATAGGAATAAAAGTGTTTAAAGGCATTATTATTCTAAGCTCTGTTTATCCCATGAAAAGATTTTCCATACAAGTAAGAAAATATTCAACTTGAAATTCTTCCTAGAAACTAGATGGATTTGCAAATGTTTGACATATTAGTAAATAGAGCTATAATTTAAGGTATGAGTCACATTTCTCAAAAAAAGTCAGTAGTACATTTATTCTGATTTGGTGGTCTCTTTAAAGTGGCATAATTGTCTTGGAGGCCCTGTTCCACTTTACCTCTTTCTTTTTTTAACTTGAATTCACCTATCTTGCCAGGTGATTCAGAGTTATCAACATATGCATTGGCAGAGCTGGTTGTTTTTACCAGTTTACGTATCCACCCCCCTCTCCTTGGCCAGTATGAGCTGGACAAAACTTACTGTTTTTTTTTTTTGGGGGGGGGGTGGATGGCTGGGTGGTGTGGATTTATTTGTACCTCTCCCCTTTTTATTATATGTGCTTGTCAAGTTACTGCCAGTTTTTCAGTAAGATCCCCATGTCTACTAAATGGTAGCTGGTGTGGTTTCTGGGGAGTCCCTTAGGGCAGGAGTCCTTGTTTGTCTTGTTCACTGCTGTTTGCCTGGTGCTGTGAGCAGTGCCTGGCATATAATGACTGCAGAACTATCCCCTCCTGCCTCAGCTAGTCAGTCTTCTTAGCTGCCAGTCCCCTGTCTGGAGCCCCGACCACTCCTCAGTCGTCATCCCCAGGACAGGCAACACACATTCCGCACTTGTGGGTTGTGCTCACACTGTTCTCCCCACTGAACCTGTTCTCCTCCTCTTCTTTGTCTAATCAAATCCTACCCATTGGACTACACTTGAGATCCCTGTCTTCCATGATGATTTTCTCTGGTCCACAAAGGCCTGGTTTTTGTAGCCTGACTGGATCTCACCATCATGTGTTATCATAGGGTCTTTCTGAGTTCTTTCAGGGTTTCATGAGAGATGTTATTTGTCCTCATGGAGTTTGGGCCTAGGTGAGCAGCCTCGGTCCCATGCCTGAAACTTGATGGCAGGTATGGCTCTTCCTGAGCCTGGCTCAGTGCAGGGGCCTGCCTTAGATGTCCAGTAGAAGCTCACTGCTGATTGACAGTTCTCTCTCCTCGCCTCTGCAGTGAGTGATACCTCCTTAACCCTTAACCCTATCTATATTTGTTTGGTCATGACTTCAGGTCAGGTCACACCATGGGCAATATTTCCTCCCTCCTATTTCCTAAGCATTTCCTCCCTTCTATTTCCTAAGCTGTTTGTCATCTTTCTGGATAGTTCAGCAGCATCTACAGAGAGGGTGTGTCCTTAATATTGCTTTTTCCTGGTGTCCTTGTGTCCTCGCCTAGGCCCAGTTGCCTCTCTGCATCTGGTTGCCTGTCCTTTCCCTCTCTCTTCCCAATCATAATATATCATCAATGTTTCTTAAAGGTACACTTTTTAGTTTGGTCTATAACCCTCCTATATGTGACAACAGTCACTCTCTATTAAAAAATGATTTCATAATTTATACTTTTCACTGTCAGACTGACCTTTCCTGCATTTAGTTCAAATTACTGAGCTTTTATTGTATGGAGCTACTCTTTTACCTTTAAATTTCAAAAATGCCTTTGTCTGTCAAATATATTTAGGAGGATTAACAGAAGAACATGACTATATGTAGAATGTTGACACCCCAACAGACTCCTTGAAGTAGATGACCTTGGATATGGGCATTGAGATAATTAGCAAATGAGAATTGACAGAAACCAGCTGCTTTTAAGATAGCACAGGGTCACAATCAAAAGAAGGGCAGCAGAAATTGAATAGACAAGCTGATCAAAGACAAAGCTTATCTAGAGACCTGGGTTTTTAAAGGTAATCATTGGGGTACCTGTTAGTTATTTTATAGTAATTTTGCAATGTGTATTGAGCAACTACTATATCATCTGTGCTGTTCTAGACACTGGGAATAGTATAGGGAAGTAAGATAGGGTCACAGTCTATAGGAGTGGGGGTCAGCGCAAGAGCAACTGTAGAACTTAAAAATATACTGTTTTGGAGGGAAAAGGTGGTAAGTTTAGTTTTTGATTCACTGTGTTTGGGATACGTATAGTATATCCAAGTGGGACTGCCAGCAGGGGTTGATTTCCCTGTTACAGAACTGTTTAAGCTGGCGGTGCACAGACAGCTGTTAGTGATCTTGCAGAAGGGATGGCCCTTTGGATGAGATGAGCTCACAGAGCATATGGATACCGTTTATTCGCACAATTCCTCTGTGTGATACCTTCTTTTTAATTATACTCATGGAAAGGGATGGTGAATTCTGTGAGCATCCGAGCCCTTGGCTGTTACAATATCCTCTCAGAAGCAGAAATTACAAAAGAGATATCTCCTTTCTGTGATCAAAGTTATGAAGGTAATTAAATGTTTCGTGGCTTATTTCCTCTCATTCAAGACCAGTTTGTAGACTGACATCTGAAATGGCCTCCAACCTGGTAGCCCTGTTCTAATTATTTAAAATGAAAAAAGGAAAAATGTTTGTATTTCTTAGGAAGAGAACACACACCACTCTTAAAAAAATTGAAGCTCTTAAGGGAAAACAGGTTCACCACTTCAGTAAATTTACAACAATAACTTTATTCTTTTTTACCAAAATACAACCTCATCACAGAAATTTCAGACAATGCATATAGGAAAATTATGCAGTAAAAATCTACCATCCTGACATATCCTCTGCTAATAATATCTTGTCCTCCTGACCTTTTTATCCTGTTAACCTGTTGATATATATTTCATAATAGTGAGTTCATACTGAGCATACTATTCTATTCTATAATCTGCTTTTTTCATTAAATAGTTGTCAGCATGCTTGGTTTCATTAGTTCAGAGGTACCAAAAGAGGTCATATTACTACTAATAGTCAAGTCAAATGAACTTATGGCTCCAATACACAAGAACATCTCTTTTATCTCTCTCTCATGTATTTTATCTATCATCATCATCATCATTGTCATCATCATCATCATCATCATCATCATCATCATCATCTCAGAGTTTTAGGTCACACAGTATATTTAAAAAGCTTGAGGGTATTTACTTAACCCTAGGGCACAGTCTTGGTACTGTCTTGCCATGAAAGAAGGACTAGAAAACCTGCATGGTCAGCTGAACAGTCCCATTCTCTTGACTGTTGTTCTTGTTGTCACATCGTGTTGCTCTAGTGTTGTACTGACCACTAACCAAAAGATCTGTAGTGATGTGGGCACACTTATCATCGACACTGATGGTCTGGCAGCCTGGGATGGTCATTGTTTGCTGAAGAAAGTATGTTTTGGAATGACGCACATGTTAGCTCAGGAATAATTTCTCAGGATACTGTTGGAGGGGAAAGGAGAAGGTATTTTTCCTACATTGTTACATTCAGTTGGGTGGTACCATTGGCCTGGTCTCCTACACACACACACACACACACACACACACACACACACACACACGTATGCACATACAAATTGCAGGTTGGGTTCTTTAGAAACCAACTCCAAGACAGAGTTTGTGATGTAAGATGTGCATTGGAGAACAAGTCCTGAGAAATGAAAAGGGAAGAAGCGGGATTGGGCAGAGAGAGAAGCCTCAGCCAGCCCCACCGCACTAGGGGTTTCTGGAGTGAGTATTGCCCATCAGGATTATCTCATGTTGGGCTGAAATGGTTGAGTCTCTATATTCCTGTCTCACTTAATCACTGGATGTATGAAGGACATGACCTTGGACAAGGCAGCATTCTGTATCTGAGGCAGATGTTCAAGGAGACCCCACTCTCCTTGAGTTGGCCAGCAAGTCCTTCCCTGAAGAGGGGTCTACTTGGTGCATCTCTGATTGACCACAGTTTAGAGTCTCCTTGGCTCTACTTCTCCATATATTTTTTGGGAGAAGCTCCTCCAGGATGCTGGTGGGACCCTACTGCTGATAGGAAACTTAGAATATGAGGTTAGTGACAAACTATGGGTTCATAACATCTTCTTGAGGAGGCTGCTATTACTCTTCTCATGTTTTAGATGAGGAAACTGAGGCACAGAGTGGTCATAATTTCCCAAAGGTTGCACCACTAATGTTAAATAGACTTTAAACTCAGTTGGTTTGTCTCCAGCGCTATAACATATCTATTGTATATTTTAAACAAAAGTACTTAATATTTAGAAGTAGATCTTAAAAAATCTAGAGCTACTAAGAAATATTTATCAACTGACATTGCTTAAAAAAAGTACATTGTTTGTGGAATTTTTCTTTTTACTAAGAGTGTAAAATTCAGATTGAAAACAAACCTTACACAACATTGAAAAGATACCTGTGATGTTTTATGCTCCGTGTGTTATAGACCTATTTAAGCATCCTTTCAGTTGAAGGCATATCCCTGTGTCACTGGTTTCTTGACTTACAGACTGAAAGTGATGTGCAGCACCCAGGAGGGATGTCAGCCGCATCCCCTTCCTTTCATTAGAGTCCAAACCTGCCCTGACTGCCTTAGGCCTTCCCTGTGCCAGCCAGCTCTTTAACATAACCACAGTATCACTTGATGCCATACTGATTCACTGATTTGCTGATCTGGGCCCTGCTAACAGGCATTTGGGAATGTAATTAGAACTTAGTGCATGGCCCTTATTCACAGAGGACTGACCCAGCTATAACATACCATAAATACAGCCCTGACAGAAGCCTGAATTGGTTCTGGTTGATCGCTTTTACACGGGGCTGTGACTCATTGCTTAATTCCTTCCCGATGCTTTTGCCATAAAGTTTCTGTAGCCTATAATTTTTATAAAAAATATATCTAATTTATTGTGTTAAAGAAGGTTTCAGGTAACTAATCACATTTATATGGCATCTCAATCCTAGGACAACATTTATACTTACTTTCCTTTTTTTTTAAACAAGTGTAATAGCTTTTGTTTGTTTATTTGCTATTTTTAATCAACATCAAATGTATTGAACACTTATTATGTGAGCGGTACATAAATTTAATCCTGTCTGCCTTTTTCTCCACCAGATATCATGTACTCATTCTATAAGAATCTCTATTCGAAAATTGTTCTCCCTGTTAATCATACTGTGATCAGATGTAACACTTCTGGTATAGATCCCAGAACAGCAATAACTCTGACATTTCCAATCCTTACGTTTTTTGCAACATGAGGCAGAGTCTCAGCACACACTCGAGCCAGCTGCTCCCAGCCTTTATCTGCTTCTGCTCATGTCTCTCTGAGGTTTATGCACACCATAAACACTGATGACTTGCACTGAATGCCATTGTGGACAGCCAGGCTCCAGCCACTGTTCTTTCCCTCCCAATTCCACACTCCCAAAGGTCTACTATCTTAGTGAAGGTAAGCTCCATGGAGACAAATTCTTCCATTACTATGTCCTTAGGACCTGGAATAGTGACTGCCTGGCATGTGGCACAGAGTCAGTAATTGCTTGTTGATGCAAATATGGTGCCTCCGTGAAATCATGCCGTTTACTTTTTTCTCGTTTTTCATAAGGGGTTCTTATCATTGTTTATAGGTTTATTAGTTGAAATATCCTTTTGTTAACTACATCTTTTTGTCAGATGACAAAAGTAACATGTATTACTCATAGATATTTTGGAAAACACAAAAAAATTAAAAAGAAATAAGTAAAACAACCTCACACATTAACATAATTTGCTTTTTAAAAAAATTGGTACAATTTCTAGATGGTTTGGGTCCTGTTTTCCACTTATCATGGTATTGGGAAGTTTCCCCCTTACCATGAAATATTCTTTAGAATAATTTTAAATGAATGCCTGCAGAAGATTTTACCATATAGAGTATATACACTATCTTCCATTTGCTCATCCAGATCCACTGTCTACCCTTCTCCACCCTTCTCCAGCTTCCTCTCTGTCTCTGGAGTCTGATCTCATGGACCATACAAATCAAGGGGTTCCTGTCCCCTCTGGCCTCCTGTTGGGTTTGGCAGAAAATGGGAGAGCAGGGCATGAAGGAGGAGATAAACAGCAGGTATTTTATTCCTTTGACTCTCTCCCTGGCAGGTTGCCTTGGTTGTGTCCTCCTTCCGCAGGCTAACTCTACAGGGTTCCCTCCTTCTGAGGTCCAGTAACTATTCTCTCTCCTTACACTATTACTACACTATCTGGTGGTTTTCCTGCATACACTTTTGTAAATAGTTACTTGAATATCCTATTTTGAATGTGTCATCTTTTCCTATCAAGTACCTGATATATGAAACAATTTAATAATTTCTTGGGATTACATTATTATAAATTTTATTTCAGTTGAACTTTCTGTATGTAGATCCTAGTGCTTATTTCTGATGTTGTACACTTGAAGCTGATGTAATAATGTATGCCAACTATACTTAAATAAAAAGTAAATGTAAGAGTAATTTCTAAAAACATTACTTGGTCAAAATTACAGGAAAATAATTTAAGGCTATTGAGATATATCCAGTTGCCTTCCAGTGTGAAGTATCTATTGTAGGTAGTCATTTGCTATTTGTTTTTGAAATCTAAGCATCTGAATCTCTTTCTCTTGTAGGTATTCCTAAAACTACGAATCTTGGCAATAAGTGTGCCTCTCACTTTAGAAATGAAGGAAGCAGATATTTCCTCTCTACTCCCTGGCAACAAATGCTTGGGTATATGAAGCAGATTTTGCAATTGGATGTTATTGCCCTGGATGTGAATCTGAGAGGGATATGGATCTAAAGACATGAGTGACATGTAGGGATTATGAATGATGGGGTGGGATGGCAGAAATGCTTGTGTACTAGTTACCAGGTGAGCAGAAACAGTGGCACTATTGAGTATACCATACAGGTGCCTTCTTGTTTCCATGGCTGACAATGTCTTTGTTCTCTGCTACCAAGATTCTCTTGGCTCCTGTCTATGTTCTAAGACTGGTTCTTCTGCCACCCTGCCATTTCTTTATGAATTTACTCCTTTATCATTATGAATTTATCTCTCTTTATTTCTTAAATAGTCGTTGTTCTTGAGTCTCTTTTGTCTGATATTAATATAGCCATTTTAGGTTTTTTTGGGGGGGTGGGGTGATAGAAATGTTTATTATAATCATTGTGGTGGTGGTTTTTTGGGATTATTCCTATGTTGAAAACTGGCAAGTTTTACTCTTCAAATATGTGTAGTTTAGTTACCTCAATAAAATTACAAAAAATGCCATGAATTGGTCCTTTCAAGCATTCTCGAACACATAAAGAGAAAAATGCCATCGGAAGTGCTATAAAGTAATAGAAAGAATGTTATAACAGCCACCCACCACTAATTATATGTATAGGACTCATGCAGAATGGCTTTTATGATTTGCAAGTAGCCTTCATGGACAGGCACCTTCATGGGCCTGCTGGCTTTGTAGGTGTGCTTTGTAGCTGTGTGGCCTGTGCAGTCACAGATGGTTCTGTGTTTGATTTAATGCTCTGCTATCACCATCTTAAAATATTTTTTTCTTAAGTAACAGAAGTTTATTTAGTTACAGTTCTGGAGAGGCTGGAAGTCCAAGATCAAGGTGTTGGCAGGTTTGGTCTGAGGCCTCTCTTCTTGGCTTATAAGATAGCTGCCTACTTGCTATATCCTTACTTGCTCTAGATTTTCTATGCTTAGTGTTTGCATGGTGTATTTTTCCACCCCCTTATTTTAACTTATCTGCATCTTTCTCTTTAAAGTGGATTTCCTGTTACTCTACTATAGCTGGAAGTAGAAGTTACCTTTCTGTTACTTTTCTAAACTAATTTGTTATTTCCTGTAAATTTCTTTTCTGTTTCCTGAACTAGATATTTAATCAAGAACCTTGGTGGTACAATTTTGGTACTAGGAGAGGATTGTAAGAAACGTATTCTTAAGGAGAATGGAAGAGTCCAGGCTTGCTAGTTGGGGCAAAAGATGGTAAAAATCCCTCCTTATTTAGGGATGGTCTTCTAGCATGTGAGGCCATGCAGTGTGAAAAAAAATCCCGTATTGTCACTTGGAGTGAAGAGCTTACTGAATACAAAGTTTAAAAAGATAAAGTGGTTCTTGGTGTTGAAAAGAATAAAGGAGGTTGAGATTGAAAACATTGTAGGATGGCCTGACATAGCCTGACATCACAGGAAGGAGGTAAGGGGTCCATGTAGGCTTCCTCTCCCGCCTTTTCCTTATAGTGTGACTGTCATGTGAAGGCTTCTCATTTTCCTGATTTTGAGTAATTTTGGATTGTATCATGCACATCATGAATGTCATGTTATAGAGACTAAATTCCATTAATTTCTTCTGATGAACCATTTTTAAAGTGTTGTCTGTTTGTTTTGCTTCTTCATTCTCTACCTGTGCCATTGAGCAATTAAAACAGAGATCTTTAGGGGGAAACACTTTGTAAGGCACATGATTGTCTAACCACTATGCTGTACACCTGAAACTAATGCAAACAACTCTGAATGTCAACTGTAATTGAAAAATAAAGAACAAAAACAAAAACAAACAAAAACAAAACAAAACAAAAAACCCCATAGAGCCTTCCAAATCATTCTTTTTCTATCACATGGGAACAACACACCACCCAGTATTGACCCTTTGGGGTTCCCAGTTATCATGCAGCTCTTTCCAGTCTAGATTGGAAAGGGAAATGATGATGCCCTCCCCTAGATGACTACTGAGCTTTCTTTTCCAAGGAAGCAGTAACAGAGACTTAGCCATGAGGAACAAAGTGCTTCTTCACTTTTACAGTTTGGTGAATGCTTTTCTTTGTAGCTTGTTCAGCACGCTTGTCCTGATTTATGATTCTTTTTGCCATTTTGGTTTATTTATTGTATTGTTTTGTAATGCTTTTTTTTAAATTAAATTTTTTTCAATTATAGTTTACATCAAATATCATTCTGTATTAATTTCAGGTGTATAACATAGTGGTTAGATAATCATATGCTTTACGAAGTGTCCCCCCTGTATTTCCAGTACCCATCTGGCACCATACAGAGTTATTATAGAATTATTGACTATATTTTCTATGCTGTACTTTACATCCCTCTTACTGTTTTATAATTGCCAATTTGTACTTCTTATTCTCTTCACCTTTTTTCCTCCTAGTTCCCCAGCTCCCCTCCCCTCTGGCAACCATCAGTGTGTTCTCTGCATTTATGAGTCTGTTTCTGTTTTGCTTGTTTGTTTACTTTGTTCTTTAGATTCCACATGTAAATGAAATCACATAGTATTTGTCTATCTCTGTGTGACTTATTTCACTTAGCATAATACCTTCTAGGTCCATCCATGCTGTTGCAAGTAGTTAAAATTTCATTCTTTTATTGTGGCCGAGGAGGCATTTTTTTTTTTTTTCACTCTGGCAAACTTGGTTGGACGTGAGTTCCAAACTGCACTGCCTCCCCCCACAACTTCCAACTCAGTTTAATTCAGATCTTTTACCTTAGGTGAGTTGTGTTAAGTCTGCTCCATGTAAGCATAATTAGGAGTAAGCCAGACCTGTGGGTAGGCAGAATTTGGGTACTCTCTTTCTGGCTCTTTTTCTTCCAAAATTTTCCCTTTCTCCAGTGATTGTAGCTGCCTTGACTCAGTACTCTGCTACCCTAGACCAGAAAAACTGCTTTTTCCACTCTTGCCTGATGCTCTGTGTATGTTGAGCCTGCCCTCAGGCTAAAAAAAAAGCCAGAAATTGGAGTCCTTACCCTCCCTCAAGATCATGCGGACTCCTTTTTGGAAGCCACTGTTCTTCACCCTCTTGCACCTCCATGCATATGTCCATATTTCATATATAAACTGTGGAGAGTTTATTCTGTGTATTTTATGTGAATTATGTAGAGGGATTATCCTATGTAAAGTAGGCTCTTGTTTATTACTGGAAGCTTGATCCTTATTTTAAAACATCTCTTTTTTTTCTTCTCTCTTCATGTTTCTAGATGTCTTTCTTCCCACTATTATAAATACAATGTGCCCTTCAAAATGCTATCATGTTTGCTGTAAAATCTGGGTTTCTAAATGTTACACATTGAAGGGGCATTAAAGATTATTTAGCTGAACATCTTCATCTCACAGATGAGAACAGTGAGGTCTGGAAGCAAGTAATTTACTTACAGTAAGGGGTGGTGTTGCCGGGGAGGGTGAGTGAGAGCGATCTGAGAGAGTTAACCAGAGTTAGCCCAGGAGAGACACATCTTCTGATGAGTGAGATGTAATTTGAGAAACTTGGTGGGAAGAAACGTTTTCTTTAGTGCCTCTCTGCCGCTGTAATATGACTATTCTGGATTTAGAGGCTTGAAATGAGGAAGAAAGAGGATTCCTTTGGAAATCCTGTCTGAAACTGCCACAAATTTTAGAAACGACCAATTGGAAAACACATCAAACATGTCTTTCCTCAAGTGAGTTGAAACGTTTCATCACCGGGGCTGATTTCCTGTGTCTGTCTCCAACTCCTAAAGAGGCTGTGCTTGTGCTGAAAAGAAGTCAGAGCTTAAGAAAGGGTGGTTTAAAGGTCCTCTCAGACTTTGGTTGCTTGTCTGTTTAAATAAGAACATACAGATTTCTCCCCAATGTCCTCCTCTCCCCCATCTCTGCCTTCTCTTCTACTCTGTCAAAACTGATATTTGAAAAATTAGACCTCAGTCTAGTCTCTTACCAGGGTTCACTCTTTATGCCAAAGCTGAATGTAGATACCTTATTCATCCAGATACCCTGGTTCATTGGATGGTTAAAACACCTTAAATTTAGGCTTTCTGGATTTTTGTTGTTGCTGCTGTTTAGGTTCCAGTGTCATAATAGTAGGTTAAGGGAGAATGGGGAAAAAAGCCAAGTCAAGCAAAACACTTGGGAAGGGGAATATTTCAATATAATATTCAACACGAGTTTCTAGAAGTAGAAGAGAAGGATAGTAAGGTATAAAATACATAGTCCCCAGATTACATAAATTTGATGTAATTTGTGGGTGAGTGTGCCTTAAAATAGAAAGGTAGATTTTAAAAAAGTAAATGTGTTTAATTTTGGCAACTTCCTATCCCGTGTTACTTCCCCAATGGCATGGGCTAACTTGTGAGGGGTGAGATGCTGTCCTGCCAGTATTCCTGTGACTTGAGAGCCCGTTGTTCATCCCAAGGACCACAAATTTAAACAAGAGCAATAAAAAAACAAAAACAGAAACAAAAACCACCCAACTCTTTATTAAACGAGTAAAGAGGGGGTTGATTTATAGACTTGGGAGGATGCATTTCCTCCATGGAATCATCACAATACATGAAACTATGAAATCTATAAAGGCCCTCGTAGTAATGTGGGTGGGATTTTTCAGGTTCAACATTTTAGTTGAATGCAGCATGTTAAAAGGACTTTGCTGCAGGGAGTAGCACCTGGTTGGCACACCTATATGTTTGTATGATGGATGAGTGGTTGAGTGACTATGTAATTCAGTGCCAGCTGGTAATAGTGTCTAGTGATTCTTCTCCTCGGTAGATTCACAGGTACAAGGCTTTTTATTTGGAGATCAGAAGGTCAGGAAGTAGCAATTGGACAAAAAATGTTTTTCTCTGAAATAAGTTATTAAAAATAAACTGTTGCTATCACTGACTTTCTCACTTTAAATGGAACTGACACTATGACCAAATAATTGGTGGTAATTGCAGGCCTGATGTCAGATTTAATAAACCACTCAAACTACAAATCCTGTAAAAATGTAGTTAGTTCTTCTCTATCATAAGATAGGACTTTTATATCTTTTAGTACCAGATTACTGTTGCTTATAGTTTTCTTCAATATAACATTTCCTACTTTTTAATAAAAGAACTGTCATTTCTAATAAAAATTGAAAAATATCATCCAGGGAAATAACACAATTGATAGCTATCACAAGCTGAAGCATACCGAATAAATACACATCTTCAAAAACTTGCAATAGAATCTTGACCCTAATTAGGCTGGACCTTATGTTGGGATTGTAACTCATCATATGAAGTGGGAGAATTCCTCATTTCTGAGGTTCCTCAGTCTGATCTCCTTGTCTTCAGAAGGCCTCCCCCTTAAAATGAGTAGTGGACTTACTTGATCTTGAGTAGAAGCTGAACACCCTTTTTACCTTTTTGGAGATTGTAAACACATTTCTTCCTTTTGACCCGTGCGACAGAGTGAACTTACAATATGTTACACCCTCCCTCATTAGAATTATATACATCCATGCCCTTTGTCATGTGATTGGCAGCCCCTCGCTTATAGTGAGGAGAGTGTTATTTCTCTATTGATGTTGGGCTTGGCGACATGACTTGCTTTGGCCAACGGAATATAGGTGGAAGTGGCAATCTGCTAGTTTTAAGCCAGGGCTTCAAGAAGCATCATGTGTTTCAGCTTATGCTTTTGTACTGATGATGTTATAGATGAGAAAAATGTGCACCTTGTAGCCTCTGGAGCAAGGAGGATGAGAGTCATGGAGTAGATCTGATGCTCTCCTTGAGATTTGGGGTGGTTTGTTATGCAGCATTATTGTGGCAAGGGCTGACTGTCGTTGATCTCCAGCAAGATATGGAGTGAGCCTGTGACCTCAGTGTGGCCAGTGAACTACTTTTGACTGAGTCTTTAGTACTTGAAGGAAAGACAAAAGATGGGGGAAGTCAGAGGATGTTACTCCTGGTGCTGTGACTGAATTTGAGTCATGTAGCCTGTCAGGGAGTGTCTGGAGCCATGGTCTATGGCTGGAGGCAACAGTGCTGGTTTTAGGTCCTGGGTGGATTGATCTTATGGCAGAGTCTTCACTAAGCCTCACTGCCCCTGGAGTCTACTCAAGTTTTCTTTGCCAGCCTTTCTGTGTTTCTGAGTCACTTGATTACCTTTGAGTAAATGCCATTTCTACTTAGGGTTACCAGAGATATGTCGCTTACTTGCAACCAAAAATCCTGACTGCTGTAACATGAATTGGGAAGGAACCTGTTTCTCCCATGATTATATCCCCTTTGAATGGCTTTATAATATATGTAACAATCCTACATTGTCTCCTAACACCTCTCTGCACAGCAAAGCAGAGTGATTTGGAGTACTTCATGCTGCAGGGTTTATTCCCTGTGTCAGCAAATGCCTGTATTGCTGGACAAGCCATTTAACCTCTCTGTGCCTTAGTTTCTGCCTATGAAACTAAAGATAAAAATAATACTACCAACAGTTTGTGTGCAGTTGTTCCATGATAAATTCTCCATTAGTATTAGCTATAAATAGTAATAGTAGAGATGATGAGATGCTGTTGCTGCTGTTGCTAATGCAATATTTTCCTGTGAGATAATTATCCTGTGATGCTTGTCTTAACTCATACAGACAATGGTAGATCTGGGATCTACCCTGTTCTGGTTCTCCATAGTTCCAAAGCCTTTTATGAGGTAACATAATGCAGTGCTTGTGAACCTTCTGTCCTGCATGGCTCCTATGTCTACAGCGCTCTAATGGCCATGCCCAGATTTTGAAGGTGCTCTTCTTGTGCTGGGGTGATAGTATTCAAACCCATGTCCATTTGGGTAAACATAAGAAGCTCACACCTCACCTCTTTTCCTAACATTCCATTTAAATCCCTACATTTCCTTAGTTCTACATCCTCATCTGAGAATTTCTTCAGTGACCTGCTCTTTCTCACAGAAGTTGTGCTTTGGGTGTTAAATCTCTTAGGGGTTGTGGGGTAGGGAGAAGACTGATGATGATTATTAAATAATCTAGTTGCTACTCCAGGGGGTGTCTTGGTGGTGGTAGTGGAGGTGTGTCTCAAGCAAGAATCCAGGAAGAGGCAGCAGAATAAAGACCTGGAGGGGGAACCAGCATTTCAGGATGGAAAGATCTAAAGAAATCTTCACTTCTTTTACTTAAGACTGTCCATGTTTCAAGAATGTTGCTGGTACCAACAGGTTTGCAGCTCAGCCCCAAACTCAGGTGTCTGAAATATCACTTGCTTTATGTTCTATAATTCAGTCGCTCTTCCTGAGGATTCCTCCTTTACAGTGACTCTCTTCATGGATGTGGGTCAATGTTTCAGGTATTACTCAGTGCCAAGTCTGGGGGCTAGGGAGAATTTGGGGGACCTCTGGTGACTAGTCATCTGTTTCTAAGCTGAGACATCTTATGTCTTTGTCATCCTGGTCCTTTCTGGTGTTGAGACACTGTCACTTCCTGAACATGTTTGGACTCTGAAAATCACTGCTGAGTCCAGAGTCTGTATCTAGGGTGTCACACACCCAAAGCACTTCCCCTCAGGGTCTCTTACCCTACCTGGCTGCAATGCCAGGAATAGGGGTATGGGTCTCTGCTCTTTTGGGACACAGTCCTCTCTTTCCACTCTTCCCAAATCTCAGGGAGTTTTTTTCTAGGCTGGGGAAATTCTTCTCCTTTTATATTTCTCTGTTCTCTATGTCTCCCTACTTCCTCCAGAAACTTGTGGAATTTTCCAGGGATAATTGTATTTTTTGAACACAGACCTTCCCTGGGGCACTGCGCTGAGAGCTCTGGTACAAGCTTGAATGAAGGGAAGAGGAACTATGAAGAATTCTCTATGCTCATTGATTAACGTTTCCAAAGATTCTTTAACTGCATGAGCAAAATTGAATGAGATCTGCTGGAAATTAGTGGGAATCATCTCTATCACTGTCAGTTCCTGGGCAAGCAATTTGTCATTCTATGCCTCAGTTTCCTCATTTGCAAATAAATAGCGTTTCTCCTGATTTCCTAAGCTCAAGGCACTATTATGAGGATGAATGGTTTAAGAGATATAAAAGTGCCTTGAGAAAAGAAAACCATACTACTCCCGATATCTGAAACTGGTAAATGAAACCCTCAGGACTTAGATGAATGCTGGAGTATTTTGTATTGGCTATAGCATTTTGATGTTGAATTTGTGGAAAAATATAATCGATGAGGAGGCGAGGGAAGTGAAGAATGAAAACAAAACCTCATACAGGAAGATAATAATGATGTTTCTCATCTCAAAATAATCTCTAAACTGCCTGTTTTCCTCTCATCAAACAATTGATGGGCAATGAGATTGTGCTTATTAGCAGTTAAAGCTACTGCCATGCTGACAATTAAATGTGCATGTGGAACAGAATAAAGGAGCAGTCCCATTTCCTCCACAGGGCACAAAGAGCATGTGAAAGAGCTCTGCACTCTGCATGATTTGCAAGTAGAATGCATCCTCTTTGCAGCCTGCAGTGGGGTCAGGAGTTTGTGCTGGGTCACAGTTGGGTCTGCTGGTCATGGCAGAGCCACTTACAGTTAACTGCTGCAGTCTTGGCTTCATTCCTCTCCTCATGCCTTTGATTTGTTGAAGAAATTACTGACCCAGGAGAGTTTATGACTGCTGTCAACCTCAGGCTGAGAGTATCTTCGTCCTTCACAACCATGCAGTTCAGAGCTTCCTCATCAATGACCAACAGGGAAGACAAAATAAGGCAGATACTGTTGACGTCCCCCACCCCTAACCTGGGTTCATCTGCTGCTTGAGAGACATTCGCTTCCTATCTCTAAGCACCTGTTTCTCTTTTGCTCTGCCTGAAAGCTTTGCTTTGGTGCTGCTCGAACTTGCTTGCCAGTGAGGAACAACAAGGAAATGTGTGTGGGAGTTAATAACACCCAGAACAATCCTTGAACAATGGAACATCTTAATCAGTAGGGGACCAGCCATTCATTCATTGGTTGGATGCCCCTGCCTCCCACTGTTTAGCAGGGTGGTTTCTCAAAGTGTGGCCCTTGGGCCAGCAATGCCAGCATTGCCTGGGAACTTGTTAGCAATGCAGATTCCCGGTCCCCATTAAATGGGAAGTTCTGGAATGGAGCCCAGAAATCTGTGAACAAGCCCTGCAGGTGATTCTGCTGTGTCCTCAAGTTTGAGAGCTGCTGCTTTAGTGGGACGATTCTGAGATGGTCTAGATCAGTGGTTCTCAACCTGTGGGTTGTGACCCCTTTGGGGGTCGAACGACCCTTTCACAGGGGTCGCCTAAGACCATCGGAAAACACATATATAATTACATATTGTTTTTGCGATTAATCACTATGCTTTAGTTATGGTTGGGGGTCACCACAACATGAGGAACTGTATTAAAGGGTCGCAGCATTAGGAAGGTTGAGAACCACTGGTCTAGATGGTCTGAGATTTTCTCAGATGGTCTAGATGGGTTTGAGCCCCACTTGCTCACAGTATTTCCCTGGCCACTAGCAAATCTTTTATTAATTCATCTCCTTCCCCTAGCTCACTTGTCCTGCTTCCTCACATGTACTTTTGAGAATTACCTCCCAAATCCATCTAAACCCTTTTCTCAGGGTCTGCTTTAGGGACAGGAACTCAGACAGAAGACCATCTACTGAAGGCTGACTGGGTGTTGGATGCTTTACATATATAATATCATTTAATCCTCACAGATGAGGAAACCAAGGCCCAGCAAAATTAGTTAGGTTTTCTAGAGTCACCATTGGTAAGTAGTAGGGTCAACTTTTAAATCTCTTCTTGTCTGACTCCAAAGCCCACACACATTGAGAAATGTAAAACCAAGCCATTCATAAATATACTGGTTAAGAGAATAGGTTTTATACTTAGATACTTGTGTGTTTAAAAACCAGTCTTACCGTGTCCTAATTAAGTAACACTGGGGAATTTTCTTCACCTCTCTGAACCTTAGGTTTTTCTTCTGTGCAAAGATAATTTTGGCCACCTCACAGTAGCACTCACCGTAGTATTTATAGTATTGCATATACTGGATGCTGTGGTAGCTAAACATGATTTCCTTTGATCTTTACAACACCTAGAGAGAGGTGTCCTTTTCATCTTAGTTTTAAAGGGAAGGAAAGTGAGTATCCTGCATTTGCTTTCTCAACTCTCTTGTAGCTGGTAGGTTCCTGAAAACCTTCAAACAATTCTCGTTTAGTAAAAAATGTTAGTGTGTATAAAAATGCTCTTACATGTCATCAAGAATATTTTGGTGAGATGAGTGTTGCATTCTTGTTACCAGAAGAATCAGTAGTTAGGAGCATCACGGGAGTGTAGCAGTAGCAGGCAGGAGTCCCCTCAGCAAGGGGGTGGGCACTGCTGTTTACACCTGCAGAGCCAGGTCAGCAGGTCAGGGGCTTGGAGCTGGAAGAGACCTTCAAGATAACATTGTCTAATGGCCCAATTTTATGAATGAGGAAGATACGGGAGAAGTGAGGAATTTGTCCAAGGTGATATTCCAATTTAATGGGACTCAGAGCAAGCCCAGCATGATGAAGGGACAGTAAGTAGACCAGGAGAGCACCAGACCTCTATTGGTCTGTATCTAGGTCATGAGACCTGCTTGTGCTGTGTTGGTAACAGTTACGAAAGAATCCCAACACAAGAAGCAGATCTTTACCGCTATAAAACTATGTGTACTACCCTCATTTCTCCAAAATTACCCCAACCAACAACTCCTGGAATTCATATGGCCAAAGAACCCTTCCAATGGGCATGTCAGTGCTTCCTGGTATAGGCTAATCACTCTGATATTTATTCTTTCCTGGGTGCTCACAAGTTCTTTTTTCTTAAAAAGCCAGTTAGTCTTGTGGCTTCTGGATACCTTTCCCAAGCCATTTAGAGACTTGGGAAATTCTCCAGAATTTCCCCAGATTGAAGAGAAGAAATAGACCCTGGAGCCCAGCAGAGTCCTATCTCTCATCTCATGTTCAGAGACTTCTGAGAGGATATCCCATGTCCAGTTCTGGCTGAAGAGTACCTGATTCCCAGAACTGCCACACTGCACATTGATGTGTGACTCCAGAGTGGTACCAGCGGCTGGTTCTTTGTGAAGATCGACCATATGTTGCCCCTCTCTCTGACAGGCTGCATCCTAGGAGCGAGAGGGACCAGCTGCTGTAGAAAACGACAGAGCTTCAACCTGCCCTTGCCCATGCAACGAGCTGCTCAAGCTTACTCCATCCCCGTGGACTCTCTTTTGGTCATTGAGAAATAAGAAAGTTTCCAAAATGTTCCCAGGGCCAAGTTTACTTTAGTTGAGTTGGCAAAGCATAATTACTTTGTTTGGAAGCAGGGTATAAATAAATTGGGACTACAGCCTTGGAATTTTTAATTTAGTTTTGTGTTATGTGTTATAAAATACACTAAAAATGTAAAGACTGTTAAAGCATCTTATGTACATTTAAGCAAAGCCATTAAAATTTGAAATATATTTATACTAACAAAGAGTAAAAATATAGTATTTCTATATGTAAATAGATAAGTAGTTATATATCAAGTATTATGTACAGGTATATCACCAAAAATCTTACTGGAGAGAGAGGGTAAGGAGCTGTAAGAATGCACTTTAGGGTAGCAGGTAAGAGGTGGGGTTAATCATGTTATAAAATATTATTAAATGCAAACAAAGTAAGACCCACTTATGGCTTTACCATTTATAATTTTGACCAACCTTTTTTGAATCCATCTCTATTTCTTGCTTTCACCTTCTCCTGGGGGTATTGAATTTCACAAATTTATTACCTGCTGTGTGAAGTAATACTTCCATCAAGCACACTAGAAAAACAGCTTTTCCAGCTGGGAAGGTGAATAAACTCTCTGCTAGTTATTTCTGCTTATTAAGTGTGGCAGGGCCATTTGTGAGGTGGGGGAATCTTCTGAAAAAATTGTGTCATTGTGATACATCATTTTCATAAATTATGTTACTATGCAGATTTAGGAAGCTTGAGCAATTGGTATAATTTTATCTATGGGCACTGAATTGTATTTCTATCTTTGGAATGACTGCTAGAGTGTAGAGAAAATTTATGGCACCCATAGCTTGTGAGTAGAGCTTCATAGTGCACATTTTTGTATTAGTCCATTTCTGACCCTACTTTGAATCCTTCATTTGCTTTCTTTTCTCATCTACTTTGAATCTACATTATCTTGGTATATTGTGTGCATATTTATAAGGTGCACTAAACCCTGTTTGAATATGAAATGAGGAATGGACAAAGCAGAAACAGTCAGATGTAGACAGACCCACATGACAGAGGGAAACGGAGACTGAGAAGAGACTAGGAAAAGCCAGAGAGAGACATAGTCAGTAATGGAGAGGAATCTAGGAGGTGAGACTTGGATAATACAGTCACTTGCATGTGGGACTTAGGGAATTCCTATCACTACTGACCTCATAATCCTCATAAATATAGCATCCTTTGTTGATTGTTCCAATGTTTCATGTTTCTGTAACTCAATTTCTTAATAATGGACAACAAGCAATAAGATACATTAATTACTCAACCAAATGACCAGGCCCATTGCTTGTCTTGCAGAAGCAGAATATATACCCCATGGTCTATCAAACTTTCTTCCTTTAAGAAAAAATTAAATCAGACTTACTAAGATCCTGATTTAAAAAAAAAAAAATTCAACCCAGTGCTTTGGAACTGCAAACCTTCATGAAGAGCAGAAAGAAAAGGAATTATGGACAGATAAGATGCAGAGTAGGAGGTGGAATTCTAAACAGTAGGGCTGTTTAGATTAAGCTTTTTAGATGAAGTAATTTGGTATCATTTCACTTGCCTTTGCCCTTCATTTTGTTGCTGATTGGAGTTTTCTCCTGGTCCCTTTCTTTCATAGACTCCTCAGCTCTACTACTCACATTCTTCTTTTTCCTTCAAGATTGCACCACAGGTCATCTCTCCTTGGATGCTCCAAGAAATGCAATAAATTATACATAGAAAGTTGTTCACTTAATTATGCAGAGAAGTTGGCTCTCTGTGCCCTACTAGACTCTAGTCCTTCCTTTCTATGTTCAAATATTCATCAATGTGCAACATAGCTCATCTTACTGGTCATGCTTCTTGGTTGTAAACAACAGAAAATGACTGGCTAATCTAAGCAGAAAGGGATTTATTGGGAGGTCATAGTAACTCTGAGATTTAGAGAAGAGGCTGTAGAACGAGGGTAAGTTAAGGGGCAGGAGGCAAAGAAATCTCAGCAGGCAAGAATACCACCAGGTCATGCACACAAATAGTCTCATTGGGATGCTCCTGTGGACTCCACTGGAGATGGACAACTTCCTGTTGGTGGTACGGCTACCACCATATACAGTATGACAGCCATTGCATTCTTGATTCCATTATTACAGATAGTTTCTATTGTTGAATCTTGAAGGAGTGATACAAAAATGTAGACTGGACAGGCCTAGCTTGGGTCATATGATTGCTCTGATGATTAGAGTGGGAACAGGGAATAGTCTCTCTTTCACTGCTACAGGCCCTGCTTCCTAGTAAGAACCATACCATGGGCAGATTTACCCCAGTCTGGAAGGAATTATAGATGTTGGGGAGCCAAAAAAGGGGGAAGTGTCCTGTGGGCCTTCTTCTCTGGTCCTCACCCTTTAGCATCACACAAGATCCTGCATGATTTTACAGTTATTCTAAATGAGACCAGAAGTTGTTGGAAGATTTAGGGAGATGAGGGGCATGACTTGACTTGTATTTAATAGAGTTACCCAGATTCTGTGTTGGGAATAGATTGTAGGGCACAATGGCAAAAGCAGGGAGACTAGCTGGATCTTTCTTCATTTTTTTTTTTGAGGAAGGGCATCCTGTTCTTCTGCTGGGAATTTTAACAGTGCCATATTTTTCTGCACTCCTACTCTCCTTCATTAACTTGATTTTTTCCCTTGGTCTTCATAAGTGATATGCCCCTTTTAAAAATCACTATTTTGTATCTGGTCAAATGAAAATAGATTGGAATTCTCACAAACGCTGTTCTGTCTACTAGTGCTGGCTCTGCTTGTTCTTTTCATTGTGCCAGTTCCTTCCATTTGATGAATTTGCCTATTCTATGTATGGTACGAAATATTACCTCCATAAGACAGTCAATTAGCTTTCACATTAACTTAGTGTTTCCTATGTTTATATACTCAACAAATGTTAATTCTCTTGAGTTTTTAATCTTGAAAAACAGCCTGAGAGAAGTGGACAGGGAATTAGTAACCCTTAAGTTTGGGTAATTTTCTTTATTTCTCTCTGACTATAGCTCTCCCCCAGTCTATTTAAAAACTATTTACTTCTTCAGGTGGACCAATTCTACCTGTACTTTATATTTAGTAGGGATGAAATAATGGAATTTGGAAGTGAAATATATAGAGAAGAGAGTTCAAGTATTTAGTTATTTGATAAACACAAGTTTATTTGGTTTGATTATTTTTCTAGCACTTGCAATGCTTTTGTTATTCTTAGATGGAAACTACATTTTTTTCTAAATTAAAAAAAGTATTTTATTTATTTTTAGAGAGAGGGGAAGGAGGGAGAAATAGAGGGAGAGAAACAGTGATGTGTGAAAGAAACTTAAATAGGTTGCCTCTTGCATGCCACCAACTGGGGACCTGGCACAGAAACCAGGCATGTGCCTTGGTTGGGAATTGAACTGGCAACCTTTCAGTTTGTGGGGATAATGCCCAACCCACTGAGCCATACCAGTCAGGGCTGGAACCTACTCTTTTAGTGACTAGAGGGATTATGAGAGAGAAAGCTTTAATTATTTGGGAATAGAGAAAAGAAGATACTAATTTATTTTTTGTGTTCTGCCTGATTTCATTTATATAAAGTTCAAAAACATATGGTATTTGAATAGAATTACCGCTGATGGTGATGATGGTGGTATTGGTGTTGGTGGGGATGGTGGTCGTGGTGGTAGTGGTGGTGATATTGGTGGTGGTAAATGTAGTGTTGTTGGTGGTAATGGTGGTGGTGGGGTTGGTGGTGTGTATGTGTGTGTGTGTGAGGGATAGTGACTGGGAAAGAAGATAAGGGACTCTCTTGGTGTACTGAAAACATTTTATATCTTGATCCAGGTGTTGGTCACATAGGTGCTTATATAAGTGAAAATTCCTCATTTAAGATTTTTATCCTTTATCGTATATATGTTGCTCTGCTTGCTCAGTCATTTTAACTGTGACGGCCACACAGTACACATGCTCACTCAATGGCATCTACCGCCCCCACTGACTAGTACAGTGAAGTCTTCACTGTTTATGCATATGCATTCTAGTTCACTCTCCTTGGTTACATCGATGTCACACAAATCGTTCTTACTATATTAACAATGGTTGCACTTTTTCTGGACAGACCTCGTATATCCTAAGAAACCTGAAACACTAATTCAAAAGAATATATACACCTCTATGTTTATTGTAGCATTAATTACAATAGCCAAGATTTGGCAGCAGTATCAGTGTCCATCAGTAAACAATGATTTTAAAACCTCTGCTATGTGCAATTCTGAGCCAGAAAAAATTAAACAGAGATCGTAGGCAGTCTCTTCTTTTGCCACAGTGGGTTTCTAAAAACTCTCATGAAGGGAGTTTTATTTTCCTCTTTGGGACTACATTCTTGACTAAGAGTATAACATAAAAAACAGTCATTTATATGGTTATCAATATTTACAAAAGAAAATATTATAAAATCAATCTAATAACTTAAGTAAAATTATATTACAATTTCTATAAAATATTCATAAATATACTGTGTATATTTATTATAGAAGGGCCTACAAAGTACTATAAAACACATATGACCTATCAAATATAAATGTACTACTTTATAAGTGATCCAAAACATGTCAATTTATTCTTTCATGATTATTATAGCTACTACCTATTTTGTTTGCTTTTGTTATTATTTAGAAGATTTATAAAAATAATTTTGATGACCTAAAAGAAATAGTGGTTGCAGGGATATGTATAAGGAAGAAAAGAAGGTATCTGTTTATCTATACTGGGAGAAAAAGTATTTTCCACTGACCCCAGAGCCACATGGGCACTCAGTAAAATAACTGTTTTATGTTGTGGACACTAGGGATGGTATGTCTTCCATGGGTTTACAAATAAAGGCCTCTCTCCCTTTCAGGTTATAGCAGGGAGGTTAATCACCTTCTCTTAACCTTGAATGCTTCAGCCAGCTCTGCCCTGGTGCAGAGACCATTGCATTTTCTCTGTAGATAACATTCTAAACCATTGATTCATTAGATCTCCACTGCCACCCCCTAGTGCCAGCCACCATCATCTCTATGCTGGGTGACTGCAATAGCCTCCTAATTATCTTCCTGTTTCTATTTTTGCTTACCTTCCAATCCATTAGTCAGAGTAATCTTAAAACACGTAGATTAGATAACATTACTCCCTTGTTTAAAATTCTCCAATGGCTTTCCATTTAACATAGAATGAAATTGAAATGTTCTACTGCAGCCTATCAGCCCCAGACAGTCCGATTTTCTCTCTCTCCTCCCATGCCATTCTGCTCCTGGCTCACTGTGCTCTGCTCACCAACCCTCTTGCAGTATGAGGATTCACCTACTTCTTTTTATCTCAGGGACACTGCACTGCTGTTCCTTCTGTCCCCCTGCCAGGAATTATCTTCTCCCAGCTATTTGTGTGGCTGGCTCCTTCTCAACCTTCAGGTCTCAGTTTAAATGATCTTCTTGGAGGATCTTCTCTGGTCCTGTCTAAAATACTCTCGTGGCATCTGCTATTCTGTATTACACTTCCCTATTTATTTCCTTCTTAGCACTTACTACACATGGCAATTATTTAGCTTGTCCATTTATTTTGTTTATCTCCCACTAGACTATAATAGATTAGACAACGTTTATAGAGCATTCTCTATGTGCCAGGCAGTGATGTTTAACATGAATTAACTTGTTCATCATAACAACCTTATAAAGTGGGTACTATATTATAGTCAGTTTACAGATAGAGAAACTGAGACATAGAGAGGTTAAAGTATCTTCCTCAAGGTCACCCAGGCTACACAGTGGCAGAGCCAGGATGTGAACCCAGATGGTTTAGCTCCAGTACGCCATCTTTCACCTCCATGCCCTGTTGACTCCATGGTGGCATATCTGCCTTGTCAACCATTTGTACCCAGTGCCAGCACAGTGTCGGATGCATGAGGTGGTGAGGACAGTCATTTCTGTTTAGTATAGGTGAAAATCAAACATAGCCAGCGAATGACTGGGGAAGGACAGAGGGAGAGAGGAGCTAGGCAGTCAAGCTTCCCCTGTAAAGAATGCTGTTATTGTTGGAAAGGACAGTAACTGAGTCACCTCAGTGTTCATCATTTAGATTTATCTCATTCCAGGGGCCCCATGCAGAGCAGGATGTGCAAATTAGTGCTAAAAATATATTTCATCCATCGGCGTGTAATAGAATTATGGTACAAGCTGTATTATTTGGGGGCACTTGGAAGAGAGAGGTTTTCTCTGCTTATTTCCTTGTCTCCTCCTTTTCCAAGGACCACATCATGAGGGCTTTAGGGAACCAGTGGAGGTGCCAGAAGGGAGCATCAGTGACTGATGAAGACCATGCTGAGATCAGGTGGAACAAGGTGCTCCTGCAGGCTGAATGAATCATGTGTAAAGAAGTTCCTGAGCACACTTCATTGTATTGGGTTGGCCAGAAAGTCCTTATGGTTTTTTTTTCCAAAAAATAAAGTTATTTTCACTACTAACTTTATTGATTTGGGTATTTTGGATATGTCGGCTATCTTCCATGTGGGATAATGTTGATTGTGTTGATTGTTCTTAATGTCTACCCAACCAGGGAACATAATCCAGCAAGAAATCTCTAGCACAGAACTTTGCAAACCACTTCGACACATTAAATCAGTCACAGCATCTTCTCCATACACGGTACAAATCTTTTTTTACATTTCAGTTGTGTTTTTACTTTTCTTGAAATAACTCATAATATGCTGAAAATGTTGCATATTTTCTTCCATTTTCAATATTAAAATGGCTACACAAAAATTCACCAGTTTTGATAAGCTTTAAAAAAAAAGTCTGCTGATATGACAGCTGACAGAATACAGTCTAACAAAATTGTTTTGAATGAAGTTAAAGACAACTAAGCACTACTAGAGCCCTGTTATGGAAAAAAACCAAATGAACTTTTTTGGCCAGCGCCATATGATGTGCGTGTGCGTGCCTGTGTGTGTGTGTATTTACAGAGTCTAAGGTCTAACAAGAAAAGGTGGGGCCTAGATTCATTGGCCTTTAGTTAGTATTTTTAATATGACCTTATTGTTGCCATAGCTGGTAAGATCTGGGCAAGCTTTGAAATTCTTTCACTTTACAAACATTTATTTACCATACACTTACTGAATACCTACTATGTTTCAGGCACTGTGATAAGTACTGTTGATATTGAATATTAGTGATCCCTGGCCTTGGCAGCTTACAATGTAGCTGAAAATGTAGAGGATATGAACACATAAATAATTACAAAAGTGTGATAAATTCTAGGGTAATGAGAAGTATGGAGTACTTTGGGATTCCCAAGAAAGCAGCACCTAGTTCAGACTGGGGATATGAGGGGAAGGACAGAAAAATATTCTGGAGGCCATGACAGTTGATCTGAGTCTGGAAATGTGAGCAAACCTGGACAGACAAGCAAGAGGGGGAAGAGGGTCTGAGAAGAGGTACAGTGTGTGCAGGGTCATAGAGGAATGAGAGCATGTGGATACACTGAACAAAGGTAGGAGGGGGGGTGTTAAGATGTGATACTGGACAGGTAAGTGGGAGCCAGATCAGCGGCACTTTAATGGGTTTGGATTTTAACCTGGGTTAGTGAGATCCACTGAATTTTTTTAGACAGAGAAGTACTCTTATTAGATTATGTTTAAAAAGGCCAGTGTGGAGAATGGCTTGACAGGGACTGAGATTAAAATTGGAGACCAGTGAAGTGACTGTTGCAATGATTCTGATGAGAAAGGATGAAGCGTGCACTGAGGCAGGGCCTGTGGACTGGAGAGGAAGGGGATGATTCTAGAGAATTTAGGAAGTAGAATTCACAGGATATTGTAACTATTTAAATTTTTGGATGAGAAAAAGCAATTTTAAGATATTATTAAGTTTCTTATTTGGTAGTTTGTAACTTGGTAGATGGGTGGCATCATTTAATTGAATGAGAGATAGAGAAGGAGAAGTAATGTGTGTGTGTGCATGTATGTGTGAGTGTTGAGGAAGATACCCTCAGTTTCGGACATGCCTATGGATCATTCCAATGGAGATGCCCACTGGGGAGGACTAGAGAACTGGCACACAGTGAGAACTCATTATGTATTTGTTAAATGAATGAAAATGATAAAGCTCTGGGATGCAAATATAGACCAGTTAGTCAGCACTGCACCATGTCACATTTATAATCATATAGATAACAGTTACTTTTATGGGAGTTGATAGAGTCACCCATCAAGAGTCTAGAGCCAAGAGATGAAGACTAGACATGGTCCTAATTTAAGGCATAGGTGGATAGTAGCCTAAACAGGAGACCTAAGAAGTAGTCAGAAGCGGGAAAAACTCCAGGAGAGAAAAGTAACCTGAAAGCTATTGGCAACAATTTCAGAGAAGAAAGCATCACTGATGGAGAAAGTCAAGTAAAAGAAGAACTGGAAAGTTCCCACGTACTAGTTTACCATAGGAGACTGGCCAGAGTTTATTATTGAGCATTCACCACATGCCAAGCACTGTGTGATGCACTGCACAGACACTTAGGGTTCAGTGATGTGCTGGAGGCTGAATCCAGATTGTACTGAGTTGATGAAAGAGTAGTTGGCAAGGAAATGGAGACACAGGTAGAGGGCACACTCTTATGGGTGGTTTGTTTGGGGAGGGAAGAGATTGAGTGAAAAATGAGATATATTGTCTTAAGGGAGCCTTCCCTTCCCTCCCCTTCTCCTCCCTCCTTTCACTTCCCTTTGCATTTCATTTATTCCACTTCCCACTTCTTTTGAAACAGGGTGAGGTTGCCAAGGAAGTGGGAAAGTTTGGGATGGAAGCTCAGGTGGAAAGATGGATAAGAGGAGTAATACTTGACAGGGATCCCCCTGGCTGGTTTGGCTCAGTGGATTGAGCGTCGGCCTGCGAGCTAAGTGTCGCTGGTTCGATCTTCCAGTCAGGGCACATCAGAGAAGGAAAACTCTGACTCCAAAAAACTTCCGCTGCCTTGTGGCATACCTCTTCAGGGGAAAGGCTAAGGAGAAGGGAAACTCTGACTCCAAACCTCCGCTGCCTTGCGGCATACCTCCTCAGGGGAAAGGCTAAGGGAGTAAACCCCGACAGAAAATCCGGAGCCGGGGTCCCTAAGGCGGTTTGACGTTGTAGTCAACACCGGCAACTCCTGCGGCGCACCTGAAGCCAAGCTGTATTGACTCTGTCTTTCCCCTTGGATCCTTCAGCTGTGAAGAGAGGTGGGGTCTGCTGCATGGGCAACAGCTGGCCCTCCATATCACCCTGCCCAGGCTTTGTAGCTTCACTGGAGAGGACACTCCAGCGTCATCGCAAGATGTTGACTTAACACGGGAGGAGACAGTTACCGGTTATAAGCTCATCCGATTGACGAAGGAAACGAGTGCCAGGGGTCTCCTCTGACGGTGGGAGAGGTCATCGCACCTCACTGGACAGCTACCGCCCGCCTCAAGCTGGGCAGCCCCAGCCAATTAGGTGCCGTCTCGCCATGGCTCGCCTGCCCCACTGGGTGCGTGGGGATCAGAGAGGCGTCTCTTGAAAAGTGAGCCACAAAACACTCGCACCAGGCAATTCCAAGCAAACAACAAGAAAGAAGTCTCCAGCTCTTCGCCTCGCTAGCTGGAACATCAGGACCATGTGTCCCGGACTTACTGCAGACCTTCCGTGGATCAATGGTGCCAGGAAAACTGCCGTCATCGATAGGGAACTGGCACGACTAAACATCGACATTGCGGCTCTATGGGAGACCCGGTTGGCCGACAACGGAACTATCAGAGAAACCAACTATACCTTCTACTGGCAAGGGAAGTCTCCGGACCAACCAAGACAGCACGGTGTTGGGTTCGCTGTGAAGAACACGTTTGTTAACTCCATAGAGCCACCCACAGGAGGCACAGAGAGATTACTTACCCTCCGATTGTCAACAACTTTCGGCCCAGTCAGCATTCTTACGCGTATGCCCCAACCCTCTGCGCCACCACCGAAGAGAAAGAACAGTTCTACCATGCACTGGACGAAGCGTTATCCAAGATCCCCAGAAGTAACGCTCTTTATCTCCTTGGAGACTTCAACGCAAGAGTAGGAGCCGACCACGTGGCCTGGCCCACCTGCCTCGGAAACTTTGGGAGAGGAAAGATCAATGAGAATGGTCAGCGACTGCTTGAGCTTTCGTGTCACCACGGCCTGTGCGTGACAAACACATTCTTTAAGTGCAAAGAGATCCACCAGGTGTCATGGAGGCACCCCCGCTCCCGCCACTGGCACCAGCTTGACCTCGTCATCACCGGAAGAACGGATATTGGCAGCACCCTCCTCACCCGCAGCTACCACAGTGCAGACTGCGACACGGACCATGCCCTCGTGGTAAGCAAGGTGCGCATAATGCCGAAGAGGTTACACCACTCCAAGATGAAGGGTTGCCCACGCATCAACACCAGTTGTGCCAGCAACCCAGTTAAGACCCAGCAATTCATCAACAGGATGGAAGATGCACTCGGCGAGGGAATGGCGGCAGACGACATTATCGAATCCAATTGGCCACGTCTCCGCGACGCCATATACAACTCCGCCATTATTGCTTACGGGAAGAAAGAGCGGAAGAACGCTGACTGGTACGAGGCTCACTGGGAAGAAATGGAACCCGTGATTGAGGCTAAGAGGAAGGCCCTACTGGCTTACAAGGCCATGCCCACTCCCAGTACACTTCAAGCTCTACGGGCTGCCAGGAACAAAGTCCAGAAGACCGCCCGCCACAGTGCCAACACCTATTGGCTAAACCTGTGCAGAAGCATCCAGGAAGCCGCCGATATAGGCAACGCACGAGGAATGTATGAGGGTATCAAGAAGGCAACAGGCCCAATCCCCTCCAAGATCGCCCCCCTTAAGTCCAAGACAGGTGAGGTCATCACTGACCAGGAACAGCAAATGCGGCGGTGGACCGAGCACTACCTCGAGCTGTACGCAACGAGGAACACCGTAACAGACACTGCTCTTAACGCCATCCCAGACCTACCAGTCATGGAGGAGCTAGACACCCCACCTACTGCGGCAGAGCTCAGCAAAGCCATTGACTGCCTCGCTTGTGGGAAAGCACCAGGAAGCGACGGAATCCCTCCAGAAATCCTAAAGAGCGGGAAACCAGTCCTGCTACAGCCGCTCCACCATCTACTCTGTCTCTGCTGGAAGGAGGGTTACATCCCCCAGGATATGAGAGACGCCAACATTATCACCATGTACAAGAACAAAGGAGACTGCAGCGACTGCAACAACTACCGGGGCATCTCTCTCCTCAGCGTCGTCGGCAAAGTATTCGCTCGGGTCGCTCTTGCCCGCCTGCAGACCCTTGCTTCCCGCGTCTACCCAGAGTCCCAGTGTGGCTTCAGAGCTGGCCGATCAACAGTGGACATGATCTTCTCCCTACGCCAGCTGCAGGAGAAGTGTCACGAGCAGCATAAACCACTCTACCTCGCGTTTATCGACCTCATGAAGGCGTTTGATCTGGTCAGTCGAAGCGGACTCTTCAGCTTGCTACGGAAGATTGGCTGTCCACCACATCTGCTTGCTGTGGTCATGTCCTTTCACGACAACATGCACAGCACGGTGTCCTACAACGGCGCAACCTCTGAGGCCTTCCCAGTCAGCAGCGGAGTAAAGCAGGGCTGCGTTCTCGCGCCTACGCTGTTCGGAATCTTCTTCTCCATGCTCCTCCAATACGCCTTTAAGGACTGCAGCGAGGGTGTCTTCATTCACACCAGATCCGATGGCAAGCTCTACAACCTGGCCCGTCTACGAGCCAAGACCAAAGTCAAAGAGGTGCTCATCCGTGAGATGCTCTTCGCCGACGACGCAGCCTTGACATCACACTCCGAAGAGGGACTCCAGCAGCTAGTCACTTGCCTTTCCCACGCATGCAAGGAGTTCGGACTAGCCATCAGCCTGACGAAGACGAACGTTATGGCTCAAGGCACGGGGACTCCCCCATGCATCACCATCGACGGATACACCCTGGAGGTTGTCAACGACTTCACTTACCTCGGGTCCACCATCTCGAGCTCTCTGTCAGTTGACTTGGAGGTCAACTGGAGAATCACCAGGGCAGCCACAGTTATGGTCAAACTGAACCGGCGAGTGTGGAACAATTCCAGCCTCACTGAGAAAACCAGACTGCGCATCTACCAAGCCTGCGTACTCAGCACTCTCTTCTATGGCAGCGAGACGTGGACCACCTATGCAAGGCACGAAAGGAAACTCAACAGCTTCCACATGAGGTGCCTGCGACGCGTCCTGCATGTCGCCTGGCAGGATAAGGTTCCCAACACCGAGGTGCTGAAGCGAGCCAACATGAGCAGTTTGCATGCAGTTCTTAGTGAGAGACGCCTCAGGTGGCTCGGCCATGTCAAAAGAATGGATGCAGGCCGTATCCCCAAAGACCTCCTCTACGGCGAGCTAGCAGAAAGCCAGAGGATGACAGGGCGCCCAAAACTGCGGTTCAAAGACATCTGCAAAAAGGATATGACACAATGCTCCATCAATCTCAACACATGGGAAGTTCAAGCAGACGACTGCCTAGCCTGGAGGCTCGCGGTCAGGCAAGGTACGTCACGCGCAGAGGCTGCGCGCAACGAGGAGGCGGTCCAGAAAAGATCGAGGCGGAAGCAGCGTCAACAGCAGCAACAACAGCCATCTGCCTTCACCTGTAACAAGTGCGGCAGGGATTGTCACTCCCGAGTCGGACTGCACAGCCATTCTCGGCGGTGCAGATAGACTCTCAAGAAGCTACGCCATCGTCTCTCGAGACGGACGGCTGCCGATGATGACTTGACAGGGACAGAGGTCTGCTTAGGAGTGGAGGCAAAGAGGGGGAGATGAGAGGCAGGAAATGAAAGGAGTGCATTCCTCATGCCCCTATTTTTCTCTTGGTATCAAAGGAGTGGAGCTGGTGAGACAGGAATACGGAAAGCAGGTAAAGTTTAGAAATTGTAGTTGTGAGGAATGAGAACGGGACACATAGAAGGATTACAGGGCAACATGAAAGGCTTTTGGTTTGATGTCTCACCACCCCACAAAAGTGAGCGTGTGATTCTTTCTCAGCGGTCCTGACGTGAATGGAAAGGTTGCCAGCAGCACTATGTGAAGCTGGGGAGTTACTGAGTGTGTGTGACAGACTCCCAAAGACAAGTGTAAGAAGTTACAAGCATGCTGCCAATTTGTAGTAGTAAAACTTTGCTGAAATAATAGAGAGTACTTCACTCTGTTGGAAATCTATAAAACCTAGCCACTAGGTCATTGCACTCTAAGACAGACAGATGGTAGAATTCAACACAGATGGCTGGAAAAAACAGCAAATGAATGGGTGAAAGTGTGAGTGGTGAGGCGACTCTTAACTTGGCAGAAAGAATGAAATACAAAGCAATGAAAGGTGCGGGATGTGGCAATCATAATTACTTACTATACACAATAAATTTCCTTCTGGAGGCACTGAGATATTTTTTCCAAACCCTGAGGTTTTAGTTCTATAATAAAGGAGATTTGATCAGAAAACTAACACAGCCAGGAAAATGGTATAAACCCAGGGGGCAGAAGAAGAAATTCCTCCAGCTTTTGGGTGAGTGATGGGGTAGGAATTCACGACATAGTAAGAAAGGCTGGAGACTGTTTTTTCCTATCAGTTTTACTAAGGTGTAATTGACAAGGTGTATATTTAAAATGTACAATGTGATATGTGTATACGTTGTGAAAAGATTCCCATCATCAAGTTAACACATCCATCACCTCACATTATTGCCTCTTTTTTGTGTGTGTGAGAATGCTTAAGATCTATTCTGTTATCACACTTCAAATATACAGCACTGTTATTAATTAGAGTCACCATGCTGTATATTAGATCCTCAGAACTTATAACTGAAAGTTTGTACCCTTTGAACAAACACTCCCCATTCCACACACCCCCACCCCCAGCCTCTGGCAACTTGTCCCTTCAGCTCCACTGCCCCTCACTTAGCTGTCTGTGAATGTGCTTTGTGACTGGACTAGTGACCTAAGTGGCTGAACAATGTCCTAAGATTGAATCAGAGATCTGGTGACCACAAGTCCAGGTGTGCCGAGGCCTGCTCCAGAGGAAAGATTTTGCTTAGGCCCTGCAGATGTGCAGGAATGCACAAGGATAATCTGTTTTCCTTTCCTTTGCCTGTCCCAGCTCATATATAACTAGCTACCTATACTAACAGATGGATACTTAAGTTGTTTCTATATCTTGGCTATTGTGAATAATGCTGCAATGAATGTAGGGATGCAGGTATCTCTTTGAGAAAGTCATTTCATTTCCTTCAGATACACAAGTATATCCAAAAGTGGGATTGTTAGGTCATATGGTAGTTCTATTTTTATTTTTTTGAGGAAACTCCGTATTGTTTTCCGCAGTAGCTACGCAAATTTACATTCCCACCAACAAGGCACAAGGGTTCCCTTTTCTCCACATTCTTGCCAACATTTGTTATTTCTTGTTTTTTATTTCTTTTTAAATAATAGCTCTCCTAACAGGTGTAAGGTGACATCTCATTGTGGTTTTAATTGCATTGCAGGGGACTCTGGTTTTGATAGTTTAATGTGGGTGTAAATTGCCATAGGTTTTTAGAGCTAGAAGATTCATTTGCATACCAATCAGGATTTGAGTCACAGCCCAAGGTCAAATACATTTGTATTTCATCTCACAGACGACTGATGGCTTGTCCCTTGTGAAGCATTCTGTCAACAATTGGTGGAACATTCAATGATCCTGCTTGACCCACCAAGGCCCATTGCTTACCTACTCTCTCGGCTTAAGCCCGTTGTTCTGCCCTGCTTGACTTTTTACAAAATAAGGATCACTATAGGCATAGTTGTGATGCCTACTCCTGTCTGCTTCACCTGAACATGAGTTTCTGTCTCAGATAAAAGATGAAAGTAGGCCTTGAGTATTCTCTCCATGGGTGTAAGTAGGGTGTACCAAGAAATAGCAGCTTCCGTTAAGGACCAAAAGGCTTATAGCTAGTGTTTGTTACTGGCTTTCATATCCTCTGTACTCCTCACCAGAAAATTGGGCTGATGATGTCATTTCTCATATAAACTCCAAGAAATTGACACTTGTATCTGACTGCCTAGTAAAATGACTTCCATCAATCATCCTTGCCTAATAGCATTATGATGTTAATAACAAATAGTTCTCCTCAAAGACTTGGTACTTTTAATATAGTGAAGTGTTGGTCTGTGGCCATAGGTTCCCTTTCCTCCAACCCCCAGCTGAAATCTTGTTAAGTCTCAAAAGCTAGTCTGAGCTAGAACAATCAAGTGAGAAGTCTTCAGGGTGGGGTGGGGGGGCGCGGGGGAAAAGCACATGGTGCAGGTTAGATTTGCATAGTGTTGTAGTAGGTGGCACTCTTTCCTCTGAATCCAAGCCAGTTTTCTATACTGCACTCAGACAAGATGTGTCACATTCCAGCTAGGTGGCAACATTCAGAAGTAGATGAAATGAGGACCTGTCTGCTAGTTCACCAAAAGCCAGATTTTCACCCCAAGCTTCAGTATTTGAAATTTTGAGTCTCAAGCAATGATTAGCTATGTGGGTAGATTAATTAAAAAATTTTAGCAAGCATTTATACATATAACTTCAAACTTTGATTTTGGCCAAGGTGAAGGCTCAGCATTCTCTTGAAGCATGTTGAGTAGTCAGAGATGCAATATCATTGTTGCTTTTTGAAATACAAAATTTATTCATATATATATATATAAAACCTAAGCTACAACTTACATTTCATAGGACTTCTTGTTCCCTTTTACAGCTCCACAACCTGGCCATGCTCTGTTTGGGCAATTATGTTTTACTGAGCTTAACCAAGGCTACATAAGGATGAGGCAAAAGTAGGTTTACAGTTGTTTGTATGGAAAATAATACAATAATTAATAAATAATAATATGAGGATAAACTGTGTTTTGCATATTCACAACTGTAAACCTACTTCTGCCCCACCCTATATAACCCTATCTATAAAAATTCATTATTTAGAAATTATTATTCAATACATGGTTTAAATCTTCCCTTTTTCTTTCTTTCTTTTGTTATGTAGCTACACCATTAGTTTGTGTCTCTGGCTTTGATATTAGGCAGGGAATCTGGGTTTGAGATGATACCAGTCTAGTGGAGAATGAATTGATTAACAATCCATATTTTTTATAGACTGTTAGCATTATTAAAAAATCTTTTGCATTATTGTATTCCATGTTCACTGCAGAAGAATTAGAAAATGTACTTAGTAAAAGCAAAACAAAAACAATGTAAATCAGTAAAATATTATTTTATATATTTACTTCTCTTTGTCTCTATTTGTCTTTTTCTGCTCCACACCTTTCCACTTGTAACACACACACACACACACACCCCTCTGTAAAGGTTGTCAGCTTCTGACAAGAATCAGTACTTCGTAGGAACGTTTACAAAGGTGGGGTAGGGTTTAGGAAAACCGATAAAGTGTCCTGGGCTACAGTGGGGAGTAGTTACTACTTCTTCACCTGAAAGCCCTGCACTGGGAAGAGTAATGGGTGGATTGCATCTTCCTTTGCCTTTTGGCTTCCAGTGGAGTTCAATCAATAGGAGACACTAGAGAAAGCTCCAAGGGCTGAGTAAAGCAGGGTCCATGTGTTCACTCTGAGGCTCCCTCTGTACCAGTTCACCACAGGTTGGCTGCATTTCTCCACTGAAGGCCCAGCTACTATTCTGGGTAGCCAACTTCATAGCTCTTTCTCTGAGTTATGGTAACTTTCCCCTCCCCTTGTCCTTTCATATTCCTTGCTCTTATTAGCCCCAGGAAATGTTTCTCTATTTCCTGAACCCCATTATCACCTTTGGGGTGATATAGTAACTTTATTAAACTTCTCTCAATTACCTAGCTGGAGAATGCTGTGTTTTCTGCCTAGACCCTGACTGGTACCCATATCTTCCATCAAGTCTCACAATTTCTCAGCCATTATATCTTGATTATTGCTTCTACCTCATTCTCTGATTTCTCTCCTGGAATTCCAATAGATGAATTTTAAATCTTCTCACCTCTTCTTAATCTCTCTCTCACATGTTACATTTCTATGTCTCTGCATTTTTGTAACAGAGTGGGTCTGCCTGGATCGCTGAGTAGGGGTAAGGGCCCAGGAAGCAGCAGGAGAGCCAGCCTCCCTCTCCACCAGAAGGGAGGGAGTTGCAGGAATTGCTGAAGGCAGCCTGGGATTGAAACTGGAGTTGGGGTTTGATAGGCTTCCATACCCTGGGGCAACTGTAAACAAAGCCAGCAGGGCTGTGTGAACCAGTCTGCATTGTCCCCTAGCCTAGCGGCTGGTGACTCAGGCTGCAGAGAGCCTGCGCCCCTGCAGGTGGCTGGGAAACTCTCTCTCCCTTCCAGAAAATGACAGCCAGAAGAGAGGCAAAGACACTGTGCAGCTGATGAACATGGAGGACGTTAGCCTTTAAAAACAGAATGTGTGGGGAAACACGCGCTCTTTCCCCTCTCCTCACTAGCCCACTTGGCTGAAGGGGCCTGAGGCCATGGGCCAGGGGGCCTTGGAGGCTGCGTGGCCTGGAACCGTTCCCAGCGGCCCTACCTGAGCTAAATGCGGCAGCAGCGCTGGTGCTGTGTGGGCCTGCCTAGCCAGGCACACTGACGGACGTACTGGTTAGCTGACGGCCAGAGGAAAGGAGCAGCGCACAAGTGACACTCGGACTGGCACACACAGACTTCAAAGGCCCCCTGGAGCTGAACTGTGACCAGGAACCTGCCAAGCAGCCTGTTTGAGCATGCTACAGATACCTGCATTTCCCAGAGGATGGTACCTTTAAATGGGGGAGAAGGGCTTCCAGGTGCACCCTTGAACTCCTCTGGCCTGGCAGAGGGTGGCAGGGTCTTTGGGTATTTTAATGGGAGTGGGGCTCTGAGACGGAAACCTGCCATTATTCCAAAAACTGTATTGCCTTAAATAAACAACCCCTTTTCTTTCTCACCAACTTCTGACTCCAGAGTTTGCTTGTTGGCAGCAAGCAGTAAAACCCCACTGGCTGTTCTGTAACATTTCGGATGATTCCTTCACACCTATGTTCTCATCAGCCATCTCTAATCTGCTTTTTCACTTGTTAAATTTTATATTTTCATTTCTAGAAGTTCAGTTTGGTCATTTTCACATCTTCTAATTCTTTTTACAGTGTGTCTTTTTTTCCCCTTATGTTCCCAAGTCCTTTTATTTTATCATTTGAAACATAATTATATAATAGTCTCTCTCCAGGTCATTATATTATTGAATACAAACATCTTCCTGCTGGCCATGAGTGCTGAGTCTTACTCATGGTGACTCTTTTTCTGTTGTGTTTGTAATTTTTTATGTGAGTTCATTTTCAGCCAGAATATATTTATTGGTATGTGTGTTTGTGAGTCTCAGAATGTTCTGTATGTTTTCGGGTTTAGAAGCCTTGTTTCAAATCAGTTTTGTGTTTGCTTTTGCTGGAAGCCCTAGGGGTTTCACTTATTTGGAGTCTGTTTTGCATTAATTTCTTGGCTGGAGATTCCCACACCATGTGGGTTGTATGAATGCAGACTCCATACATGTATAGAACAGGCCTGGGCTTGATATTTCTAATGGGCAAGATTTCCCTCATATACAGGCTACAGATAAGCTTTCTTATACCTTCCCTGAGTTGATGAGTGGAGCTTATTTCTAGTTACAGTATACTGAGGGATAGCCCTTCAAAGGTCTTGGCCATATAGTGGAGAAAGTGTTCAACTCCTACTCCCTTAGCTTTGCATTCTGAGACTAAGCTTCTTGCTTCTTCATGAATGTTAAATCCCAGCCCTTTCTCACAGCTTATCACTTTGATTTGATGTTTCTTCTTTATTCCTGACAGTTGGAGATTTTCCTTTCTCTTAGGCTCAGCTAGGTATTTTTTCTTTTAGTTCTTTACCTGGCATTTCCATGAACTTTTACTTCGCGAGATTTCATGTTCACTTAACCAGACTATCCCTGCATATAGTTCTGTAACTTGCTTTTCTACACAATCATGTTCTGATATGAAAAGACATCTACTTTCTATATCGTTATCTTCTTTAATGACCCTGTAGTAAAAAGAGTCTGAAATAAAGGGTATTAGAGCTGTCTTTAGAATCATATTTCCTGGGGTAACATACTGTCTCTCCTATTTACTGGTTCTGGACCTCGAGCAAGTTACGTGAACTTCTCATGCTTTTTTATTTCTTAGTCTGGAATCCTCCTTTGTGGGTTTCATCGGGTTGCTGTTATAAGTTACCACAAACTTGGGGGCCTAAAACAACAGAAGCTTACTCTCTCTCATAGCTCTGGAGGCTGGAAGTCTGAGAGCAAGGTGTGGGCAGAGCCATCATCCCTCTGGCAGTTTCAGGGGAGAATCTGCTCTTTGTTTTCTCCACCTTGTGGTGGTGGCAGGCGTTTCTTGCCTTGGGCTGCATTATTCCAGTCTCTGCTCCATGTTCACATTGCTTTCTCTGTGTATCTGTCTGGAACTCCCTCTGCCTGCCTGCTATCATGTGTCTTGATTCCCATGTGAATCATAACTGCTGCTAGGCTCAGGGGAGCAGTTCTTACCGGGTGGCTGTTGGTATGTGTCTCAAGCAGGTGCTGGTCATCGGCTCCCACCAACATCAATACATTTACTCATTGCCCAATCCTATAATACATTTAAAATAGTTTCAGAGTTACTTTGCCAAAACCTGTACAAGAAATAAATGTATTAAGAGTTCAGGATTCATTTGCAGCTCTCGTCACCCCCCAATCTTACCCAAATCTGGAGGTATACAGTAAAATACTGTGCTCATAAGTGACTCGGATGAGTTTCTTTTTTTCCCCCTCCTTAATGTGATTATAGAATTCCACTGAAAATACAGTTGTCTCATTTGTTTTAGTTTGCTTTCAGGTATTAGGGTTTTTCTTTCTCTCTTCTCATCATTTTTTTAAAATGTACAGAATATTAACTGGTTCCTGTAAGTCAAAATTATACCAAAAGGTATAGTTAATGAGGTGTCACTCCCTCTTGTATCCCCTCTACCCCATTCTCTTCCCTCAAACCTTATAAATAACCAAAGTTGGTTCCTGTTTTATCTGTCTTGTGCTTCTTATAAATATTAATAGATATGTGTTTGGTTTCTTATTTCCCTTTCTTTCTTACACAACATATGCTCTTTTATACTTCGGTAAACTTCCTTCTTAATGGGAGAAGCAAGAAACAAAGGGTGAGGTATCACCTTTATATTTTCAGAATTCTTTTTTGTTCTCAGTTCTCCTTTTTGGGCTCTCCCAATACCTTCAAAGAATGAAGGCTGGTCAACTGAGCGAGATGTGAATTTTAACGTGCATATGAATCACCTGGGATCTTGTAAACTTCCGATTTTGTAGGTTTTTGGCAGTGCTGTGACTCTGCATTTTGAATAGATTCCCAGCTGATGCTGAGGATGCTGGTCTGAACCCCAGACAACTTGTGGATGTAATAGACTGCATTGTGGGATGTCTCCCTTAGCTCTGACTAAACTTTAGACCACCGTTCCCGAAATGTCTTTTTAGAACCAGTGCACATACTTGCCTAAATTGGACTGTTCATTTCAGAAATGGAGCTTGTCTTCATGACTGATGCTGCATTTGGAGGGTCGTGGGACAGTATGCTGGAGGAGATAAACATGAAGTGATACTTCATATTTTCATAAAGTGTAAAATATCTTTCTTATTTTCTCCTCCTGTTCCCTCCCTACTTCTCTATCCAAAAGTCTCATAAATGACTGGTTTTCTGCAAAGAATTTCAAGTCATTTGATGAAGTATATTAACTATTGAGCAGACACACCAACTTTGCTCTAAAAGGAAAAAGGTAGGCTGTGACTTTTGTCATGGTGTACTAGGACAAAGGAAATGCTTTTAAACCCAGGAACTTAGGGTAATCTGTATTCTCCAGCTTTTGGTCTTGGGAACAAATATGGTAATTTTTAAAATTTATATTTCCCCAATATTACACTTCTACCTTTGCATATAGCACTCAGTTCCTCCTCAGAGCCTCCTCCTGCTATTTTTGGGAATCCTTGGGGCCCGTCTCAGTTGTGTTCAGGCTCACGTTTATTTTTGCTCATTGGCTCTATTTCCTTGGGGTTTGACACCTGCATCCTTTCCATTGCTTTCCTCTCTCCTGGACATCTGCATACTGACCTTATTCTCCACTTTTACACAAACAAAACAAAACAGAAAATCAAGCATATCAACAAGTAAATATCTAGAGGAGGTCAGCAGCTCACTAGTACAGCAAAGAGTCAAAATCCAAAGGCCATTACAGGCTAATTCTACTCTAATTTACTATTATGACATTAAAAATTGAGTATTTCACTTATTATTAGCTTTAAATTATGGTAGAGCTTTGTCCTGAAATTATTAAGCATGGTTGTTACATCTAGAAAAAGAGTGGCAGTGGTTATTCTGGGCTTGTGGCTTCTAATTACTGAAATGACGTTAGTACTTACCACCTCCCCCAGCATACAGAAAGGCCAATTTATAATAAGAAGAGCCCATGACTTTTTACTCTGGAATGAAGCTTAAGGAGATAACCAAACTAAGCCTTCTCTAACTGCATGGGGCTTTTCAGTTCTTACTGGACAATAGTCATAATCTCCAATCTATTACATGTAATTCCAACATCATTGACCACAGCTGTCAATCTGCCAAAGCAGAGCCCACAAACTGAACTTCCATGGAGACTAAATTATTTTCCTTTTTTTAAAAAAAAGACTTTATTTATTTTTAACGAGAGGGGGAAGGGAAGAATAAAGAGAGGGAGAGAAACATCGATGTGTGAGAGAAACGTTGTTGGTTGCCTCTTACATGTTCCACACCAAGGACCTGGCCTGCAGCCCAGGCATGTGTCCTGACTGGGGAATTGAATCAGCGACTTTTTGGTTTTCAGGACAATGCCCAACCCACTGCGCCACACCAGTCAGGGCTCATCTTCCTTTTAACCATGTTATCTGCACAGTGGACTAGAGGTCACCTGGAAGAGAGCAAAGGGGAACTTTGGTTTGTATCTTTTGGTTCTTGGCTACTTATCTTCTCATAAAAATATATATTCCGTTTACAGACACATCAGCATAAGCCCCTCCAGCAAGTGCAAATATTTACTTAGGAGAGGAAAACAAAATCATGTCTGAGCAGAGTTTTAATTTTCTTTTAGATGTTGATGTTACTTTTTTATTTGAAGTCCAAGGAGAACAATAAATGGAATTCCTTTGTAAAAGTGAGGCACGATGAGGTTTGGATTAAAAATTCAAGCTCAGTTTGTAAGTTAATCAGGAAGAAAAAAGGCTGCCTTTCACTAAAACACATGATTTATACATTGTTTTCTTAACATTAAGGATTTTTCTCTTTAGGAGTGAGTGGGAGAAAGAGTTTTATGTATGTATGACTGAGTTGCAGATTGACGGAGTTCACGGATGGATCTTTTGAAGTCAGAACAATCTAATCCTGGAGCCACAGAACCACCCACAGGTGTCACACTAGATCTCAGCTGTCAACATACCACCTTATTTTATTGTCATTTTCTTTTGTTCTTGGCGCTCATTAGCTATTGTTCTTCAAATAGCTGGACCAAGCTGTAGCACATTGGGAACACATTTTTTTCTATAGGTACAATTAGAGACTGATGTTACATGTCCTTAAAGATCACTTTAAGAAAACTTGGTCATTTAAAAATACATACAGGGAATTTTTGGTGCCAGACTGTTTGCATCCTTTCAGTTCTGAGCCTCAATGCACAGAATCACGTGCATAGAGAAGACCTCAAATAGTTGCTGTGATAGTGAGGATGTAGCCTGTGCTGAGGCTGTGGGGCGCTGCTGGGATTCAGGCCCACCTGGCCATGTCCGTGCACTGCTGGGACAGGCTGCAAGCTGCTAGCTTTTAAAAATTTCTTAGCATAAGGGCATCTATTTTGGGCTGTGAGGTGTGTTGGTGGTGGTGGTGGAGGGTGGGGAGAGAGAGGACAAGGGAGTGAGGAAGATCATTCCTTGGACTAGAGCTATTGTCTGTGACTGAGTTGCAGCACTGTACTCGTCTGGCTCAAAGTGTGAGCGGGGGAGAAAGAAGCATCTTTCCATTTCTGTATTAGCCACAGCATGTCTCTGGAACAAAGAGAATGGAAAGTAACGTGTCATCTTGGCATCAGGAGGGTTTAGCGACTTCAGGAGCAAGGAAGGTAACACTCTCAGCACAGTCTTGGTGGGCGAGGGTAGCAGACGGGCAGGGAGGAGCTGCTTGCAGAAGGACACGCAAAGGGGGTCTGGAGGAGCAGCGGCAGAACATGGTGGGTGCCTCATGGTGACCACAGATGATAGGGTGACTTCTGAGTATATGTGAGGGGCCCTCAGGAGGCCAGGAGATGCTGCTGGGAGAGGCTTACAGGAAGTTCCAGGACTAGTGCTAGAGTCTAGAGTTAGTTAGAAGCTAGATAGAGGCTTAGAGCCATTGAAATTTGGGTATTTATTATGACTGTATCCACAGCCTAGGAAAGCTAGAAGAAATTCTAGTTATATCCCCCAACACTTTCTTTTTGCTAACAGTTTAACGATGATTAATGCTAGGGTTAGTAAGACTTACTCTCTAAGGTGCACAGAAAAATCACAAAGGGCCAGCTGAGTGTATCTGACATTTCTTGTGTCTGCCTCACATCCTCTTAGCTCACCTTTTTACTCAAGTTGTTGCTGCGGCAACCAGCTGTGCTCAGGTGTACCTGACCTCACCTTGCTTCAACTGCACTGTTTGTGACATCACTTACTTTCTGTCCTGGGGCATCTCTGCTACCAACACGTGGGCCCCTGCAAAATTTGCTCATTCTGACATAGGCACACACCTAAAAGTATGAGGACGGTAAGACCCAATAGGCAACCCTGGAACTGACCTCCATTGAAGAGTTGAGAAACCAAAGAGGCTTACCACTCCAGATTTAAGCAAAGAATTTATTAGGGGAATTTACGGACAGAAGCAGAGTCCTGAATAGCAGCAGGACCGTGGAGCTCTACACCTGAAAGTGGCTGGGGGCTCGAGATATATATATATATATATAGACCATATATATATATAGTCTCCAGGAACACAGGTGGCTTGTAGCCAAGTGGCATGTGCTTATTAAGAGCTGTATGTTCCAAAGCAGTAAACAACTTAATGGGCCTACTTATCATGTAAGAAGAACATTCCTTTTAGGTGACATAATCTACTCCTTCTGGGGTGAACTGGTGGTCCCTGAGAACAACTTCTGAAAATGGCATCTGTCACATCAAGCACCAGAAACCATTTTGCCTAACAATGAATAAATTCTCCCATTTGCTTTCCCTTGGGGCGGGGGGGGGGGGGTGGGGGTGGGGGTGGGGACACAATTCTGAAGTACTTTCTATATGGCTTTTCAGAGTATCCCCAGGGGGAGAGAACTCCCATTGCCCAAGAGATTAACCTGATAACTAACACACCTTATTTTGGATTTTTTCTCCTTCCCTGTTTTGCTTTTCCCAGCCCCCCAACCCCACTTCTGTTCCCAAGAAGCTCTTGTTTCTTGATCCACTTTTTGTGGGAACCCAGGCTAAGACAGGTTGAAAGTCAGCTCCATGTGCATTGAAGATTACCTTAATTGCCCACCAACAACATAACTGGGAAAAGGTGAGTATGGGGTGGGGAGAGGGGCATCTCCAATGTCCAATTGATAGCAGAAGCCTGTCATTGTCAAGTATAAACATATAACACTCTTCTACTCTGATCCAGGGACTGTTTTTATTCGGAAATTATGACTACAGGTCCCTGACATTAGCAAGCTCACAAACCACTTGGGGGAGGCAAAGGTGTTCATATCTTACAAATAAAAAGTGCTGAAGAGAGGGTTAGTATGCATTAAGAGTAGAGAAAGGAACAGTTAATTTTGACTGGGAGTGGGGAGGCTTGAGGCCAGGGAAGCCTCTATGGAAGAGAATCTATTTGAAATGGACCTTGAGAGATGAAAAGGCTATTGAAGAGAGTGAATTAAAGTGTTGGAGGAGCTTAAAAAGAGTTGTAATGAAATGGAATTGGGTGAGCTTCAGTGTCCTCCTGACCTCAAGGGGCAGAGGCCTGCAGCGCTCCTTGGCCCTAATTCCTCTCCCTTTTGTTCCTCTAAATAGTGTTTTGATTGCTCTCTCACAACTTCCCTGCTCTGAGGTATCCTGCTTTCCTTTTTTTCTTTGGATGCTTTATCATCTTCTTTTCTATAGCTTTTTTCTTGTTTGTTTGTTTTTCACCTGGCCTGTGCTTGTCATGGAGGTCTTATCTCTGGATGCTGGACAATGGGAGGAGATCCGATGGTTCTGAAGGGTGTCCCTCCTACCAAGGAGTGGGATCACGTTAGTTTAGATCGGGGTTTTTCAGAGGTGCTTGGCTAGTGCGTGATTCACAAGAACATTGGATGAGACACTTAAGGACAAGCTCCTTTGCCTGGACGGTGAAGTCACCTGTGCAAGCGTATTTCTCCTCCCCTGATTTTATCTGCATTGCTAATCATGAAATGTAGTTTCTTATATCACTGAGAGGGTGGGGATCACGGATGTATTTGTTTTTTCTCTTATTTTTGAATGAAGACCAGTCATGCATTTATTTCCACAAAGGTAGAGACCTAGGAAGAACTGTAGGACTTAGCTGTAGGAAGGGCAGGCTTGGTGGGAAAGGCAGGTGATGGGAAGGGCAGGACCTCACTGTTCTCTGCTGACAACCTGACTCAGCCACCCTCTGCATGTCTGTACCTCTCTGTCTCATCAGTGCTCAGATGATGACTTTTTGTTTCAGTTTCCCAGCAAGGGAAGTTGAATAGCCCAGGACATGTTGTTTCACCATGTCAAATTAAAGATTGAAAATGCTTGGTGCTACCTCTGCTCAATCAGTCAACACTCCTGTGAGAGAAGATTCCAGACACAGTGGACAGTTTAAGGTCGCTGGGGAAGTGGGCATCTGTATTGTTATTGCTAGTCCATTTCATCTCTGGCCACCAGACACACACCCTTCTTCCTAGAGGTACAAACATGCCTTACCTAGCATGTTCTATCACATGCATGTCTGTGAATGCTCACTTCATTTCCAACATAGAGGCAGTAAAAGGCAGTATCAGTCACGGTTCCCACAGAAAATGGGTGGTCCTTTTAGAATAATGTAGTTTGATGAGGCTTATTTATGAAGGGATTTTTTTAAAGAGTGTGGGTGTGAAGAATCACCAAAGGTAGTGCAGCACCCTGGAGCTTGTGGTATTGGAGTTGTTATCACCTCTTGTTCCGAAGGGATGGAAGAAGAGATGGTTTTTGGAACCTGGAGGAAGAGAGAATCACAGATTCAACTGCTTAGAGAGGATCAATGACTTCTAATCAGGGGACATGGCCAGCCTGAAGCAACCACGCAGGGAGAGATCCAGGGAATTTATGACCTGGCTTTCATTGTTTCCTGCACCCATATCTCCTGTTGGGGATCTCTATGGGTTGGACCAACCAGAGCAAGAGGGCACACAGCACTATTTATATACTGCATACAGGTCAGCCTTCAGGCAGGGAGCCAGTGGAGAAGGTTGGAGAGTGGGTGTGGAGGGGTAATTGGCACAGACATACAGTGTCTATATCAATAGGTATCTTGGGGTCAGTGTAAGAGTGTTCATCAGTTTCTCCATGTACAGCCTACCATTGCTGCCCATTTCCCCGGTTCCACTGTGATCCTAACTGGCTGTTACTATTCACCTTTCTGTCATCTATGAGTTAAAATGCGGCATAAAAAACACCCATTGAAGATACTACTAATCAATCGTAGCTCTCTTTTTCACTAAGCCTGGACTTAGCATCAACAACCTTCTTAATACAGTGGTCTGAGCAGCCACCCCTAATCAATTCACATTGATTTGAGATGGAAAAAAAGTTTCCATCCCTCACCTACTTAGAAAATCCATCACCCATCCACTTTCATGCTCAATAATGGAGGAAAAACAGAATGTTTGAGACAATTGGAATGAAAAAGTAAACTTCACTTTTTAAAAAGGGAAAAGAAAAAATAAGAACAAGATTTGTTTTCCAGTTTTTGCATATTCTAGCAAGAAATATAAATCTGACATATAGATGGTAGCTACCACTTTTGTTTCTAGAATTAATTATGCAGCCACAACCGGCATTGTAGGTTTTCTCCATTGGTGCCATTGCTGACTACTATTATTTGGCATCTACAGTATCTTAGATACTGTGTTGAGTACTTTATACAATTATCTCATTTAATCCTTACATCAGTTGTCCTAGGAAGGTACTCATTTTCTCTATTTTACAGATGAGGGAGCTGAGACTTAGTAAGGTTAAATAATTTGACCCAGGTGATGAATAAGTGGTAGAGATGTCACTCAAACCCTGATCTGTCTGATGCCAAAGCCCGTGCATTTGACCTTTAGGCAATATGACTTACCACTCAGTCATTCCCTTGTTTCTGACAAACAGTTCTGGTGGCTAGGGAAGCAGTGAGGTCACCCCCTCCAGTTCCTTCCTCCTCCTCCCACAACTTAATAAATGCAGTTGACTTCTGCCTGGTTCTTTAGTAAGTACAAACACTACTGGGGTTGTACCCATAACCCTTGTATCTTAGATGTACATGTGCAAAGGGCCTGGGGACTCATGTACTGTATCACACTTCCACACAATCCAGCTTCTACCCAGAAACTTGAGGAAATCTCTATAGTGTGCAGCCCAGGAATAGACTGTTATCCTCTTACCCTACCATAAGGAGGCTGGCCACAACACAGATAAATTACTGTGTAAAGAAAGCCAAGGCTTTCTCTCATTAGACTTTGTTCAATAGATACCCGGTGAATCCAATGTACCAAGCATTGTGCTGGGTCCTGGGGTAATGAAGAAGACATCCCTGCTGCCTTCAAGGTGCTTAAAGACATCAGAGTAGTCCAGATTTCCACAGTGTACATTTTTCAGTTTTATTTTACACCCTGGGGCAAGGTGAAGTTCACTTAGAAAACCAGCACTCATTCTTCAACTTTGGACTGAGTGACCCATTTCCACATTGGCCTTTACCAGCAGCTTTTGGCTGATCCGGATCTCTTTTGTAGAAGCTGCTCTAATCATTTCTGTGAACAAAGGGCTTGGCTGGATCCTGCTAATCTTGATGCTGTGCCTCTTGATTGCTACTTTCCTAGGGTGGTGGGATCTTCAACATGTTTCTCAGGCACTGAATACTGTATACTTAATAGTGTACTGGCTGAGACATCAAGAGTCCTGAGTTTAGACCCCAGTTCTATTGTTTACTCTGTGTTATTCTGGACTTTATGCTTTTAGGTGACAACAGCTTCTGCAATCTATGATTTTGCAGTTGTCATAGACACTCATAAATTTTTTTGGAACCAGGTGATATCAGGAGTTTTAGAAACCTCTGTTTTCCTTAACAGGGGGAATCTTTTTGTAGTTTCTCTGGCTATTTACAGCTTTATGTCTCCAGATGGGCCAGCCAATGAATGTCATGGCTTATTTAGCCACTTGCTACTCCAAGTGTGACCTCTGCACCAGTAGCATTGACATCACCTTGGATCTTGTTAACAATATGGAATCATGAACTGTAAACCAGAATCTTCATCTTTAATTATTTTTTATCCTCACCTAAGGACTTGCTTATTGATTTTAGAGACAGAGAGAAAAGGAAGGAGAGAGAAAGGGAGAGAAACATCAACGTGAGAGAGAAACATCAATCGGTTGCCTCTCATATGTACCCTGACCAGGGATGAACTGGCAACCCAGGCATGTTGCCCTGATGGTGAATTGGACCCATGGCTTTTTGGTTTATAGAACAATGTTTCAAATGAGCCATACTTGCCAGGGAAGAATCTTCATTTTTAAAAGATCCCTAGGTGATTGATCCTTACAGTCAAGTTCCAGAAGCACAAAGCACAAGGTACGTGAGAATCATATTAATTCCCAGAGCAATCAATCACTAATTTAATCATTTAAATCAGAATCAATGTGGCTGAGTCCTGGCACTCAGGATCTTGGGTGAAGTTTAGCATGCAGCCAGAGTTGAGAATCTCTGAATAGCTTCACACAGAATGGAAACCCTTTATGGAGAATGGGTGCCAGAAGATGGGCCTCTAAGTCAGCTGAGGGGAGGAGCAGGACAGAGAAGGCCTTCTGGAGGTAATGCTTGGACTGCTTGCGTGGAGAACACGGAAGTTCAGTCAGGCAGAGGGGAGCTGAAGGGTGTGGCTGGTGCACTGACCATAGTGAGGGGGCAGTGGGGGGGTACTGCAGTTGTCTTGGCTGGAGCATGGGACTGGGGGTGCTGCAGAAAATGAGGTAGGGGTCACCTCCAAAATGCTTGGGAGTTTATACTTGATTTTGAGGACAGTGTGGTGCTGTGGGTGATGGCTAAAAAGATTGTTTAAGCCTAGAATAATGTAATTACATCTGCATTTTAGGAAGCTGTTTTCCAGCATATGTGGCAGATTGTTGGAAAGTGGAGGAGAATGAAAGCAGAGAGAACACACTGGGGACTGTTTCCAATAGGAAACAAACCAATGTGAGTGTCAGAAAGGATGGAAAGGAAAAAAGAAATTAAGAAATACCTAGTTGGCGACTAATTTTATGAAAGAAGATAATGAGGAAGAGTTTAAAATGATTCCAAGATTTCTGGTGTGGTGGTGTGGGGCATGGTGGACGGTTCACTGAGATAAAATAGGAACTATAGGTGAAATAACAGGCTTGGTGTGGGAGTGAAGAAAAGGATAAAGGGGTAGAAGATGAGCAAAGCATTTACGTTGACTGTAAGATGAACTAGTGTAGACATCCAGGAGGTAGATGGGTATCAAAGCTCAGAAGAATGGTCTGGTCTAGAAACGTGAATTTGAGAATTATTAATAAATAAAAGAGTCAAATGTGAGTATTTGAATTTATAGGAAATTTTCCAGGAGAGGGCAAAGAATCAAAAAAGTAGAGAGCCTCATATAGGAAATCTATCATTTGAAGGTCATAGGAATGAAGAGGTGCCACTTATAGACTGAAAAAATAGCCCGAGAGGTAAGTAGAAAACTGGAGGGGAGGGTGGCGTAGAGGACAAAGGGAAAAGAGCACCAGGGGATGGTCCCAAGAAGTCAAGAAGTTTATGGAGTAAAAATATCTCCTAGACTTGACAATCAGACCATTCTCAAGACAGTGAGTCTTGACAATTGTTGGTGATATTAGGGCAGCTTTATTGGTGCCAGATGGAGATTCTCACTTGATACTTAATGGCTTGCTTTTGTGCAAATCATTTTCATTTAAACAAATACTTTTTGAGTGTCTGCTGTGTGTGAGGCACCAGGGGTTTAAAACTAAGTAAGTGTAGAAATCTGGCGTCTGGGAATTCACTGAGTCTCAATAAGCTCTTCTAGTGCAGGGACGGAGCTCTCTGTCTCCTGGACTGTCCTCAGGATTGTTGAAGACAGGTGCACAGATGCAGCCACTTACTTGTTGAGTCCCTGTGATATGCTGGGAACCATGCCAGCTACTTGGGAGACAAACATACATGGGTATTGTGTGAATTGATTTTCTGCCTTCCTGGAGTTCTCTCTCGGGTGTGTGAGATAGACGGATAAAGAGTTAAACTATAACACTAAACTTTAAGTACTTTAATAGAGGTTTCAAAAAGATATCTTAGGGAGAACATTCATTGAGCTTCTAATATATGCCTAGGTAAATTAAGAGTGTGATTAATTTGTTGTGCTTAGAAAATCAGCTCCAGCTTGTGAACACAGGCTATGAGGTTGCAGGATATAAACCCACAGGAGTAAGCTGGCCCCACATGGCCGTTGTCTAGTTGGGGTTGTGAATACATTCCTTTACATCATTTGAGCAGTTTCATAGACACTTTACAGGGTGAGATGGGGGAGGGTGGTTATCAGGGACAGGTGGATAAAATTTCATTATCTCATTACTACATTTCAAGGTAAACTGCCATTTTGGGAAACAGGCCCTGCTTTATTCAAGGTAAAGTTGGAGGAGACAGACTTTGCTGGGATCTAACTAGTTGGCAATGCGTGTATTTGTATGAAGATAGCAGAGGAGGTGCAAACTCATTGAATAGTGTTGGCTGTTTTCAGTGAGTTTAGATGAGAGATGTTTTTCTCTTTTTGTCTAGAGGAATACCTTACTGTGTGAACAGCCTTTGAATAGCCTGGAAAGCCAGACCTGCATTTTGTGGAGTATGGAGGCTGTTTTTAGGTTCTTCTTACTGGGATGGAATGGCCAGCTGGGGAGTCCACGACCTTCTCTGACATGTACAAAAGCACCAAACCTGAGGGCTGAAGTAGCAGTACACAAGCATCTTTATATGTAGTCACTCTCTGTTTCCTTGAAGGGGAGCATGAGGTTCAACATTATGTCAAAGCAATTTGTTCTAACCCACAGAATCTTTACAAAATCCTTTTCTATATATCTGGAGATTGAAGATGAATATGATACTTCCTCTACTCAAAAAATAGGCTGGTCATGGAGATGACAAAAAAAAAAAAAAAAAAACGAGTAAGTCTAGTCCAATGAATGTATAAGGTATTTTGATAACCTAAGAGAGCAATCGATTTTTCTGTGGTGTGTGTTTGGGGAGGAGGCAGTCAGAGGAAGTCAGAGAGGAGATGGCATTAGTGCTGGTCTTGAAGGGTAAATGAGCAGAGATGCCCAGCAAATGGTATCCTGGGGAGAGAGGCAAAGAGAAGGGCTGGAAATGGGTGATGCCTAAACAGGATCCAAGGAGGCAGCTTTGTGTAGGGAAGTTAGTTTTAAGAAATACATTTAGTGTTCAGAGGCATGAACTTAGACTGTGGGGCTAGAAGAGATCCCAATTGGGGTCATGCACCTAGCCTCTCAGTGAACAAGTAAGGGAACTAGCTGAGGATCTGAGAGGTGGTGCCTACAAACTCACCACAAGGTCTTGGGCCTTGTGATAGGAAACATTTCTTTATTTCCAGGGCTTTCCCCAATATAGTCACTGCCTTTAGCCTCTCTCTCACATCTTTGCACTTATTATTATTACTCATGCATGAAGAGAGCAAAGATTTAAAATAAATCTTATTGTTCATGAATAGCAATACTGTTGGCAAAGTACGACAGGGCAAAACCGGCCTTCTTTAAGCCACAGACAACGCACACAAAATCCAAGGCTGACTTCAGGTCTACTGTGGTTACTTTAGGGAGGATTATGCTAAGTGAAACCCAAATCAAGACATGTTTACTGAATCCATGTACAAGGTTCAGAGGAAATTAGACCCCCCATTTCAAGACCTGAATGGAAGTTGCTATGACTTCTTGTTTGGGTTCGGGCAGCCTTGACCATTTTGAGGGTGCTTTGTACTACAGTCCCACCAAGAATGATACTTATTACAGTATGTTTTGTCTGTAGAAGTGTATGATCTATAAACTGAATTTCTATCAAGTGAATGTGGGTTAAACGATGACAGACTTTTCTGTATGCCAGGCTCATGTCTGAGGAGATTTCGTCCACACTGGGTGCTGTCAGATGTTATGAGTGGTGCATTTCAGACAGAACTGGTAGTGGTTCTTTTTCCTACCTCAGAGACCCTGTCAATCAGTGGTCTCTGGATTTTCATTAAATGCAGCTCATGTTGCCCATGCCACCATTGCTGAACATGCAGGAGTCAGTAGCATTTGGTTTGTTAATGGTCTGAATTATTTTCTTTTTATTTTTTAAGTATACTTTATTGATTGTGTTGTTACAGTAGTTCCAATTTTTTTCTCCTTTGCTCCCCTCTGCCCAGTACCCCCCTTCCCTCCAGTAATCCCACACCCCTTAGTTCATGTCCATGGGTCATGCATGTAAGTCCTTTGGCTTCACCCTTTCGTATATTATTCTTAACTTCCCCAGCTTTGTACCAACTGATTATGCTTCTTAATCCCTGCACCATATTCCCATTTCTCCCCCTCCCCCCTCCCAGCTGATAACCCTCCAAATGATCCCCATACCTATGATTCTGTTCCTATTCTAGTTTGCTTAGTTGGATATTGTTCTTATTTTTTAGATTCAGTTGTTGATAGTTGTGAGTTTGTTGTCATTTTAGTGTTCATAGTTTTGATCTTCTTTTTCTGAAACAAGTCCCTTTGACATTTCATATAATAATGGCTTGGTGATGATGAACTCCTTTAGCTTTACCTTGTCTGGGAAGCACTTCATCAGCCTTTCCATTCCAAATGATAGCTCTGCTGGATAGAGTAATCTTGGTTGTAGGTTGCTTTTCATCACATTGAATATTGCTTGCCAGTCCCTTCCTGCCTGCAAAGTGTCCTCTGAGAAATCAGCTGATAGTCCAATAGGTATCCCCCTGTAGGCAACTCTCCGCCTCTCTCTTACTGGCCCCAGGACTCTTTCTTTACCTTTCACCTTTGGCATCTCAATCATGATGCATCCTGGTGTGGTCCCCTCTGGGACCCTCCATGCTTCCTGGACCTGTATGTCCATCTCCTTCACAAGATTTGGGAAGTTTTCCTCATTTTTTAAAATTCTTGCTTCCTCATTCTGCACTGGTTGTCTATTTTTTCTTCCTTATGTTCCAAATAATTGATTTGAACACCAGTTTCCTTCCCTTCACTGCTGATTTTGTGTGGGTTTTCCTTCATTCAACTTAGCATAGCCTTCACTTCTTCCTTTATACGTTTGCCATACTCAAGCATATCTGTCAAGCCTTTGAGCATCTTTATCACAAGTGTTTTGAATTCTGCATCTGTTAGGTTGTCTATCTCCTGATCTGTTAGGCTGACTATCTCCTTGTCGCTTAGTTCTCCCACTGGAACCTTGATCCGTTCCCCCTTTTGGGCCATACTTCTCTGTCTCCTCATTCTTACAGGCTCCTGTGTTTGTTTGCCTCTGTGTCCCAGGTAGAGTTGTTGCTCCTGTTATGTTGTAAGGGACGGAGCCTTAAGGATTTGCCAGTGCAGGGTGACCTGTTTCACCACGTTGTGGTGCTGTATGTGCAGGAGGGGTCCAAGAGGGAACAATGCTGCCTGCCCAGCACTCACCCCTTTTCCAGGCACCTCTCCCACTTCCGCACCAGATTGGTGCCCCTCTAGCTGCTGCCCTGGCTGTCGTTCCCAGAGTGGGTGGGTCTGCGGACGTTCTAGTACCATGGGGGCCCTTCAAAGAAGTGGACTCTGCTGAGAGACTGGCAGTTTCTGCCTCCACCCCAACCCTCACTGGTCTGTACAGTCAGGAGCAATGAGGCTTGATTTTCCCTGGTGCTGGGATTGTGAGCTGTGCGGTCTGATCTGGTGCTGGAAATGCTCCCCAGGTGTCCCTCCCAACTTTTTAAAACGTGGGACTGCTTTCTGCTGGCCTGCCGCTGCTGCCGCCACGTCACTGCGTCTTTTTTTCCCTGGCTCTGCCCTTCCTACCTGTCTGGATGAGTATTTCTTCTTTATACTTTGTTTGCTGGACTTCCATTGGAGTTTGATTTTCTGGAACTTCTGATTATTTCTAGTTTTGAGGTAGTTGTATTTCTTCTTAGTTGTGGAGGGAGACGCAGCCTGTCTGTCTATGCCTCCATCTTGGCCGGAAGTCTCTATTTGTTTTTCTTGAGGATGTTGCTTAGAATGCTAATAATGTAGTGTTGAAGCCCGAGACCAGCAGGGATGCACCTGTAATGAAAACAAGAAGTTAGGTTTCTTGAACTTGGTGTAACAAGGAGAATGTACCCGAGAAGAGCTAAGGGAGGGCCCTCTTACCGGGTTCAGGTCTGTGTTGGATAATTCCAAGGAGGAATCAGGGATTAGGGTAAATTCTAGATTGGACAATGTCAAGAAGCAGCCGTGATTAGGTCACTGGGTATCTTAACACATTTTATCAACGACACTAGTGGAGTCAAGCTAAGCTAGGAGTTGTTATTGGAATAGAAAACAGCAGTTTCTTGTGTTAGAAGAGGGGATACATTGTCATTGTTGAGGTGGCAGAATGGCCTTGTCTCTGTTTTGTTCCAAACGCAGCAGCTATGTGCTCTTGTCTGAGCACTGTTTATATTTGTTGTATATGTTCAGTTGGGAACAGCACCGTCTGGCTGCTGGCAGGGCCATTTTTCATGGTCTCAGTAGCTTCCTCATTTGTAAAATGCTTAAGAGCAGTGGTTTTCAGACTGTATTCTCCAAATGTCTAGGGTTCTGTGGAGGAGCCTTGGGGATCACCATAGGCACCTTGAGGGGACAGACCTCAAGTGGTGCTCCGACCCCACTTCAGCAAAGCAGCTATGCCATTCTTGAGAGCTTTACATTTTGGGATAATGTGTTAAATCACATTTTAAACAAAGATTTCTTTGCTAAAGAAGACCTTGAAAACTGCTGAACAATATAAGCTCTATGGTCTCTCTATTGCTTGATGACACAAAGAAATATAACAATTAGTCTCAAATAAAGAGCTAATTGGATTTAGTAGCCTAGGTTTGAACTTCAGCTCTGCCACTGATTTCAGAAGTTTGCTTTTTAAGTTTATTTTTCTGTGTCAGGATTCCAGCATGCTATGTCTGAAGAGCTGATGGGATAGACATACTGGAAATGTACTTGAATGAGAATCCCAGAAACCTCATGGAAAAGATTGCATTAAAAAATGAGGCTCATATAAGTTTGGTTCAACAGCGTAGGAAGACAAGAGTGAGAGAGAATTAGAAGTGGAACCCATTTTTACCATCCAGTAGGTAAGGTCTGGGGATTCATGGATTTCATGTTCTTTCATGATTGATTAGTTGTGTAAGAGGACAGATTTGGCACAGATTAAACTAGATTCTTATTTATTATACAATTCTTCTGGTGATAACTATGCTTCCATTAATTTTATGAGACTCATCCTTGTACACTTATATTAGTAGCTACTTATTTATTAGATTTTATTTTTCAGTTTATCTTTTCTATGGCAATGTGGTTGATGCCTTTTGTTTTATATACCACATATGAGTGAAACTATATGGCTCTTGATTTTAATTTTAATTTTATTTTTTATCATTCTTTTGTTTTTATTTAAAAAATTTTTTAAAAGTTAATTTTACTAGGGTGACACTGGATAACAGGATCATATAGGTTTTATGTGTACATTGTCTGATATAAGATCTGTATATTGTACTGTGTGCCCACCACCTACAGTCAAACCACCCTCTGTCACCATATATTAGGACCCCTTCCAGCCCAAACCACCTCACCCCCCTTGCTCTGGCATCCACCACATTGCCGTCTGCACCCACAAGTTGCTATTTTAATTCCCACATATTAGTGAAGTCATATGGTTCTTAGTTTTTTTCTGACTGGCTTATTTCACTTAGTATAGTATTCTTGAAGTCCATCCATGTGGCTCTTGATTTTTAAATCATTAAAGAAATCAAAAGAATAATATGAGACGTTAAAATTGTATAAAATTCAAATTCCAATGTCTATAAATAAAGTTTTATTAGAACATAGCCAGATTGGTTCATTTCCATATTGTCTATGGCTGCTTTTGTGCTACAATGACAGAGCTGAGTAGTTGGGAAAGAAACCTTATAATCTGAAAAGGCTAAAATATTTACTACCTGGCCCTTTACAGAAAGTTTGCCAACCCTTGGTCTATATGATAGTGTTGTACAAGTAAAAATTTAAGAAATGCTCTTAATAAGTAATCTCTTTAAATTGTGACTGCTTGCTGATGAATAGTTATTTATCCTATATTTTGGGGGATGAGGGTCTATTCGAGAATCAGCATACCTTGTCTTATAAATAGGGTCAGAAAGGGTTTAAACTTTTTTCTTTCCTCATTTTCTATTTATTACATTGATCTCTATACTATTTTAATGGAAAAGTCTCATAGTCTGTATATTAGTTACTAAGCTTTCTCCATGTTTCTGCTTGTGGATGTTTTACATATAGCCAGTTTTATGTGTATTAATTAGGCTCATAGGTACTGGGGCTTAAGGGTATTAATGTCCAAATAAGGGACATATGCAAGAAAGATCAAATGCAAAGTCCTAAGGGGCCTATGGTGATAACTTGTCAGCAGCGCCAACCTGAAAAATGATGCTATTTGAAATTTCAGGGAACTGCTGGGGTGCAGTATACAGTGCAGTAGGGATAGAATCTGGAGTCCCTGGGCAGGAAATGCCTATTTCTTTCTACAATACTTCTCAGGTCACTGAAAGAGGGACTGAATCAGTCTTTGGTTCAGGGTAAACGTAGAGAAGAGAATCTAAGTACCCTAGGAGCAAGGCAAACGTGAGAGTGCTGTGTTTTATGAGCTACCAGGAGTTCACAAGAAGACAACTAAATTTCCAGATGAAAACCCCTCCCTAGGAACAAGAAATTCTAAATCGACAGGCATATTTTGCATTTGCAGGCTCATTCTGCCTCTTTTTCCTAGTCATGCTTGTTACTTACTGCAGAATATGTGTTGTTATGGTGATGTGAGGGCAGAAATCACCAGCTTCTTATAGAAAACTTTATGGACCCCATAATGTTGGCAGAGGAAAGGAGGGGATGATGTGACGTCTGAAGACCAGCTCAAGGCTATAAACTTTCAACCAGATTTTTGTCCGATACAATTTACTCTTCATGGCATAATCTTTCACTGTATTCACCTAGTTCCACCATCTCATGTCACCTCCAAAAAACTAAAAATTCCAGTAAGAGACTTCTGTCCTGTGAGCATGAGGACCCGTATATTGACACCAGTTCCATTGCCAACCTAGCAATTTTGAACATCTGGCTGATCAAGTGAATGCAGTGTCCTTCCTATATAAACTTTGTAGTAAGTAGACTATATTTTCAGTACAATTGCTGTGCAAATTTGTTAGCACTTGCCTTTTGTCTAAGGAAATACAGATTTTCATACTATCCAGTTCACCGTCATGGAAGAGTGAACTTAAGTCAAAAAAGTAGTGAGAGTCTTTGCCACATTCTTAGTGATATATGCTAATCACAGGCACGAAGATACTGTGACCTGTTGTATACAAGTTTAGTCTGTTTCCTCATCTCATCATTAACATGGCTTTCTTGTTACTAGAAGTTTCTAAGAAAAAGAAACTATAAAAATAAAATAATAGAAATAGAATAAACTCTAGGGCCAATATTTTTCTTATCACGGAATAGGGAGGGACTTTCTAAGCACAAATGCAAAGGAGAAAGCCATAAAAAAATAAATTTAACTTGTTCCAGAATAGGGTTTCTTAATTTCAACACTGTTCACATTTTGGGCCAGATAATTCTTAGTTGTGGGAGGCTGAGCATTGTAAGACATTTAGCAGCATCCCTGGCCTCCACTCACAAGATGCTAGTAGTACCCCTCCCATCATGACAACCAGTGAAAAGGAACAAATGTTTCCAGATGTTGCCAAATGTTCTCCGGAGGGAAAAATCACCACTTGTTGGGAACCGGTGTTTGAGAATGATTGTTTTGGATGGAGGGAGGAAAAGAGCCCTCTTAAAATCAAGTCACGAGGGCTTATTTATGGCCTACACGAGGCCTTGTGTTGAAAATGTAAAATTTCAAGGGATGAAAGCAGATAAAGGAACTGTCTCCAGTCTCGGTTTCTAGGGTAGGGTTTATGGGATTTCTTTCAGGGCAGTGCTGCCTCAGTTCTCACACCCACCTGTTCTTTGTCCTCTCTCTCTACTCACTGGCTTCCTATTTTTAGTTCCTTTCTGATTCTGTCCCCTTTCTGCCTGCATATTCCTTGAGCTTGCCAGCTCTTTCTATGGAATGATTCCTTTCAGATCCTGCCCTGCTGCTTTCTATAAGAGAGATAAATTTAGCTGCTGGTAACAGCCACATCTCTGCTATTATAATACCAGGCTCCATGGTAGGTGTAGGCTGCAGGTCATATTATGGAGAAAATGTTCTTGGGTTGGATGCAAACTCCTTATCCACCAGTCGTGACCAGGAAGGAAGCCGTTGCTTGGGATAAAGCATGGGAGCCATGGACTGCTGACTCACTCCAAAGGCGATGTGGGTAGGTTGGTGCTGATTGAGATCTCTAGACTGAGGAGAAATTTAAAAAATTGTATCTGTCAAAAAATATCCTATAAGCATAACTAATTTGCATGAGATGAACTGGGTAGAAATTTAATATGAAACATGGGATTATTATTAAAAATGATTTTTTAAATTATAGGGTAAGATGATAATGTGCAAAGGGAAGAAACAAGTCACAAAATAAGAACTACAGTGGCAACAAATATTTGAAAAAATATCACACAAAGTAGAAAAGAAATGCAAATTATTACAAAGCATATAGAAAATTTTGCCTTTCAGATTAGTCAAAAAATTAGAAATGATAAGTTTTGATCTAATGTTGGTGAAAGATGAGCAAAACTGTCATTCTGGCACCAAGAGGAAAATTGCTGATGTTAGTGAAAATAGGTTCACCATGTTTTTGGGTATAATCTGGTGATATAGATCAAACACCAAAAGTGTCCAGACCTTTTGAGTCAGTATTTACCTCCCAGGACTTTACCCTGAGGAACTGATCAGAGAAGTGAGTAAAGATTTATATATGAAGAGGGAATGTTCACAGCAAGTTTTATTTTGACAAAATATTAGAATTAACTTAATTATCCAAAAGGGGGTTGATGAATGTTATTTTCAAAACATATTTAATGACATGAGAAATGTTCACAATACTATGTTTAGTAAAATTGATGGGTTACAAAGCTATTTCACGTATCATTTAAATTTTGCATATATTTATAGGTACATACACAGAATTAAAGGTAGGAGGAAATATTTCTAATATTTAAGAGTGGTTGTCTATAGTTGGTAGAATGAATGGTTTTTATCTTCTAAAAACTCTTCTGTATCTTCTAAACTTTCTAAAGCAAGCGTATTACTTACAGATCTAAAAGTGCACTGCTTGCAGATGGTAAGTTTTACAACTCATAGGCTATGTTGTAAGAGGCCTCTCACAGTGAGAATTTGCTGCAGTCTAGGGTCCAGCCTTTCAGATTGAGAAATTCACGTTCCCCCCCCCGCCCCCCAGCTCACTAAATGAAAAAACATTTCTCAGGGCAGACTCACATTAACTAATCTTAAGAGACTGACATCTACAACCAGAAAGCCAATGAATTAAGTTGCAATAAAAAAGAAAACTGCAGAAAAAAACTAAACACATGTCCTCTGGCTAACTTATTTCATCTCTGTAGTTCATTGTATGGGAAACCAATTATAATATTATTGAGTGAGCAGGAGATCAGAACTAGGTATGTTAATTTATTAGATCTTAATGTTCTACTGCATCAAGTTTTAATTGCATGAGGCAGCCTGGTCTACAGCAGAGAGAGACATGCCACCGGGACCAGATAAGTTGAGTCCTCCTATGCGAACTGAGATAGATTGGGTGTTATCAAATTTTGCCTTAACCTTTTTAGGATCATGGTCACTTCTTTTCTTTAATTATGGACAGTGTTTCAGGTGGGCTTCTCATTGACACACAGGCACATCTCCACACATTCTAAAGTAAGATTCAGATCTCAATTTAGTTAATAAAGGATACAGAACTCAGCGAAAGGGAGGGGTCTCACAGAACCAGAGTACAGTCTGTTCCAACCCACCTTTCCGAGACATTGGAGACCCCAGTGGGAAGGGACTCTCTCTCTCTCTCTCTCTCTCTCTCTCATATGGTTCACCATTTTCTATACATAACTTTACAATTTCAGGGCTGGGTTATAAACACAAGGCTCTCCTGGTCCTTTACTTAGATTCACTCAGTATCAGTCAGGCCAATCCTCATGAAGCAAGTTATACCTGGGTATCTTGATCTTAGCTTTCCAGTGCTCTAGTCTTCAAATTTATTAATAAGTTAATAAAAACTATGAAATAGAATGAAAAATTAACTCACCTGTGTTTCAACCTTCTTCTTCCCTGCCCCACTCGAGAGGATTATGGGTGTGTTCAATCAGTTTGTTCCCCTCCCTGGCTTGGGGATCTGCATAGATAGTCAAGCTATTTGGGGATTTATTACAGAAAAGTCTGAAGAAAAGAGAAAGGAGAAAGGATAGAATGGGCAGGAGTCAAGGCCTGGGGTGGAGTTTTGTAAGGAGTTTGGAGAGAAAAGGGGAAACGGTTTCTGGAACAACTATGGTGTGAATGGAAGTGGAACAGAGAGACTAGCCTCCTTTGTGGCATTCAAGAAATGAAAAAAAAAAAAAAAACAAAAACCTGAATTTTTTTGAAACTACTTCTTTGTCTGCAGATTGTGTTTCCTTGGTGATGTTACTGTTCTGAGCACTAGACCATGTGAGCATTGTTTTAGTTCTGTTTACATTTTATTAATTTCTGATTAATTAGTTTATGTGCACATGGTAAAAATTTCTATAGAACAAACTGAAAAGTAGGTCTTGATCTTTCCCACCTCTGACCGTGAGTTTTCTTTCCCTGGTGTAACCTCATCATCATACTTCATACTTCCAGAATTAGTCTATGCAGAGAGAAGCATATGTGTACAAGTAGTCTCTTGCCTTAAAAAGAAAGGAAAGTATTATACTCACAGTTCAGAACCCTGCTTTTTAATTTAAATTCAGAACCCTGCTTTTTAATTTAAAAACACACCTATAGTGTTACCTGTTAATATATATGTGGGTGTATATATATATCTTCCTCATTTAAAAACATTAGCCATGCCTTTATAAGCATTATAGCTGAATGAATGAGATATGCTGTCATTGTTATAAGCGGTGGCCACATTTCAATGCAGTGTCTTACAGAGATTTCTGCCAAGTGATCCCTGCCTCCTCACTTTCTGTTCTGGGGTCCTCACTGGATTTCTGCTCATTGTAGATAGACACAGTCCAGTGGGTAGGGAGATGCAGGGACAGAAATGAGATGCACTCTGAGCTGCAGAACACAACCATCAGAGAAAGGAAACATGAGAAAGAAGGGAGAATTAGCGCTGTCCCAGCAGTCATTACTGTTATCAAGTTTGGTGGATTTGTACCCAAATCTCACTTTAGGTCTCTCCCAGACTCAGACTGCACAGCCCAGAGAGTCTTTGGATTACACAAATCTCTTCACCATCAAGAAGCTTATAGCACATCACAGAGTACAAGTTTTGTATATTAGCTCAGTAACCCTCACAACAGCAATTTTACTTCCAAGTACCATTCCTTGGATTTGTTCATACACGTAACGGAAGGCTGCAAAAGCTGTTTTTCATATTCTCCAGGTAAAGCGAAAATGGTTTTCTCAAGTGAGTCTGAATAACCATGGAGACAAAACTCAGTTATCATTGTCCCCAGTCTCCTTACTGGACACTGCCCTTGATACAGTGGCTGTTTGAACTTCAAGCCTATGAGACCCATATACAAAAACCAGTGATGTTTCTTTTAATATCTGTGGTAGGACTCAGGCATTTTTCAATTATAGTTGGGGGAAAAGAAGAAAATCACAAGACCAGAGAGATGAAACAGATTTTTCACATTTTTATTTATTTATTTAGGTTTTTCTCATCTCCTTTCTTGGTCTAGATCTCCCTCTTTCCCACCACTTCAGCTGAGAAAGTGATCATAGACAACAGCAAAGAGCATATAAATACTTCCCAAGCCAATTCCTGTTATAAATGAGTCTTTTGGAAGTAAAGAGCTTAGTAGCAGTTTTAGAAACCTTTGGACCTAGCTGGGATTTCAGGGCTAAGGACTTGATTTATAAAAGTTCCCTAAACAGCTCCATAGAAATTGTAGTCATGTGTTTACAACTTTAAAATGCATGTTTGAATTGAGAGAGACCTGGCATCTGATGCATATGCTATAAATGCAAATAAAGAATTTTCTCAGAAATACATTTTACTTAAATGAGGCAGCAAGTTCAATATGGTGGGGTCTCAATGTTTCCTTTTAGCAAATTGCCTGGAAGTGAGGCTATGATTTTAAAATTTGTGCCTAGTTAAGGAACTAGTATAACTGACCCATGGACATGGACAGCGGGGTGGAGGAGGGGAACAATGGGGGAAAAAGTGGGACAACTGTAATAGAAAAACAATAAATAAATAAAAAAAAAATTGCTGGTGTCTCATCTGCACCAAGTTTTCACAGGTAGGTTGTCTCAGTGTCTGTCACCACTGGCATGACGTTCCTTCTTTGTGCTTGACTGAGCTGATTCTTCGGATTACAGGAGAAGGATACTTTGGGACAACCAAAGTCAGGAAATAGCCAAAGGGTTTTATTAACCTTTTGTTTCCTAGCAAATAACATGTCATGTTATCTTTGGATATTATCTGGCTTGTCAGATAATGCCTTGTCCAACTAATTCCTCTGAACTCAGAACCAAGTTTAAGCACTTCTGGGTCTGAGCTGGCTTTTATATTGGTGTTCACACTGGGGGTTTTGTCTGCAGCTTATTTTGGGGACCTAAGCTTTTGTGGGTTCAGTAAGACAGCTATTCCAGTAAAGATGCAGGAATATTCAGATCCTGTTTACCTTCCTTAGGTCATTACTTCTATACCTAATCATTACTTTTTTTTTTTGCCTTCTATAGGAATAAGTTTTCCACCTATTTATTTTAGGTATTTCTACTCATCCATGTAAATATCAAATGAGCAGTATTTCTAGTCCAAATACATTTACTTTGCAAGTTTTAATATTTTCTCTTCTTGGAGCAGATATGTATCATATCGTCGGCAGCCGTCCGTCTCGAGAGACGATGGTGTAGCTTCTTAAGAGTCTATCTGCACCGCCGAGAATGGTTGTGCAGTCTGACTCAGGAGTGACACAGTATCTGTCTCCTCCCGTGTTGAATCGACATCTTGCGATGACGCTGGAGTGTCCTCTCCAGTGAAGCTGAAGCTACAGAGCCTGGGCAGGGTGATATGGAGGGTCTGCTGTTGCCCATGCAGCAGACCCCCCCTCTCTTCGCAGCTGAAGGGTCCAAGGGAAAGACGGAGTCAATACAGCTTGGCTTCAGGTGCGCCGCAGGAGTTGCCGGTGTTGACTACAACGTCAAACCGCCTTAGGGACTCCGGCTCCGGATTTTCTGTCGGGGTTTACTCCCTTAGCCTTTCCCCTGAAGAGGTATGCCGCAAGGCAGCGGAGGTTTTTTGGAGTCAGAGTTTTCCTTCTCTGATGTGCCCATATATATGTATCATATATATTGTTGCATATTTTACATCTCTGTATTTTTGAAGATGTACAGTAGTCCCTCCCTATATTGCGGTTCACTTATTGTGGCCTCACTGCATCGCGAGATTTTAAAAAATATTATATTTAATTATTTATCGCTGATTTTTTGCTATATCATGGGATTTTGCGGTACTGTATATGTATGTTGTTAAAGTTATGTAGATTTAAGAGTGTAGAATAAATGTAAGGTTACTACTTTGCAGGGGGGTCCAGAATGTAATACCCATGATAAATGAGGGAATATTGTGTAGCAACCTTGGCAATGCCATGCTTAGGGACATGGGTCCCACCTGCTCCTGTGAGAAAGAAACATTATTACTGGATAGGGTCAAGGATCAGGAACCCCATTTAGGAAAGTGTACTAAGGTTCTCCTTGTATATAGATTAATTCTTTGAAATTCCACCCTGTAATGGTAGGAAGCAAGAAGGATTTCAGAAATGCATTGAATTGAATACACATCAGGCAGTCCTGGTCTGATTCACAGGGACTTGTTTGCTGGGTATAGCATAGTAGTTTATTTAGCATAAATGTATTAATAGAAAATTTGAGATACAGAAAAGGGAGGAAGGAAGTGAAGGCAAGGTGACTCAAACATACTGTTGTGTTGTCTAGAACAAGGTGCGTCTAACATATGCATGTAGGGCAGATGTTAAAGCATTAACTTTACAGAAGCTAGAAACATGGTTAATACAAATGGTTAAAAGCACAGTGTTGACTGAGTGTGAATCTTGACTCCCCACTATTTATTGACCTTGTGACATTGAGTACATTTCATAACTCATTTCATTTAATCTTTTTAAAAAGTGCATTTTATTGATTATGCTGTTATAGTTGTTCCATTTTTCCCTCTTTGTCTCCATCTGCCTGGTACCCCGCTTCCTTCCAGCAATTTCCCCACTTAGTACATGCCCTTGGGTCATGCATGTAAGTTCTTTGGCTTCTCTCTTTCCTGTACTATGATTTTGTTCCTGTCTATTTTATTCCTACCAATTATGTTTCTTAATCCCTGCACTGTTTTCCCCATTCTCCCCTTTCCCCCTCCCAGCTTATAACCCTACACATGATCTCTATACCTATGATTCTGTTTCTGTTCTGGTTGTTTGCTTATTTTGTTTTTGTTTTTTAGATTCAGTTGTTGATAGTTGTGGGTTTGTTGTCATATTACTGTTTGTAGTTTTGATCTTCTTTTTCTTAAGTAAGTCCCTTTGACATTTCATGTAATACTCACTTGGTTATGATGAATTCTTTTAGCTTTACCTTGACTAGGAAGTACTTTATTTACCCTTCCATTCTAAATGATAGTTTTACTGGATAGAGTAATCTTGGTTATAGGTCCTTGACTTTCATTACTTTGAATACTTCTTGCCAGCCCCTTGTTGACTGCAAAGTTTCTTTTGAGAAATCAGCTGTCTTATGGGAATTCCTTTGTAGATAACTCTGCTTTTCTCTTGCTGCCTTTAAGATTCCCTCTTATATTTAACCTTTGACATTTTAATTATGATGTGCTTGGAGTAGTCCTCTTTGGGTCCAACTTGTTTGGGACTCTGTGCTTCCTAGACTTGTATGTCTATTTCCTTCACCAAATTAGGAAAGCTTTTCTTCATTTTTTTTTTTTTTCAAATAAGTTTTCAATTTCTTGCTCTTCCTCTTCTCCTTCTGGCACCTTATAATTCAGATGTTGGTACATTTAAACTTGTCCCAGAGGTTACTAAGCTTCTCCTTGTTTTTTTTTTTTTTTTGCATTCTTGTTTCTTCTTTCTGTTCTGGTTGAATGTTTATTTCTTCCTTTTGTTTCAAATCATTGATTTGAATCCTGGTGTCTTTCTCTTCACTGTTGGTTACCTGTATATTTTTCTTTATTTCACTTAGTTTAAACCTTTATTTCTTGCTTTATGTTGTTGCTGTAGTTAGTCAGTTCTTTGAGCATTCTGATCATCAGTGTTTTAAACTCTGCATCTGATAGGTTTGCTATCTCCATTTCATTTAGTTCTTTTTCTGAGGTTTTGTTCTGTTCTTTCAGTTGGGCCATATTTCTTTGCCTCCTCAATTTTGCAGCCTCTGTGTATTTGTTCCTGTGTGTTAGATAGAGCTGCTTTTACTCCCTGCTTTAGTAGTGTGTCCTATGCAGTAAAGGCACCTGTAAATTGTGTGGGGTGAAGCCTTAGATAATTGCCAGAGCAGGGAAATCTGCTTCACCACTTTATGACTCTGTGTGTGGTGGTGGAGCTTGGAGAGGAGACAATACCACTGCCTGGTTTCTGGCAATTTGCTCAGCACTCTCCACATTTTTAGTCACTTCACCCACTTCCTGTATGCGATTGGTACCCTTCCAGCTGGGGTTTGCGTATGTTATAAGAACATGCAGGTTCTTTAAGCAGCAAAAATCCAGTAGTTTCTTCCACTGCCCCAACCTCCACTGGTTTTTTTACAGCCAGAGGTAATGGTGGTTTATCTCCCCAGTGCTAAAACCCTGGACCATGCAGTCTGGCCTGGGTCTGGGATAGCTCACTCCCAGGGTATCCCTCCCAATTTTTATCCACCATACATAAATGTGGGACCATCCATTCTGCTTCCACCACCACTTCTCACTGCCTCTCTACCCTGTGTCCTCAACTCCACCCCCCTACCCATCTGGATGAATGTGGCTTCTTTAAATCCTTGATTTTTGGACTTCTATGTAGCTCAGTTTTCTGATGGTTCTGGTTGTTATTTGTTTTTGAGATCTGGTTGTAATTCTTTCTATGGTTGCATGAGGTGGTGAGGCATGTCTACCTACACCTCCATTTTGACCAGAAGTTCATTTAATCTTTATAACAACTCAATGGTTCAGGTACTATTACCAGTCCCATTTTGCATGTAGGATAACTGAGGCTCAGAGAGGGTAACATATAATAATGCTTAGAATATTACCTGGCACTTGGTGTCAAATATTTACCACTATAATTATTACTACTATTACCATTATTGGTATTTTCTGGGAACCTAAGCCAGTTGGAGTTAGCCTGTTACACAAATCTGATAGACAAAATTGATGCTACTGCAATCCGGAAATTGGGATTACTAGGCCAAATCAATATTACTTTTGGAAGGGAATACTCTACTATACAATGAAGAACTCCCAAACATTTCTCTGGAGCAAATAAGTAAGATGGTGAGTGAAACTCTCTGGAACCACCCACCCACAGAGGATCATTGGTTCACTGTCCCCAGCTTCCTCAGGTGATGATAATTCACTGGGTGAGCCTCTTCTGAGAGGCCCCTTTCTGTGACCTCTGCCTGGAAATGGCATGAGCTTCCTTTTAGTTTGTCCACTGTCCAGAAACAAGTCTTAACAAAAACAATATTAAAGTCTCAAGTCAAGCTTCTAGGGTACAACAAGACCTCCTAAACCCTGGTCCTGTGATTTAATGAATGGGACAGGTGGACACTCATAGTGATGTGGTGGGAGGACAAGCTGTGCACTGAGACAAGTGTGGATCAAGTGGGTACAGAATCTAAGTGTAGAATTTTGGATATGAACCTTAATTCTGAATACTGAACCTAGCCTATCATTGGCCTTTGTCCTTATCTGGCTCCCCTGAAAGGCTTGGAAAGATTTTCACTCAGGTCCCAAGTTCTGAAATGCTTTTTGTTTCAATTGAGATACATGTAGAGAATCTTCTGCTACTTAGGAAACAGACCCTTTCAGAGCAACTACTTCTAATAACTTAATAATTATTTTTCTTCTCTATCCATCCTCCTGATCACCATTTTTTTTTTGGCATAAAGGATACTTTTGTTTCCTGGCCATATTGCTTGCTCAACTAATCAAACATGTGTGTATGAGCCTGATGGCATGGCCCATGAGATCGCACTTCAGTATCATTCAGTTGGATTGTTGGGTTCGATGGCAGGAAGAAGTGGGTGTGAGGATGGCATTTTCAGTGAAACAGCTGAAGCAGTTTGGAAAACTTGCATTCCTGTTTTCCAACAGTACAGGCTAAACCCTTCTCTTCACAAAAGCACAGATAACAGTGTGAGGGACTCTGTGCAGACTGCTCTTAGATAACAATGTTTCACTGATCGGATTACAAGGAATACTTGACAGTGAGTAATCGGGACAATAGATATTGTTTCCAGCAACTACCCATGTAGTAATCACTCTTCCTGATGAAAGTACCAGATTGTTCTGCAAACCAGTGAGCTGGGCTCTGTGGAAACAGAACATACATTTATTTTGCAAAGATGTAAGTTTAGAGTAGTCAGTAATGCTCCCAATTTTATTTCCTCCACAGCAGTGTTTTAAACAAGGGCTCCTTCTTCCTGGATCCTAGTTTCTGGGGAGGAGTTTTTCATCCTGGTTCTTCAGAAGGCTTAAAAAGAAACAATGAGCCAAAAACAGACCCTATCTCCTTTCTTTACAGAGAGCACAAATTGATCTTTATACCTAGCGTATAAATTTATTATTGACTTACGGAGGCCATTAGTTCTGAGAATTAATGTGTGAAGACTCCTTAGGAGATAGAAAGAATGTCTTATTGTTTTGCTAAAATGAAAATACTTAAAACCCCTTGCCCAAGACTTTGGAACAAATCTCTTTTGAGATTCACAAACCAGGGTTGAAGTCCAAGTTCTACTGTAGCTAGGTTGGGTGGACTTTAGTAAGCCTGATTTCAGACTATATTGTTGTTAAGACTTGCCTAGGAGGGTGACAAGTTAAAGGAAAGTGCATTCAGTTCCCATGGCTAATTCCCTCACCAGCATCAATTTAACTTAGACACTAAAAACATCATCATGTTTATTCTAGAAAAATCAGAAACATCAAGGAATAAAAAGAAGGTACTAAAAGTATTATAGTTCTACCACTCAGAAAAAGCAATCTTAGAAGCTGATTAATAATTTTTCCTCCTTCTCTTCCTCCTAACTTTGTCCCCTCTCTTCCTTATTCCTTTGTTTCCTTTTTTCTATTTGTCTTTTCATTCACCCACCCATCCAGCGATTCATCCATCCACCGACGTCACCGATTCAGTAGAATCATGCTCTGCATAAGGTTGTATAATTTGCTTCCTCTTCTTAACAATGTACCTGATTGTCTTTCTGTGTCACTATTGAGGGTTATTTTTTTTCTCTAGAAAAGAAGATCTGGACAATCCAATGTAATTTAGTCATCAACTAATTTTTAAATTAGTTTATAGATACTTCAGTAATATAAAAACCTCTATTGTTAATATTTTGGTATTGTCCTTATCCTTTTAAAGAAAAACATAAACCTATCTTGATCTCTAGTTCATATCTTCTAATTTTTCATAATGAATACATTTCACATTTCCTAGCTATGCAATTCCTGGATATTCAATAACAAAGAGTAGCTCCCACATAAATTGGGGTTTGAGTATGCTAGAGACTCTTGGTTCAAAGTCTCATTGCGTGACAATGTTATTTAAACCTCTTCCAGATGTGTAAAGTTTATGGTTTGTGCCTATTCTCTCAGAAGAGTCTGTCCTCCCAGATTCTGGAGAGTCAGAGTCTCATGCTCTATGGTGAGGGAAATCCCACAGGCTGTACCCAGGGTTTTTTAATTTGTCAAAATAAGTTTTATTTTTTTAAACCCTTATCAGAGGAGATACATATTGGATTGGCCAAAAAGTCCATTTAGGTTTTTTTCTATAAAATAAAAAACATGTTTTTCACTTTTACCAATAACTGTATTGATTTGGATATTTTGAGTATGTTGGCTATCTCCCATGTGGTATAACATTGATTGTTCTCAGTTACTGTCTTTATTTGATCACTATCAACTTCAACTGGTCTACCTGACTGTGCAGCATTGTCCAGTGAGAAATCTCCAGCATGAAACTTCGCAAATCACTTTTGACATGTTTGATCAGTCACAGCAACTTCTCCATACACTGTGCAAACATTTTTCTACATTTCAGTTGTAATTTTACTTTTCTTGAAATAATAAAGCATAATGTGCTGAAAATGTTGCATATTTTCTTCCTTCTTCAATATTAAAATGACTAAACAAAAATTTACCAATTTTGATAACTTCTTTTTAAATGCACGCTGATATAACAGCTGTGATAATACAATCTAACAAAAGTGTTTCAAATGAAGTTAAAGACAACTAAGCGCTATCTTATGAAAAAAACCTAAATGAACTTTTTGATCAATGCTCTTCCTGTATGCGCCCCGATTGGGAGTTGAACCTGCAACCTAAGTTGTGCCCCACCAGAGATCGAACCCACAACCTTTTGGTGTGTGGGATGACACTCCTACCAACTGAACAACCAGGCCAGGGCTCAAAATGAACTTTTAATAGATTACTGTGACATATTAAAAAATATGTATATTTCCTCTTGTTAAAAAGCAATACATGTATTTTGAAGAATATTTGGAAAATACAGAAAAGTATGAGGAAGAAAATAAAGAGATATATTCATTGCTATGTGTAATTATACTGCACATCCAGTTATTTTTTTAAATAAAAATAGTTTTATAATAAAAAATTCAGATAGTATAATAATGACAAGTAAGTTCTTTTCTACCCTACGCTTTCAGACTTTCTCCACAGAGGGTAACTTTTGTCAAAATGCTTGGAAAGTCATAAGTGGTGGCGCAGACGGCACAGGCGGCGCAACAGCGGCTGGAGGGCAGAGGAGGCGGCGCGGCCCGTCCTGTGCTCGCCACGAGACCGCAGCAGGCGCCGGTGTTCAGGAAGGTATTCATTCAGCGATACTATAGCAGTGGCACGTGCTGCCAGTTCCAGACCAAGTTCCCCGCGGAGCTGGAGAACCGGATTGGTAAGCAGCAGTTTGAAGAAACAGTTCGAACTCTAAATAACCTTTATGCAGAAGCAGAGAAACTTGAGGGTCAGTCATATCTTGAAGGCTGTTTGGCTTGTTTAACAGCATACACTATCTTCTTATGTATGGAAACTCCTTATGAGAAGGTTCTGAAGAAAACGTCCAAATACATTCAAGAGCAGAATGAGAAGATACAGTATCTGCTCCCCAAGGCCTCCTCCTGACAGATCCCATTGAGAGAGGACTTCGAGTTATTGAAATTACCCTTTATGAAGACAGAGGGATGAGCAGTGGAAGATAAACCACAGAATTAAAGATCCCAGCTCCAACTGGGGCCATCATCTGTCCACTGGCCAGTTGCAGAGCATCCCCTACCTCCTCTCCAGAGTGTCATTCCTTTGTATCTGCTGCCAGAGCCACGGTGCTCTTTACTCCAAGGACTTTCTAAAATTCCACACCTGGAGTGACCTCTAGTCGCTCAGCACCCACTTTGTGTCTCCAAATTGTGCAGAACTCTGTAATCTTTTCATTAGTTTCTGAGAAAATGAAGCATTTCACCTTTTTTATTCAAAGCCATTAATAAAATATGCAGTTGGTCAGCCCAATGCAGTTTATTTCTTATCTGCCACCAGTACCAATGGTTCTCTTCATTCCTTGGGCCAGCTTACCAGGTGGCTATAGATGTCAAAGTTACATCTTAGCCAGTGTTCAGTCTTCTTTCCCCAAATTAACAAAGTGATTTTCTTCAGGATTTTAGTATAGAGTAGGCTGTCTGTGGTTTTGTTACTGCATCTCCCAGATTTCAAACAACTATCAGTTTTGCCATAACTCAAATCTTAAAGATCTATTTCTGCTGTTAAGTTTCTCAAACTGAAGTTCATTGGAAAAATGTGTTATTTGTTTTATTATTGCAATTATTTCTAATAAAACAGTATTTAATACAATTTCCAGTTATTTTTGTTTGGAGAATTTTGTTCTTATTGCATTACCTTGAATGTTAGAAAGATGTGGTATGTGTTGCTTGTTCCTTACAAAAATAAGTAAGTACAATTAAGTGGATGCTAAACCCTCAAACACATAAATGCCCCTGCTATGTCCCTGAAAGTGTAATGAGCAAGTGTAATAAATATTTTAGTTACAGTTTTGTTATAAATATAACTTATGAGAAAAAAATTGATAGGAATAATACTGTATTTGCTAATTTTTAACTATTTCTACTGGCAAACCTTATAATTCATAGACTGTCTATATATATATATACACACATACATATGTATGTATACACACACACACATATATAGTATTCATTGCACAGAAATCTCATGATTGGTTCAAGTACAGTAAGTTATTTCCAACTAAAATTCTCAAGTCTGAGTCAATATTTGTAATTCTTTTGGCTGTATGTTTTCAGTATCAGGCTTCTTATGCTTTTCATTCCTCTTTGAGGTTTTTTGAGAGTACCATATTTGGGGGAGAGTTAAATATATTAGGAGGGAATGAAACAGTAAGAAATCTTACTTTCAGAGATATTGTAGGTGCTAATATTGGATTTAATCTTTCAGATTTAATTTCTTTTATGGGTGTGTTAGTTAATAAATAGGTCTGTATAATATTTTAATTGTATAAAACATCTTTTTACTTTATAGGCTATAATAATGTGTTTGCCTTTTAAATCCATTGCAATAATTTTGCTGCAATATTAACAATTAGTAAAACTTTTCTTAAAAAAAAACTTGTGTGTGCGTCTATATATTTCCTTATTTAATTACAAATTCTTCAAAGATAACTTTAATGGTTTCATATTATTCCTCTGTGCAGATGATGGCAACTTTCTTTTACTATTATTTGATTGGTGGACATTTAGTTTGTTTCTAAGGTTTATTATAATATAATACATCCTTAAAATATATAAGGGCCAAGTCCTAAGGTCTTGCAAATTCCAATTCTGTAAGTACCTCCAAGTAGACAATCAAAGCGAAAAAAGACTTGGCTTTCCGTTCTTGTAATCTCATCATGATGGTTTTAGTTTGAGAAGAAAAAAGCTTATGAATATATTGTCCTTATGATTTTTGGTCATTAAACACAATCCAGCATTGGTAACCAACCTGTCTTTTCTTCTGTGTTCAAAAGAAAATAGTTCTCTACCCTTTTTATTCATTTGCTATAAATTTACTAAGGAGCCAGGTTACCCTCTGTAGCCTGCAACTCAGTATTTAAAATTGTGGCTGAAATGGAAAATTACAGCAATTGCTCCAAAAGTTTTAGGTTACTATTATTATCCATGTACACGGTCCTCAGATAGTTCAGCCAGTGTTGAGTCTCATCTCCATCTTTATAGAACTTAAAAAAAGTGACGTTAAAAATTCAGAAATTAAACAACATTGCTAATACAGAACTGCTTCTGAAGGCAGTACATGAATGCTAATTATCATCCTTAAAATGATCCCCCAGACACCAAACATTTTCTGAAACAGCTCTGTTATAATAAACATATCTCCAAGTCGTCCTTTTATGGGCATGATTCATGTGTGCACACATTTCTGATGGTGTGATAAGATGTAGGGAGTAAGAACAATCATTTCCATTCTTCCTTACACCTTCCTGGCTATGAGAGAGAACTCAGGTACTTCTGATGAATGTAAACTCTCTGCATTTTTGTTATTTTATCATCAATAAGAGGTGGACTCCTGACTTAGTCACTTTATTTCATTAAAGCATACAAGGTCCTTATCTGAACAAAAGTTTTACTTATGCACTGGGCTTGTGTTGGGCACAGGTGGAATCAGAGTCTCCTACATAATTCCATTTGAAGTGGCAGGAGGGCCCTGAGCTCTGTATTACCTACCTTCTTAAACTCATGAAATTCTGCAGTAAGGGAAACATTCCTTGGATAAAGGAACTATCAACACAGGTACCTTCTTTTAAAATGGATTTGCTGTGCAGGATGAGACTTAAAATACAGATCCGTGTCTTGGAAAACAGATACCTAGGTAAGAAAGAATTGTATGGGGCACTACGTTAACCTATTGGACAGAAAAATTTTAGTGTAAGTAAATTTACAAAACCTAGAACAAATTTACAATTGACTGACAGTGACTCTTAGCTTAGATTCTATTGCCTTGAAGATGCTTAGGTAGAATGAGGCTTCGGTGGCAAAGAGCTCTGTCCTCTGACAATTTCTGCCTTGTGTTTGAGAGGAGGAAGTGGTGGCATTCAAGGCAATTTTTGGCCATGCAGGGCCCCCATTCTTTGGCAAAGGATTTATAGTCCATTTTAAAATAAATGTTGGGATGAAAAGTATGTAGGAGAATTTTAATGCTGTGTCTGGGTACAAGAGGGCATAATTTAGATGTGGAGATAATGGAATTTCTAGTATAGTTTTATGAGTTTGGGGGACAACCAGATAATTTGAAGTGACGACTGTCCTGGAAAACTCATGGTTAGCAAAGTTTGCTGGTGTAGCTGGATCCCTAGCATTGCCAAAGTACACGTGCTGACGGAGGCGTGTGAGATAGAAGGAAGGATGGAGCTTTCCAGAAGATTGGCCATGCTGTAGAAGCCCAAGCTTGGGCAGGAAATGCTTTTGTCGAGTCATGTCCCAGTGCAGCTCTACAGAGAATGTGCATAAGCTGACTTCTGTCCCTGTGTGGGCAAAATCCCACTGCTCAGGGTGTGAAGGCAGGTGTCTCCTCCAGGCTGACCCTGGACTTGAAAAGAACACAAATTATTTTTGTCACAGTTAACCAAGTGAAAGATACACTGTTTCCCACATCCGAGTAAATCAAATGAAAGCTGGAAGGATAGAAGAGATCACTTGAAATGATGGCCCCCTCATTAGTTCAGTATCCATTGGGTCATTTAGAAAACTGGCAAAATTTTTAACCACTCACCCTTCCCTTGGATGTCACTGAATTCCCCTCTTACACTTTCCACTTCTTGCTGTCACCCAGAGGTGCCATTTTAGTGCAGAGCTGAGCCAAGAATGACCATATGCATCAAACATTGAAAAGAGCCCCCGGGAGTTGTCATAAACCTGGCTTTTGGAGAAGAAGAAATAAAGGGGCTATCTCCACCTCAACCCTCTTATTTTACATCATTTTCTTTCTTTCTTTTTCCTCCTGGGATGCTGACCCCAATGGCCTGTCATAGTTTGGATACAATATAACCTGACATTCATTTTGCCCTTTTCCCATTGATGCTTGGCCCTATTCTCCCCGGAACGCTTAGCTTTGTCCCCGCCATTCTGAGCCCATGTACATAGCTAATGCCCTTGGAATGTGTGCTTAGTATATCATGATTCTCCTGGCTGTGCCCAGCCATTGGCTTCAGAATTCTTGGAGAACTCTCCTTGACTTGGGCCTGACCTCTTGCCATCCTGGTCTGAGAATTGGCATCCCCTTCTCTTAGATAGTTTCTAGAGGTAGAATGGTGAAATAATCTCATACTTCAATGATTACTGAATCCTTGGAATTCTGACTTAAAAAGTTTAGCTTGGAGGTGTGGGTGCTGATGCAGGGTCTGTTATTTTTCTCTTCCATCTCTCCTGGGCTGAAGACATCAGACATCTGGTCCTCCTTATGGAGGGTGGCTAAAGAAAAATAATGCCACCTTCTGCATAGGTGTTTGATTCAGTGGTGATTCAGCTCTTGATTTTACTCACAATACCTCTAATTTCTCAAACATTTTCTACCCCCTATCAAAGAAGAATTCCATCTCCCACATTACTGAAATTAGCTCCCATTTCTCATTTACGATGCTCTAGTTTTCTATATCCCCATGTTCCACTCCCTAACTTTTTACTTCCATTTTCTAGGTCACTCTCGGAGGTAATAGCATGTAGGTCTCAGAGTAGTTTGAAATTCTTGGGTTATTCTTCACTTTTAAATAGTATTAGGAGAACTTATAGGATTCACTCTGTCATAACTTGGTTCATCTTGTTCCAGGCCTCTCCTCTAGTCTTGTCTGAATCTCAGGTCTGTCCTTAATGCCAAGTCAATGCCTCTCTCCATTTTTGAGGTCCAGATTCTAGATTATGCCTTAACATAAGTATGATGTGAAGACATGGAAGAAGACAATTTACATATTTTGCCACAGATGATATATTATAGAGTTGTATACTTGAAACCTGCATGGTTTTATTAACCAATATCACCCCAATAGAGTCAATAAAAATATAAAAAAAGAGGTTCATACTGCAAAATCTACTTGTTTGCCAAGGGCACGGTGGAGATGTAATGGGAATAAAACCTAGAAAGTGCTGTTCACACATTTAGTAAGAATCACTACCTGCTTTGTCAATGGAGGGACCAGCATATTTGTATGTGAATCTGCATGTACTCCTGCATGCTCATGCAGAAAAGTGATTCACCTTAAGCACATGGAGATTGCTGCTACTACTATTTTTGAATCTTTAAGTTTGCAAAAGTAATATTACCTGCAGAAAAATATTACCTATGCTTTCACTTTCCTAAGTCAGCCACAGTAGCTTGGTGTTAGTCTGGGCACTCTGTGAAACAGATGCCAACAAGGGATTAGCTGTGCAAAAGATTTATCAGGGAAAATGCCTGTGAGGGACAATGAGGAGTGTGAGAGGAGACAAGCAGAGGCATCGGCTGGCAATGCAGGTCTGAGCTCTGTGAAGAGGAGAGGGGAGAAGGGAAGCAAGGTCTTAGATTGTGATATAGTTCTAATTTAGACCAGGCAAATGGGGAGTCTTTGAGATAGTCTCATGTCAAGAGTCATGCGTCTCCCAGAAATAGGCCTGCTTTAGTATCTCTGATGCATTTAGTCATCGGCTGAGATCAGCCTCTGGAGAATGTGGCTTTTGTGCTAACACAGTGATGGATTTCAGAGCACAGCAGCCAGGGTCCATCCGTCAGTTGTGTAGAAGATCAAAAGGCACATTGTCAAGGCCTCTCTAGTCCATAGAAGTCTTTCAGATTTTTTTAAATATCTGCATGAATATGTGTACGTATCTACATAGACATTTACAGTTTCATGAATGGGGCCATACTCTACATTATGTTTTAGAACTTGCATTTTTTATTGAATAATCTCTTATGAATGTCATATTAGTATATATAGATATTCCTCATTCTTTTCAATAACTAAATGGAATTTCACTGTTTATACTTAATTTTATTCAACCAACCCTCATTTGATTAATACTTGAGTTTGTTCCAGTTTTTCACTATCTCAAATGAGGTAATAAAACTCACTCTCACATGCATATATTTATATACCTATACAACTTTCTTAATAGGGTAGATTTCAATAATTGAAATTGCTGCATCAAAGGGCATGAAATGTAAAGTTTTGATATATACTGCCAAATTGATACCCAAATGATTTTGCTAACGTGCTGTTCAATGAACAGTATATAGCAGTGCACCTTCACCCACTGCTCTACCAATCCTGGGTGTTGTCATTTTTTTAAGTTTTGCCAATTTGATGAGTGAAAAATGAGCATATGGGTTTAAATAAGTCATTTTAAAAGTGGGAAGGTATGCAATATTCTTGATTCCCAGACCCCTCTATTGGGATCTATGATGGGACCATCCTCTGTTGAGAGCCTGGGGTTTGACGTAGCTGGGCTTGGAACTCTGATCTCAGAAGCAGAGCAGCAAACTGTGTGTGGTCTCCTGTACCCAATGTCAATCACAAACCCTGGAAAGGTGTTTGAGATGATACCTGATACCATTAGAGACTTGTTCCCTTTGAAATCTAACAAACCTTCAAAGTCATGAGCCCTCTATTAAAGTGAAAATACTCTTTTTGAATCTTAGATATAATCCAATGTTTATATTGTACAGATGGCAAAACTAAATTCTTTCCTAGAGGTTGCCTTGACCAGGGTCACAGAATTAGTTAATGATAAAGTTTAGACTAAAACCAGGTATTCTGGCTTGCAGTCTAGTACTCTACACTGTGAGAATACAGTTATTTTATCATAATTATTGCCAGAAATTCCGGTGTTAGCAAACACCATGAAAATAACCAAGGTGCTTAAGTAAAATAGAGAAAATTAAAGGTAAAAACACTGAATGTTCAATATTTGAAGAATCACAGTGCATATATTCATGTCACCATAGCATGCATTGAATCAAGTACCGTGGCTACAATAATTAAAAAGATAAAAATGTTTGACTGTTGAATGTTAGGGAAAATGCCTATGATGCTTTGCATTCTGATAAGTAATTTTCATGTGTAGTTTCTATGCATATATAAGATGCATATTAGTAGAAAGTTTGGTAGTAGATAGTATAAGCAGTCATCAAATGACCTTAATAACTTCCAATTTAACCTAGTAATGTGAGATCTAAACAAGTCACCCTAAAAAAGGGAGACTTCGCCCCATGATTTCTCAGCTGGTTGATAGCTTTCCTTTGATCACATCACTCTTCTAACCTGTATGTAATTAATTTAAATCTAGAAATCTGAATTTTTAGCATGTAATTTGGGTCTCTGAGTAATTTTACCAATTTGGACTTGAAATCAAAAAGGCAAGAACAGTTCTGGTTAAGAAGGACTAAGAGCCCACTTCTTAATTAGATTTACTGTACACACTCTGGCTCCTCATTTCTACTGTTATAGGAGCCTGTTAGCATGAATCGTTCTGTCATGAATAGGGAGTCTACTTTTTCTTGTCTATATTTTTGCTTTGAATTTATTCTGCATGATTATGAGGGATTTCAGTCCTTCTTTAGGATCTATCTTTTGTCAAGTCCCCATTTTTCAACTTTTATATAACTTTTTATCAGTTTTGAGCTCTGAGATAACATATTGCTTTTTTCTTAACTTTTTTATTATAAACTGAAACAAGATAATAAGAGCCACATAATGCAAATGTATGGCTTAATGAGTTATTATGAGGCCAATACTGTTGTAACTATCATACAGGCCTATTATAATTTCCATCCCCTCCTTCCCTTCGAAGTAACCACTCACCAGGCTTTTATAGTAATCTCTTCTTGCATTGCTAAATACTGTATTTTGGCCTTGCCCTTTCTTGTTAGCTTTCATGTTACTTTTAGCTTACAGTGTTCTTCTGTCCTTTCATTTTCCATATATTTTATCTAAAGAACCTGAGGCATTAGATCAGTACTACTCACAGAATAGATTTTGTTGATTTCATATTTATGATGCCATTCCCTATGCTTCTCTGTCCTTTGAGTTTCATGTAAGTTGGCAGCTGATTAAAAATATTTATTATTTATGCTCAATTCCCCTGGCAAGACTATAGGTGGTTATGTGGCCTTTCATCAGGAGGCACATAATGTGATGCTGGCACAAGCTGATAGTCAATATCTGAATCCTGTGTAATTATGTAATGTCCTCGTTTATCCCTCATGATAGTCCTTGCTATGAAGTCTTCTTTATCTGACATTAACATAGCCAATTTAGCTTTCTTATGCTTCCTATACGAGGTCCTTCCAATTCTTTTTGGAAGTGTTCAAAGTTTAAATAATAGGTGGAGTAAGTAAATTTTTTGAAAGTTCTACCTTTTGTTGAAAATGACTTCAAAGAGGGTAGGCTTTGATAACATTGGACAGATTTGGTTTAAAGTCTTTGTTAGCTCTGTCATTTTCAGCAATTTAATTACTCTATCTGAAACTCAGTTTTAGCATCTAAGAAATGGAGGCAATTTTGTGTATATACTTATTATTTTTTTTTGTAGCAAAAATTATTGAGAGCTTTCTAAGTTGCAGGAATTGTTTTAGGTTCTGCGGATGCAGCAATAACCAAACATACAAAAACTCAGTCCTCAAGGAACTTGTATTGTATACTCACATAAAGGGTTTATGAAGATTAAATGAGACCTAATATAAATGTCCTAGTCCAGAGCTGGAAATAACAGCTGCTGTATAAGTGTTGGTTGCCTTCTGCCTCCTTTCAATGATGTTTGCTATCACTTCTAAAACTGATACTTATTTAGCTCTTTGGCATTATTATTCAGTAGTCAGTGGTTTCCCAACCAACAACAGTCAGGCAATATAATTAAGGCATAAATCAATGTTACATTTTTGTTCTGACTCAGCAGCAATAGCGATGTCTCTTCTGTCTTTATTCCCAGCTACCTTCAATCGTATCTAGAGAGTCATCCCGACAGTCCATAAGGGCCTGTCTCCCCTGGCTAGATTATCTCATTCCTGCTACCTGTGGCTCCCTTTCCAGGGCTTGGTGTCATTCTTACCTACCCTAAATGCTTCCCAGTTGACAAAACTCATCTTGGGAGGCCAGTAGCTTTTTTGTGGTCAAATTCAGAGGGCACAGCACTCTCTCCCTGCACCTTTTTTAATGTTATGAAACTAGGGTATGGGATGGACTGACCTTATATTTTCAGTTCCCTTCAATGACCTCAGCTTTTTATTTTGCCTGAGTATGTTCTCTTTCTCTCTCTCTCTCTCTTTCTCCCCCACACCCGAAACATATAACTATTATTGTATTTGCTCAGAGTTCCTTTCCTCTTCTTCTCAGATAGGCAGTTCTTTCTCTTAGACATTCCCTTTTCTCTGTTCCCATGTTCTAATATACCTGCGTGGAGGCTAGTCTGTCCTATATGTTGCTGGTGCCTGGGCCCCCAACAGTCTAGGATGGCTACTGCTTAACCACAACACTGTGCCTACCTGGTCGCAGTTATTAGGTCCAGATATGGACATAAAATTCAAGGATTCCAAGATTCAATATTCTGGGTTTTATCCTAGGACTTTTTAAGGTGAAGCTGACAGAGGAGATTAAGCCCCTAGATAGGGTGAAGCCGTGGGATTGATTGGGAGTCTGCCTTCCTCCTATTCAATGCTCTGCTGGAGGTGCCAACTGACAGGTCTTTTTTTTTCCTGATTGCTTGGAAATTCTTAATCCTTCTCTTGGTTTGGGCTGCTGAAACAAATTACCACAGATCAAGTAGCTTATAAACAACAGAAGTTTATTTCTCACAGTTATGGGGGCTGAAAGTGTGAAAGCTGGGGGCCATCGTGTTCAGGTTCTGGTGAGAGCCCTCTTTCAGGTTGCAGACTACTGTCTTCTCATTGATTCCTCACTTGGCAGAGGGCTGGCTAGTTCTCTGGCCTCATTTTATAGGCACTGATTCCATTCATGACAGCTCCATCCTCAGGACCTAATTACCTACCAAAGGTCCCTCCAGATAACATTACATTGAATTAGTTTTAACACAGGAATTTGAGAGGACACGAACATTCAGCCCATTGCAACCCCTGAGGTATAGGTTTTTTCCTACAGGTATAGAAAGATATATCTAGATCTCTGATTCATTGTAGATATACAACTTTGGCTCTTGCTACATATTATTTGCTCCTTAGAACATCCTGTGAAAAAATTAGGGCTGATACAATCTCATACAATTAATCTCTCTCTCTCTCTTTCTCTCTCTCTCTAAGTGGCAAAACGCTTTGTTGAGTATCACACAGGTAGAATATTGTGAAGTCAAAACTATAACTCAAGATTCCTGATGTTAAATTTAGTGTTATTTCCACTATATTTTAAAGGCTTTTTTGATTTATAATCTCTATTAGAAGTGTTGCCTGATAATTGTTTCACTTTTGTATCTTATCTTTTTTTAATCTGTACCTAAGTACTTTCTGAGGATTTTCTCCCTTTAGCTTCTAGGTTTCCCCACAGATTTCTTGATCCATTGTGCTTCTCCTCATCTGTCTCTCCCCAATCTCTGGTGATTTCTTAAATATTCTATCTATTATTGCCTTTTATACAACGAAGAATATTCTTATAAGGAAGTGTTTTTGAGTGAAAGAAAGCTCCATATAAGTACTGAACTGTTCAGTATGGTAGTTTTAAAATTGGTTACAACATTCTTTGATATCTCTCTTTTCCAGATGTGGAGCTTAGTTACTGTTCCCTTGAGTGGGGGTTGGGCTTAGTGACTTGCTTCTAAGAAACAATATGGCAGAGGTGATGGTGTGTGATGTCTGAAATTAGTTCATAAAAGGCATCAACTTCCCGTTCTCTTTCTTGGATCACCTACTTCGGGGAGAGCCTTTTTCCCCACTCAGGTAGACCAAAGGAAGAACCCATGCAGCTAGGAATTGAAGCCTCCTGCCAATAGTCATTTGAAAGTAGATTGTTCAGCCACAGAGAATTGCAGCCTCATGAGAGTTTCTGAGCCAGACCACCTAGTTAAGCTGCTCCTCAATTTTTGGCCACAGAAACTGTGACAGGAAGTGTTTATTATTTTAATGCACTGAATTTGGGGAAAATTTGTTATGTAGCAATAGACAAACAGCTTTTGGTCATGCTCCCTTGGACTTGATTTAGATACCAGTGTCTAAGATTTTGAGTTGATAACATAAAAAGATGAAACTTTTGAGGGGTCCTGGGAGGTGAGTCCATTTTGCATGTGGGAGAAGTTTTAAAGACATGTCCATGATATCTTTGATGTTCCTGTCTTTAAAGATAGGGTGTATTTTTTTTTCCTCCAGCAATAAGTAAGTAATATAATCAGTTTCTTCACTGGTAGATTCATGAGTTTGCAATCTGTACAAGTTGTAGGGGCCCCTTGCTCAGAAAGGCCTGCACTTGGCTTAATGCTCATTTCTTGCATCTTGAAATTTTTAATAATCTTTGAACAAAGGGCTCCGCATTTTAATTTTTCATGAGGCCTCACAAATCATATGGCCATTACTCACCCATTTCTTCTACCCCAACCTTGAGGTCACTGGCTTTTCTTGATAGCCAACCTTATTTCTATCCTCAGAACCCTAATGAGCTCACTTTCCATGGTCTTTGGGAATGTAGGAAGTGGCTATTCATTTCACTTTGCCTTAGGAAAAACTTTCTCCTCCTTCCTTGAACCATCAGCCCAACTGGTGACCTCAGAATTTTGAGGTCTTAGTGAATGTCTGTGGTCAGTGTCACATGGTTCTTCTCCCTGAGCTCAGATGGCATTTCATTTAGCCAGGTCCCAATTCTCCCCATCTCTTCCCTGACTTCTGTTCCTATATGGAGTCACAGAGCCTCCAAAACCCTGTTCTCTTCTTTTTTTCCTTCCAGTTCTTTTACCTCCCTCTTTTCTAAGGTCATCACACATTCGTTCACTTTCTGAGAAGCACCTCTCCAAGCTTCCGAACCAGATCATTCTTTGATAACATAAGCATTTAACTTAATTACAATTAAGTATTATTTTTATCCACATGGACACATTCTTAGATCCCTAAGAATTCTCCTTGGAAGAAGAAGAGACTTGAGTTCTTAGTGGCTAGAGATTTACTCTTTTTGAGAATGTCTAAAGAGTCCCTAAATATCAACAAATGGGATGGCTCTTGAAAATGATAATGTTTTCCTAATTTGACAGAACATAAACACTCCTATGTTCATTGCAGCATTATTTACAATCACCAAGATATGGAAGCAGCCCAAGTGTCCATAAATAGATGAGTGGATAAAACAACTATGGGAGATTTACACCACAGAATATTATTCAGCCATAAAAAAGAAGAAAATTTTACCCTTTGTGACAGTATAGATGGACCTGGAGAACATTACACTAAGGGAAATAAGCCAGTCAGAGAAAGACAAATACCATATGATTTCACTCATATGTGGAATCTAATGAACAAACTGAACAAACAAGGAAAATGGGGATAGACTCATAGATGGAAAGCAGGCTGACAGGTAGTGGGGAGGGTGGTTAGCGGGTGGAGGGATGGAGCAAAAGGGAAAAAGGACTCATGGACATGGACAGCAGTGTGGTGATTGCTGCAGGGAGGGAACTATAATGAGACTAAATGGTAATGGAAAAAAATACAATAAAGATTAAAAAAAAGAAAATGATAGTGTTTTCAGCTCCTGGGGAGCCACTCCATTGAACAATAGCTCTCAGGCAGGACTTGTAATGTGAATGTCTTTTCCACTCTGGTCTGAGCATTGAATAATTTCCTTCCCATGTTCAGAAATCCGGTGAACATCATAGAGTCAGAGAGTAGGCCATTATTTTTATCTTCAACACTTTCTACCCGACTAATGTAATTTAACTTGAAAGATGCCAACTTGGGAGCTATTTGACACTCAGAGTCTGATTGGAGAACTTGCAGCCATGACTTGGTTTTTTGGTTGACTTTTTTGTAACAAGCTAGTTAGTAAATAGGACAGAGTTTCAAAGGTGAGAGTACTGTTTAAACTTGCCCTTCTCTCTGAGGTTATTTCTAATTTCCTTTAACGTTGAGATGTCAAGACAATATCTAGATACACACTAGGGAAAAACTCAGAGGAAGTTAGAGGCATTTGGAGATGAGAGAAGGTTTAGGGCCTCATTAAGCTATGTAGAATTTGTCCAAATGCCCACTAGGGGAAGTTTGGCCTTAGTTATGTCAGTATAGGGCAAAACCTTATTGTTTTAGCTATCATAGTGGAAGATACAGAGATGCTTTGCTTAGATTCTTCAGGAAAGAACCTGTTACTCAGTTGTAAGGAGTGGGTTCACTGGCAGCCTCCTGATGTGTACTTTTTCAGGATCCCTTCAGCTTTTGGGTTGGGGATCCCCTAATGGGTGATCTTTGCTTTAAAGATTCTCACTGGGTGGGCAGAGATGTTCAATATGCATTATGGCCTCTCAGCTCCCTCTGCCCAATATTCCTTTTTTAATTTTCTTTTTACAAGTCTTACACTTCAATCTGTATTCTTAACTGTCTCAGCACCTGCATCTCAGAGGACCCAACTGATGCAGTGGCTTGAGGAGTGCTTGAAGAACACAGATGGTCAGATGAGGTTTTGGGTCTGGATCACTCACTGCTGGGTTGGCAATAAGACCCCTACCCCAGGTGGCATGTGGAGGCACACATAGTCTCTGGCATAAAATGTTGGCCCAATTGCAGTACTTTTTCTGGTGAATTGAGAGAATGTTCCAGTGCAATGGTTTAGGTATTTGAAAAGTACAGGGGGAAAAATTTATACAAGGATAATAGAGTTGGCTTGTCAAGTTGCACTGATACTCATTAGAGGGATAATAAAAGCTGAAGGCAGTTAAAATTTGATAACTAAGGAGATGAGAAATTCTCTTTAGTATTTCTTAAAAAGGCCTTTGTCTCTAGCATCTGGAGAGAAGGCAAAGACCAAATTCAGGATTAAATAGAGTCATGGGCTTCAAAGGCAACTGATTATGCAGTTGAGGCAGGTTTGTTATGTGATAGTCAGGGCCCTGGTTGAGAAAACTGTCCCCATCCTGACACATGGGATGGGAACAGTCTGTTGCCTGTTTTTCAGATGTTGGCTCTCCAAACTCTCCTGAGTTCTCAGAGCTTGTAGAGATGGTCCCTTTCCCTCCTAAGAGGTAATACACACCCCTTTCATGTGAGAAACCACTGTAGACCATCCTCTTGCAAGGTAACAGACTTTCCAAGTCAAGGTATGGCCCCATTTCTTCTCTTGGCCACTAGGCCTGATAAAGGAGTTATAAAACCTAGTCAGCCTGTACTTACAGGTGCTAGGATTGTACCCATGGTACTGGATTTTTAGCCTTCTTGAAGGGTCAGAACATAAGACTGGGTAAGGAAGAACTTATTGGCTTGTAGATATGTTCTTAGTATAAATCGTTTACTACCCTGGAAAACTTACTGTTAAGGTGACTTCTAAAAGCAAGAAGAAGAAAAAAGTGATGGCCCATACTGAATGAAAGGGAAATGCCAGAATTGGCATTGCAGATACTGCAGGGAGGAAACAAAAGTCTCAGGGAAGTTGGAATATTGAGTAGAAATCTTATGTGAAGTTAGAAGACCCACCAGAGGATTATGCTTGGTGGGAAGAGTAGAGGACACACAGCACTTTCCAAGGCCACCAGAAAGGCACTTGTGAAAGGTGTACCAGCATCAATAAGAATTTGTGTTGACTCTTCTTTGCAGACCAGGCCTGATAGTAGGAGAAGCTACCACAGAACTTAACTTATTGATAGAAATTGGTTTTTGAAGGTATCATATTCCAAATTTAGCCATAGTCCTTTGGCGCATATTTGGTGACATGAAAGACTGCCATCTTTGAATGGGCTCCAGAACAAGAAAGGCATTTCAACATGTCCGGGCTGCAGCACAAGTGCTCTGTTGCCTGGGCTGTTTGATCTGACAAACCATATTAATGTGAGAATAAAAATGCAGACCCCTGAGCTTTTGGAGCAAGGTCCTAGTACCTTTTGAAAAACAGCTCTTGATACCCTAATGGTACCTTGGAAAGACAGAATGAATACTTGATCATGAAGGCACTTAGTAACCGCAAGTTCAGAACTTCCCATCAGTTGTCAGGTCTGTTGAAACCTCTAAGCCATAAAATCAGGAGTACTCAGCCGCTTGCCATTGTGAGTTGGAAGTGGTACATATGGGATCCAGGAAAAGCAGGACCAGGAGGCATATACAATGATTGAGTAGCTTGGAGCCCCATGGTAAAATCTTTCCTTAACACACACTGATGGTGTTTAACATGTTACACCACCCAGGAGCAGTGGCTTAGCAGAGTGTTGGAACAGTCTGCTGAAGGTGCAGCTGAAACACAGCTCAGAGGCAGCACTCTGAGTGCGTGGTGCTGTCCTCTAGGAGGCAGTATGCACATATTATCAGAGCCCTCTATATGGGCTGTGTTCCCCAAAGGAAGGATATAGGGATAAGTAAGGGAAGGGTTTAGTCAAGGAACATGTATGGATGACCCATGGACATGGACAATGGGGAGGGATATGACTGTGGGAGAAGGGGTGGGCTGGGTGGGGGGGAGCAATGGGAAAAAAGTAGGACAACTGTAATTGAGAAACCAAAAAATTAAATTAAAAAAAAAAAAAAAGAATATAGGGAGCCAGGATCCAATTTAAGAAGATAGATTAAAATATATTTTTATTTATTTAAAAAAGGGAGGTTTATTAAGCAAATTGACAGTTAAAAGGAAATGTTTATTTAATGACAATGAAAGGCAACATTGCCCTGGTATTACTAGAGTGCTACATTTACATATATAACTTTTGTCCCTGAATTACTTACATTTTGCATTCACTTATGAGACTGTTTAATGTACCAAAAAACAATGGAAAGGGACTTAAAGTATGATCTTCAAATGAAATAAAATTTTATTTCTCAAAATCTCTTATGTAAGTGAGATTTTGCTGGTACAAAACTACATTCCTATGAAATCCCTTAATTAGGGGGAAAATAAAGACTTTGGTGATGCCTTCTCTAGTAACTAAGTACAATCCTGTTCATATTTTTTCCTGTCTTCCCTTGTCCACTGGCCTGTAAAAAGGCCCATCTTCTCCCCCTCCTTAAAATTTATTTTATTTTTTAATGAAATTTATTGGGGTAACATTGGCTAATAAAATTTTATAGGTTTCAAGTGTACAGTTCTATAATGTGCCCGCTTCTTAAGACCCAGTCTTATCACAAAGCTTTCTGTGACTGCTCTGAGGAAGTGATATATTTCACCTCTTTGTTCTTAGACATCCTTGAACCTGATCCACACAGTTGGCATTTGGTTAGAGAATGTTTTATTAGTTAATTAGGATTATCTCTTGTCTTCTTGTCTCTTCAAATCTATTATAGGTACTTCAAAGCCAGGACTATGGTTTAGTCACATTTTTATTTGCCACTTTCTACCTGGTCACTGTCTGGGAGGGAGAACGCATTCAGTACATGGAGTTTACTTAGCTTGTTTGTAACGTCTATTCATTTGTCTATAACATGGATCAAGGAAAGAGTGTTTTTTTTTTTTTTTAGAAAGACCACTCAACTATTGCATTAGTTGTTCAGTGTTCAAGATCTATCTTTATATGCAGAAGTACAACCTTATTTGTTTCACTTTACCTCTCTGGCCTTAAGTTCCTGATTTGTAAATTAAGGAAAGTAGATTATATAATTAAAATCAACTTAACATTTACTGAATACTTCCTATGATCCAGGCACCTGATTAAGTAACTTCTATTATTATTTATTCAATTTTCATTTTCTAGAAGATAATTCCCTGGTTTCAAGAATTTTAATTAATTGCCTACAGCCACTACTAAGTAGTAGTGCTGGATTTGAATCCAGTCCTGAATAACTTTTTCACCCATGCTCTTAATTGCTACATTATCTTGCCTCAGCTTTAAAATATAGTAAACTACCAGGGGTTTTTCCAGCTATAGAATTTCATGAGTCTAATAGTTCTGAAGTGGAGCAAGTCAATATCATCTTTCTGTACCTAGTGGCTTCTGAAACACAGAGAGAAAAGAGCTCTACTGCTTTATGAATACATCACTTCTGGGGCTCCTTTAGACCTTTAGGAAACAAACATTAGGTAATTGGTATGCATGGGGAGTCTAAGTGTCAGTAGAACTATGAGAACCAGAATGCCTAAACATATTAAAGTAGCTTTATTGAGTCAGGGTTACACATGAACTCCTATTGCAATGTATATTGAATCTTCTTTCCTCAAAGAGTAAAAAATTAACCTATGAGTTCTTCTTTTTAGAATAGTCTAGTGCCTTAGTGTTGTTATTTGGGAAATGAATGACCACATATAACTTGCAGTCTTGGTGGGACATGTTAGTGTCTAAGTAGATATAGTAAGTAGTGAAATTATAATACAGAATTAGAGGATATAAAAGCATGCACCCCCAACTGGGGACCTGAGCTGCAATCCAGGCATGTGCTCTGACTGGGAATCGAACCAGCAACACTTTGGTTCACTTAATTCACTGAGCCACACCAGCCAGGGCTATATGACTATATTCTAATATTGTCTTGAGGATCATTGTATCTATGCTTTTGAGGGGTATTGGTCTGTAGTTTTCTTACACTGCTTTTGTCTGATTGTAGTATCAGGATAATGCTACATTAAATGAGTTGAGAAGTGTTTTCTTCTCCTTCTGTTTTCCAGAGGGGATTGTGTAGAATTTATGTATATCTTTCTTAAATGTTTGGTGAAACTATTTGGGCCTGAAATTTGTTTTGGAAATATTTAAACTGTGAACTTGATTTCTTTAATAGTTATGGTACAATTCAGATTACCTCTTCTTGTGTAAATTTTGGTGGGTTTTTGAACATTGATTTATTGGAGTGACATTGGTTAATAAAATTATATAAGTTTCAGGTATACAATTCTATAATATATCCATCTGTATATTGTACTGTTCCCCTGGCTGGTTTGGCTCAGTGGATTGAGCGTCAGCCTGCGAGCTAAGTGTCGCTGGTTTGATCTTCCAGTCAGGGCACATCAGAGAAGGAAAACTCTGACTCCAAAAAACCTCTGCTGCCTTGCGGCATACCTCTTCAGGGGAAAGGCTGAGGGAGTAAACCCCGACAGAAAATCCGGAGCCGGAGTCCCTAAGGCGGTTTGACGTTGTAGTCAACACCGGCAACTCCTGCGGCGCACCTGAAGCCAAGCTGTATTGACTCCGTCTTTCCCTTGGACCCTTCAGCTGCGAAGAGAGGGGGGGTCTGCTGCATGGGCAACAGCAGACGCTCCATATCACCCTGCCCAGGCTCTGTAGCTTCAGCTCCACTGGAGAGGACACTCCAGCGTCATCGCAAGATGTCGATTCAACACGGGAGGAGACAGATACCGTGTCACTCCCGAGTCGGGCTGCACAGCCATTCTCGGCGGTGCAGATAGACTCTTAAGAAGCTACACCATCGTCTCTCGAGACGGACGGCTGCCGACGACGACGAAAAGCAAATGGAGATTTGGTTCAGTGTACACTATCCCAAGAACAAGATGTTTTTGTTTGTTGTTTTAACTAGGTTCCTGAGGCAGTCAGTAAATTAATATTTATTGAGTGCTTACTGCACAAGTCCACCCTGTGCCAGGTGTTATGGAGAACACAGAACTCTAAAAAATGGCCTCTGCCTCCAAGTAGCTTATGTACTAGCTCAGAATAAGAGACTTGAATATATGAACAAATTAGCAAACAGCATAACATTATACATGACTAAGTGCTAAATTCTTTCTGTAGGAATGTAGAGCCTTGAGGTGCCCAAGTCAGTCATCATGGCTCCCACACCCTGATTCACACCCTGGTTCATGATTGGCTCAGGACAATATAATGGTCTTTGTGTGGTATGACTATTGATTGGACCATAGGTCACATGACACCAAGGCAGCCAGTCTGTAGGCTACCTATAACATGGCTTAGGGAAAACAATAAAGCAGCAACAAATGAACGGAACTGGATCAGACTCTTTCGGGAGTTTGCACCAGGAAATAGGGAGAGACTGCACATCACCAGCTGAGACCTGAGTCTCATGTTCTTTCCTTCCTTCTCCCCTTTGGGAGATGGAAGCATATGAGGGGACAAATTCTAAGTCAGTAGAGGTGTTAATTGGGGAGAGACAGATGGAGAGCAGAGGGTGAGGAAGCCAGTTGATGGAAAGACATGGACCCATGGAAAATGCTAAGTGATGTTGATGGCAGATCACTTTATATGCCCTAACAAAGATCTATAAAATTATTCTCTCTAGAATTCCCTTGGACCGATAATCACCAGCACTGTGGTCTGGATTTTGCTTGTCCCTGGACTCGTGTGCTTGTGCATATTTTCAATGAGCTCATTATTACTTGAAGTGATTTGACTGAGTTTCTATTTCTTACAACCAGATAAACCTAACTAGAACAGTGCTGTATGAGATTGGAGGGAAGGTGAAAGCTGTGGATAAAGTGGTGTTTGATTTGTGTAGAGAGAGTCTAGGTGAAGACGTGTTTCTTTGTGATTTTTTTTTTTTCTTTTAAAAATGTTTATGGGCTCCAAAAATTCTGGTATATTTAGAGTTCCAAGTGATTCAGAATTTACTATCATTTATTCACAACTGACAATGTACTGGTTGTCCTTACATACAAAAATGTAGGCTTGTTAGGTTTGAGCTAAAATCAGAACTTTCTTCAATTAAGTATGGAATGTTTTTGTTCATTGTGCCTTTAATCCTTAATGGTACAACTTAAATTTCATCTATTTTCAAGGTATCAAAGCAATATTTATGAAAATTACCATTTTTTAGAGCAGTGGAGCTGAAGGTCTTTAAATTTCTTTCCCCAAGGAATAAAACATCTGATGTTCAAAGACATCCATGAGCGTGATTATTTTTTTGTAGGTCCTCAGGTATAAGACCCTCCTTAGGTGAGGAATTCATCTAAGTAAAAGAAGTGAGCTGCAAAGGTAACAAAGTTGGCAAAGAACTCTGCAGCACACGCTGAGCCCTGTGGGTCTCATCCTGCCTAGAGTTTGATATATGCAAAGGAAGCCCCATTAACAGCTGCTGTCCCCTCTGGTTGACAAAGATGAAAAGCTTAGCCATACTGAGGGTGGAGAAAGCAGGTTTTGTTCCCTCTTGACAGATTATATTCCAAGCAATCTGGTGAGAGGAGGAGGAAGGCAGGTCTGGAATAAAAATAGAGCCCCTTTAATTCAAAAATGGTGAGAGAAAATTAAAATAGCATGAGCAAGAGCCAGTCCTGGAGGCAGACAGTTTGTGGCATGAACACTGCTGAAATAGACAAAGAAAAATGATTACAGGAAAACGTGAAGGTAATGTAAAAGAACTTCCCTCCTATCCTGCATCATTTACCTGTAAATTTCCTATACTCAGCACAAGAACTAGGTGTGAACCCCAGAAAGACTGATATTGGACATGCAAAGGGGATATTTGCTATTTTGCTCAACTTTGACTAGTTTTCTTCCCTAATCTCACACAACCACACAAATCCTTCCAAGGTGTGGAAGGCAGGGTTCTATGGTGAAGGAAGGGTGACCAGGCTAGCCAGAATGGCCAGGCTGTAGGGTGAAACTGAGGAGTCCATGAAGACTTAGGAGTGCTTGGGGCTCTTCTGTACTCTCCACAAAAAGGTAGCTTTCTCTGCCTAAAAAGAGTCTTATGAGAGAAGCAGCAGCCATGGGGCTGTGGAAAAGAACTACTGAAGACAAGCAGGTCATGCTTTGCTGTGAATCTAGACAGGTGAGATGAACAACTGAGAGAGCCAAGAAAAGGTGCTGGGAGGGAACAATGAGAAGAATCGACTTCAGCCTTCCCAGCAGTCAAGCAACAAACTTTTATCAAACACCAGAATCTGCTCAGCCTGAATTAGGAACCTAGGAGGGGTTTTCAAGTAGGTCCTTTAGTTTTTATAAATGATAACATTTGTGTGTGTGTGCACATGCATGTGTGTAGACGTGTGTATAAATAAATTAAATATTGTAGAACACCATAAAATCAAAAGTAACCATACTTTGTTTGGACAGTTTGTGACGTATGAGTTCTGAAGGGAGGGATATTAGGAACGTTAAGAAAAGCCTGAAGATGCTGGGGACCACCTCAGCATGGTTCCCAGCTGCCACTCCTAGTGTTCTTCTCTCTCTCCCCACACTCTCCACTCAGGAACACCTTGGAACATATCCTCTAATTTTTATAGAAAGGTTCAGTTTTTATAGAATACAAGTTTGAACAGGGCAGAGGCTGGGGCGAAAATGTGGCTGGGGAGGTAATAATAATGGTATTGATAATGTTGATGATAGCTAATGTTTAGGCCTTGCTTCTAAGCATTTTAAATGAAATAACAATTATAATCTTAACAAATATATGAGCGGGTAATGATAACAATAACAACAACAGTAAAAACTGCCTTAGCCTTTCTTAGTTTCCAAGAAAACAGAAGATTAGGCAGAAGGTATGCTCTTATTTTATTAGGAAATGTAATCTCATGTAGCAGGAGAGAATATGGTGAGTAATACAAGCAAGGAGGGAAAGAATTCTTATAAAGATGCTATCCTGGCCATCAGTGTAATTAATTGCTCAAACCATAGGATCCCATCTCTGAGAAGTTATATAAATTGTGTCTCAGAACTGTCCCTGGATAGGAAAGAGGAGATAGAAAAAAAATCTATCTACTGGCCCTTGTTTCCCATTGTCAAGGGTGTTTAGTCTCCTGAATTTTCTGATTGTATATTTGTGTTTGTGGGCACCAATTAGGTAGGGTCCAGCAGCAGCTTTAAGGAGGAAGCACTGGTGTGAGAAGAAAGAAAAGAGGGAAGGTACAGGTAGAAGGGGAAACAACTGTTGAAATTGAATGAGAAAGCACACAGAGCTGGAAGAGAGGGGCAAAGGTTCGAGAACTGGTGTGATGCAGAGGCCGTGTCTGATATTATCTCCCACCTGTATCACGCAGATTGTGTGCCCTCTGTGATATTCAGCTCCCTTATTACCAAAGGGATAAAAGGAGCAATTTTTCTTTTCTTTAATTTCATTTCATTTCATTTTATTTTATGTTGGTGAGAACACTATTTAGTCCCAAAGTCCCTTACATCGAGCTGGCTAGCTGCAATCTCTGAGTGACCCAAGGCAAGAGAGTTAGTGAAACAGGTACAGTTCCTATTACAGCAGCTTTCCTGAAGCCTGAGTTGATATTTAAATCTACCTTTTATATCACTAATTTCCCTCCGCCTCAGCCAGCCCTTCCTCTGCTCTGGGTTGGCTGGCCTGTGGGATGATGCAGCCTTGTCCCCCAGAGATCTAAACTCTTACTTTCCTTGCCCTCATTTGCCTGTGGTGGCTACAATTGCCCCTTTATACTAGTCAGGTATGGAAACATAAGGAACTACTCCATGGCATCCCGGTCCCACTGGGTGGGGACCACCTTCGCTCTTCATGTAATTCCCGTACCATTTCAGCAACTCCTGTGTCTGTTGGTCTACTAACATGAAGAGCAAATTGAGCTGGTAGTAATCACACCTTTAAGTTCAGTAGAATCATTTCTGTGTACCTTCACAGAAGTGTTTCCTACGCTCTTCCCTCAACTAGGATTATGAGAATAAGAAGAAAAATTCCCCAGGGAGTTCTTGGGGTTGGATAATTAGAGGGGCTGCTCTTTTCATCCCTTGATTCTCCAACTCTTGTATTTTAGCTATTAGAGACAGACCACCATCAATATATGTGCATATTAGTGTATATCCCTGTATACTATCAGTATCCCTAATAGGTAGAAAACATGAAGATGTATACAATTTCCCAAGGTGTCATTCCCAAGCTGGTGTCTTATCTGAGTGTTGCATGTTGAGTTCCCTGAGACGCTGACTCTGAAACAGAGATGAGTATGTGGGAAGTTTATTAGGCAGTGCTTTGGGATGACCTTCTGTGGAAGGGAAGTAATGAAAAGGAACCAGGACTGGGCAGAGAGAGAAATTGTGATGTGGTTCATCTTCCCCACAGGGAGATGGAAAGGCCTTTCAGAATTCTTCTCAGTTAGGGTAAGGAGCCTGAGACTTTATATCCCTATGTCTGTCAGTTACGGCTACTCTGGGAAGGAGTCATGCCCTTGGGTGAGTGGATCTCTTTAGTGGGGACAATTCCTAAAAAGGGTTGACAGCTCAGGGTTAATGTTGTCAGCAGTGCCAGAACCTGGGAGGATATGCCCTTCATTTCTGAAGAGGGATTTCAGTAGTATATCATTATATCTACCTCACTGAGCCTTTTTTTTTTCTCTTTATTTAATTTTATTTTTTATTTTAAAGAATACCATTTATAACATCTTCATACAGAAATCATATAGTTGAGTGTGCTTATACAATATTTAATATTTCTTTTAAAATTGTTTTTCTATTACATTTGTCCCATTTTCCCCCATTGCTCCCCCCTACCCTGCCCACCCCTTCTCCCTCATTTAATCCCCACCCTGTTGTCCATGTCTATGGGTCATTCATACTAGTTCCTTGACTAGACTCTTCTGCTTCTTTCTCCCCTTTTTACCCTGCCCCCTCCCCCTGGTCGGTCAGTTTTTTCCTTGTTTACATGCCTCTAGTTATATTTTGCTTGTTTGTTTGTTTTGTTTATTAGCTTCCTGAATTAGGTGAAATCATATGGTATTTGTTTTTCACGGCCTGGCTTCTTTCTTTCTTTTTTTTTTTTTTAAGTATATTTTATTGATTATATTGTTACAATAGTTCCAATTTTTTCCCCTTTGCTCCCCTCCGCCCAGCACCCCCCTTCCCCGACAATCCCCTCCCCAAGTCCATGCCCATGGCTCATCCTTTCATATATTCTTCTTCTTTTTTTAAAAAAAATAATTAATTAATTAGTTAAATATTTTAACAATAAAAAATAACAATCCCTCCCTCTCAGACTTAAGACCCTTTACAATCTTACAAAGGACAATGGACGAAGGTCTCGAGCTCCTCTGGTTGCTTCAAGCTGGACATGGTCGTCGTCCTACCTACCCTTGGGTCAAGAAATCCCTAATAAGAGTGGGGGAGTGGAGGGGAGGGTGGCCTTCCCACAAGGGGAAGGATCGTGCAGACTCCAGGTTGGTTGGCTGTCTCTGGACAACGGCATGCTTGGTTTAACAGGCTGGCATACTTGTTGTATTCTGGGGGCAACAGGGTTAAAGGACATCATTCAATCCGTAACCACTAGATGACAAAAGACAGGTATTAATTTTTCAATGTCCCACATTAGGGAAAAGAAGGGCTTCTTTGGAGGAAGGTATGCCAGGTACTTCTCACCTGTCCAAAACCCTTTTGCCCATTATACTTAGTTTGGACTGAGGGAAATATTTTAGGTTTCCCCCCTCTCAGGCCTCTGGGCTCTTTCTGTCCAAGCCATTAGGATAGAAAAGAGAAACCAGTTTTAAAGTGAAGCCCACAGACCACCCCGTTCTTCACCAACCCAGCCACTTAGTTCAGCCAAACCATTGAGTCTCAGGAGGCAGCAATGCAGACAGGATTAAGTGAGGCCTATACGTACAGACAATCACTCAGGTAATGAGATCGTAGGCTTATGCCCTTTGAAAACAAAAAACACATGTTAATTTATGTAACATAACCCACACACAAGTTTATAGATCTGTAGGACTGTCTTATCGGAAAGTCATCCAGTTGCAAGGCATTTGACATTCTTTTTGCCTGTAAATTAAACATCTTTGATAATGCCACAGACACAGTTTAATTTTCAAATGAAAACAAATTTTAAATGAAAAGAAACTTTAAAGATGGTTAGCTGCACTACTTTATAGTCTACCACTGGGCATTGTGATCTTCCTTGAATCTTGATTTTTCTCCCTAAGATTACCCTCCTTGTCACTAAAGGGACTGCATTAAGTTCATTTTTAATTTATCCTGTTCATTTGCATAAACACCACAAGAGCAGCAAATGATCACTTATGATCTTTAGTTCTGCTTTGCTGGAACTTACACAAGGAACATTTAGGGTGTCCTTCAGTCTGCCCTTCAGGGCACAGAAGCTGAGCCACATACCTGGCATTCAGCCTTGACTGTAAACACCTGTCTTTTCCAGATCCTCCTGGTTTTCCATTGTGCCTTAAGGTCCCTTCTAGCCATCTTTCAGGAAAACAACCTTCATTCCTTCCCTGGAAAGATTGCTATGGACCGCTCATCCATCCAAGGTACCAGGCCTTTTATCTCGTGGACTTTTATTACCTTTGAAAGTCAGTCCCAGTTGCTCACGGCTTTTTGGTAACAACCAAAGCCCAAGCATGTCTCCTTTAGGCATGACATTCCAGTCAAAGTCTTAGTCAAAAAATCGTTATTAACAACTGGTCTTATTAGTTTTATGCAAAGAAACTTAGGTCATTACTTACTTCTTTAGAATGCCAAATTCTGGAGGGATCAGATAGGGAGAAAAATATACAGTGTGAAGGAAAATCCTTGTCCTTCTAATATTCACTGAACTTGCATTTCTATTCTTTATATTTTTATTTCCCCCCCCACTAAAAATTTTTCTGTTTGTTTGTTTTTCCATTACAGTTGTCTCACTTTTTCCCCCTTCTTGCTTCTCTGCACCCTGTCCCTCCCTTCTCCCACATTCAGTCCCCACCCAGCTGTCCATGTCCATGGATCATTTATACATGTTCTTTGACTAGATCCTTCCCCTTCTTACCACTTCTCTCCCTCCCATCTCCCCCTTTGTTACTGTTAGTTTATTCCTCGTTTACATACCTCTGGTTCAATTTTGCTCATTTGTTTGTGTTGTTCATTAGTTTCCTTTAACAGGTGATAGCATAAGGTAATTTTCTTTTGTTGCCTGGCTTATTTTGCTAAGCATAATTCTCTCTAGTTCCAATCATGTTGTTGCAAATGGTAGAAGTTCCTTCTTTCTTTCAGTACTTTTTCATTGTCATTTCCCCCCTTTGTACTCGTGTTCCTCTCTGTCTCTCTCTGTTTCTTCATCTTCTTAAAGCAGACCCTTTAGCATCTCTTGCAATACTGGTTTGGTGGAGATGTATTCTTTTAACCTTCTTTTGTCTTGGAAACTCCTTATTTCACCTTCCATTTTGAATGAGAGCCTTGCTGGGTAGAGTATTCTTGGTTGTAGGCCTTTGTTTTTCATTACTTGGAATATATTTTGCCATTCCCTTCTGGCTTGTAGTGTTTCTGCTGAGAAATCTGATGATAGCCTTATCGGAGCTCCCTTGTATGTTATTAGTTGTTTCTCTCTTGCTGCTTTTAGGATTCTCTCTTTGTCTTTGAATGTTGGCATTTTAATTATGATGTGTCTTGAAGTGGGCCTGTTGGGGTTCATCTTCATTGGGACCCTCTGTGCTTCCAGCACTTGCATGATTCTTTCTCTCTTCATGTTAGGGAAGTTTTCTGTCATTAGTTTTCAAAGAGGTTTTCTATCCCTTGCTCTTCTTCTTCTCCTTCTGGAATTCCTATGATACGGATATTATTACGTTTCATGTTGTCCTGCAGCTGTCTTAGAGCCTCTTCAGTCTTGTTCAGCCTTTTTTCATTTTGTTGCACTGTCTGTGAGTTTTTGTCTACATTGTCCTCCAGCTCGCTGATCCGATTTTCTGCTTCCTCTAGCCTGTTTTTAATTCCTTCTACTGTGTTCTTCAATTCAGAGATTGTATTCTTCATTTCCTCCTGGCTCTTATTGATATCTTCCATGTCCTTTTTGATGCTGGTATAATTCTCAGTAAGGTCCTTATAGTTCTTCTGGAGTTCACTGTAGTTTTTCTGGAGTTCTTTGTAGTTTCCGCTGAGCTCATTGAGCTTCTCCATAATACATGCTTTCAATTCCATATCTGATAGTTGGCTCCCCTCTATTTCATTTAGCACTCTTTCTGGGGACTCTGCCTTTCCTTTCGATGGGGGGTTGTTTCTCTGTCTCCCCATTTTTGTGACTCCTATTGTTTGTTGGTGCTTCTTAGAATGATCTTCACTGAGCCTTTTAATGGACATTCCACCATTCTATTAGATTGGCTGCTTCTGGGGGATAGGGTATGTGGTCATATCACTGTCATATGCCTATTGTCACACCTTCTTTGCTGTAAGATGGGTCACTCAGTTTGAGACAAAGTTGTTTGGAGTTCCATGTCATTAGATTAGATATTCTGTAAGGCCTTAGATGATGGAGTTGGAGGGGACACTGAGGATAAGGAAGGTCAACTCATATCTGGAGAATGTGTCTATTTCAGAAAGGAGATCTATTGCTTTTTCCAGGGGGTAAGGGGTCTGATATAATCAGTCTTCTTCCAAGTGGTTGGTTATTCTCCTGGAGGAATGGTTCCACATCAAAGGCTAGTACTGGCAGAGGGTAGGCAAGCCTGCTATTAAGCCCTTACGTAGTCTGTATTCCTATGACCATGACTATTTGATTTATGGGCCCATTGTGCAAACATGGGATGGCCAAGGACAGAGACTGGCTAATATCCATGGGGTAAGTTATTCTCCCTGGTGGTTGCAGGTCTTCTCTGGGATGAATGTTCACTGATGAGAATTAACAAGAGAAACAGTGTCCTCTGAATTAAGCCTATCATATACCTCTTCCTCAGAATTCCTTGTCTGCAGTCTCCTACTCTTGTTACTTCCATGTCCTTAACTGGACAAGCTATTACCATGCTACTACCTGAGAAAGCATGGCTATCTTTCCTTCCAGCCACTTCTCCAGACCAATTGAATCATCAAGTGTACCCATTAGGAAGACTTGCTTTTTACTTTCTCCTTTAGGGCCATTCAGTAGACCACTTTTTAGAACCAACATATTACCCCAAGTCATTGGTAAACCAAGTGTGATTTCTTTCTTCTCCCTTAGCTTGTCATAGGGAAGGAATTTGTCATGAGCTGAAGGTAAGGCATCAGTGTAATAGAGATTGAGGACATGGAGTCTAGGCTCTGTTCAAATAACTTAATTATGCCTTCAAATAATGCAATTATACCCTCAAATAATCTAATTATGCCTTCAAATATAGTGATCCCTCACTTATCGCGGGTATTATGTTCTAGACCCCCACGTGATAGGTGAAAATCCATGAAGTAGGAACCTTACATTTATTTTAGTATTTATATATATTTTAAGGCTTTATAAGTCGTTCCCACACACTTATAAACCATTCCTAGTCCCTTATTAACCTTTCCCACTCCCTTATTAACCTTTTCCACACTTTTATAAACACTACTTATGATATTAAACATATTCTACACTCTTAAACCTACGTAATTTTAACAACATATATATATACAGTACTGCAAAATCCCGCGATATAGTGAAAAATCTGTGATAAATAATTAAATATAATATTTTAAAAAATCCCGCAATATAGTGAAAAATCTGTGATAAGTAATTAAATATAATATTTTAAAAAACCCCGCGATACAGTGAGGCTGTGATAAGTGAACTGCGATATAGAGAGGGACTACTGTAATTTAATTACGCAAATAATTATGCTGTCTCCACTAAGGTCCAATTTGTACACCAGAAGTTACTTTTCAAATGGTGAGTAGTTCTCTGCTACAGAAGGTTTGGCCATGCTCCAGACTACTAGGGATTTATACCCTGCTTCTCCTATTTGGGCTTGCCAATGATTCTACATATCTGTAATATCCTGCTATGGATGCCTTTAGCAACATTTGCTCTTCTGGGTCATACAACCTGAGTGGTAAGGAAACTTGCACTGCAGCCTGTGCTCCACTCAAAATTGTTAGTCTCCTAAGTCATCTGATACATGGGTCAGGTGTGATGTATACAACCTCCAAAATCCAAGTGAGATAATCAAATGCTTAGTGTAGGAGCTGTGTTGAAACAATGTGTCTTTTACCTTAAAATGGATGTAATGACATGCCCCAGACTACTGCATTCTTCAAAACCTCACTGAGGTGGTGGGCTCCTGTATCCTCATAGGATTTTTCTTGTATCTTCCAGCATAATGTATCTTTCAAGGGCATCCACAGTATATGCAACTAGTATGATGCCATCTATATAGAGGAATGGCAATATGTCTTGTGTAATGTCAAGATGATCAAGGTCCCTGTGGATTATATTTTGACACAGAATAGGAGAGTTAGCTTGGTCCTTGGGCAGGATGGTTGAATTATAATTCTGTCCTTGCTTTGCTTTTGATCTTTATATCCTCTCTATTGATGGAGATAGAGAAGAATACATTGACCAGGTCTGTAGCTGCAGAGCAAGTGCCTGAGGTCATTTTGTTTTGCTCTAATAGAGATGCCACATCTGGAAATAGCATCTGCACTTGAGGGTCCCATCTGTTTAAGCTTATGGTAGCCTACTGACGATTGCTACATTTCATCTGGTTTTCTCAGGTGACAAAACACTAAAGGGAGAAGCATTGGAGGGTACCGCTAATCTCTGAAATTCCTCTTGGGATACAATATTGTTTGTGACTTACTATTTCAGCCAAGGCTAAGGATGTTTCAGTGGCTTCACTTGGCATTTCCTACTATCATGGCTCTTACTCCATAAATTCAACAACAAAAGTTAGGACTTTTCAGGAGCTAAGTGTATTTATCCAATTATGTTCTTGGTAACTAAGGGATAACCACAGGAGAAGTTGGCCATCCTATTGGACCATCTCTAAAATGGCCTTGGTATAATGCTCCATTTATCACCTGGCCTCTGTAGATATTCATTTTACCCAGAGAATTATGGCATTTTGGGTTTCTTATTATTAGTGGCAGCTCAGATCCTGTATCTCACAACCCTCAAAAATTTGAATATTCTAAACAGTCCTTTTCCTGGTGTACAGTTACCCTGGCAAATGACTTCAGATATTTTGGGGTTAGAACTTGAGAATATACCATCATATTAACTAGTTGTGGGTTACATGGTTCTTCTCAAGAGGACCTGGCTTTTTCTTCAATTCATGGTTTCTGCATCTAAGAACAAGAGAAGAACAAGAAAATAAAAATGTCATGGAAGCTGAGGAACCAGAACATTTCAAGGAGACTGTAATACATCTACCCAAATCAATTTCCTTCACCTCCTGGACACATAGCTATGGTAGTTGCTTGAGGCCATGTGTTTGTGTTCTGACTAATAGGATGCAGGCAGTGTAATAGGCACCACTTGTACATGGAATGCTTGTTTCATAGAAATCGCCCACATGATTCTTCATCTTGTCATTTCACCCAGCATAAGGAACAGAATGAAAAGTTGAGGGGCACTAAAGACACATTTCACCTGATTCCTGTTTTCCCTTTGTTTTCTCTCAGGTATCCACTGATTCATGATCTTCAGATGAAAGATGACTGGAGCTGCAGTTAGCTTCCTGGCTCTATCATCTTCTGTCACCCCAGGCAAGGCATGTGACCTTGGCCACCTTGGTTACTTCATCTATTAAATGAAGCATTGGATAAGGTGGTCTCTAAGCCTCTTCTAGTACCTAAAACTAGTCTGAAATTGATTCACAGTAAGAAGCCAATGATTAATTTTGGGGGTTATCCATTCCAGGGGTGTCTCATTTTAGTAGGTGTGAAAGCCATTTTCTGGTTTGGCTAGTCTGCTGGGGAGTTAGAGAAGTCTCAGTCCCGACTCTAATAAATCCCATTCCTGTTTCACTTTAAATTCTAGTGCTGATTGATGGTGGTCCTGATGATTAGTTTGGGGCCTTGATATCCCAGGAAACTGCAGCAAGGCAACGTTCTAAAATGTTCTTAATCTATGTAAGAGTGTACAGCAAGGCCCTGTATACTTCTGTCCTCCAGAGAATATGAGTGAACATTCAAGTAAAGTTTCCATGAATGGAACTTCTCTGCTTAACATCTACCAAAATAACATTTTCTTTTATTATCTTAAAAAAACCATCTGAAGAATGAATAAAGTGTTTCACACCAAGGGAGAACACGTTATAATCATAATTATGTTACTCTAAAAGGCTTTAATAAGCTTTAAGCAAGTGCTTCCTATTTTATTTTCACTGCAAACAATTTATAAGCAGAACTGTCCTCTTGACATGATAATGAAAGAGCAGTCACACATGTCAGCTGGGGCAATTATCTTCTTCAGATGTCTGCCATAAGTATTATATGATTCCTCCTGCTGACACCTTATCAACTGTGACATGCATATTAATAAGAACATCCAAATTTAAAATTTTGAGTACTTTCAAGAAGTTCTATCTGTATCAAAAAGCCTTATATCTCATCTTCCAAGATAGTCTTCCTTTGCTACATGTTTTTTCTTGGGCCTCAAATGAAAAAAACAAAACAAAATGAAACAACAAAAATCCACACAGAAACATATACTTTAATAATAAAATTAGCCTAGGATTCAGGGCCTTAAAAATATGCTTGGCTTATTATCTCAGTGGTAAAAATATCTGGAGTCAGACAGATATGTGTTCAAATTTCAGCTCTGTCACTTCCTAGCTTTTTGACTTTGGTAAAGAGAAAAACTCTGAGTTTCACATATAAAAAGGTAAAGATACAGATTATATTGCCCAGATGGCAGGGTGCTTTGAATGAGAGAACAAATATAGGAGCACTAAGCTTAGGGTCTGTCACATGAACACTGAAATGTATGTATGTTTTTAGTAGGACCCAGTTGGTACCTGCTTTGTGTGTTCTTTGGATGTTACCTAAGGAGTCCCTAAAGCCCATGGTGTTTCTGTTAAGGAGGAAGAATGGGGATGAGATGGGCTAGAAAGCATCTTGTTCCTCAGTCCAGCTCCAAAAATTTTTTTCTGCAGGTTAAACATTTCTCCGTCTCTCTCTCTCTCCCCGCCACCCCTCTCTCCCCCCTCCCTCTTTTTCTCCCCCTCCCCTTTTTCCATTTCTCCTTTCTCGAGATCCAAGCCATTCGGTCCAGCTCCTGAAAACTTTCACTAGGCATCATCAGTGTTGACTGCCTGGAGGCCTCCCAAGAAGCCAGTTTTCCCATCAGTCACTGTCTTCCTGTCAGGGAGCTCCTCAGACTCTGTGTCCTCAGATGCCCAGGTCACTGATGGCTGACACCCCTCTGCTCTTCCCCTCACCCAGCACAGTCTGCTTGTGTCTCTTTAAGCATGTGCAAGTACTTCCAGGTAGAAGATGATTCCAGGACTCTTCTATAGGCCTTCCCAAAGCATTGTTATCTGGATGGTCAAGACACCTTTTTTAGATGAGTGGATAAAACAACTATGGGGCATTTACACACTGGAATACTACATGGCTGTAAAAAGGAAAAAATTACCCTTTGTGACAGCATGGATGGACCTGGAGTACATTATGCTGAGTGAAATAAGCCAGTCAGAGAAAGACAGGTGCCATATGATCTCACTCATATGTGGAATCTAAGGAACAAACTGAACTAACAAGGACAATGGGGAAGAGCTATAGATAGAGAACAGATGAAAGCTATGGGGGGAGGTTAGGGGGTGGAGGCATTGAGCAAAAAGGAGAAAGGACTCATGACCATGGACAACAGTGTGGTGATTGCTGGTGGGAGAAGGGTATACGGGGACTAAATGGTGATAGAAAAGAGAAAAAGTATAATAAAGATTGAATTAAAAAAGGTAGTGTAAAAAAAGGCACCTTAATTTAAATCTCTTTCAACAACTCAAATCTTGTCCCTCTCATTCAGTTCACTTTGGCATCAAATTCCATTAGGCACTCAAGCCATCTCTTTTCTAGCATTGATTCATTTAATAGGAAGCAAAGCAGATCACACACAAAAGGTTAATCATTTTTGTTCCTATATTCTGAATTCTCTCCAGTTCAATCACCTCTTTTTTAAAGTTTCAGAACAAACTGCACAATCTTCTAAAAAGGGTTCTATTGTACAAAGGAAAATTATATCTGGCCCCTTGGTCATCATACTGCTTTTGTTACACACTGGGACCCCTTGGAACCTGTTACCATATTCTTTTTTCAAGGCACTGTATTGCTAACAAATATTCAAAAATATCCTGCTGTAGTTGGTTCATATCTGCTAGATTTACTAGTAACTGTTCATTTTTAGTAACATCATTACTAGTAACTATTCACTTTGATTTGTGGTGTGTGTGTGTGTGAGAGAGAGATTTTGAACCCTGTGTTTGTTCCCTCATTCAACCAATCATTCACTCATTCACTCATTCACTCCTTCCCTCAGAGTCACTTTCTGTTGCTTAGTTCTGGTAGAAAAGCCCTGAGACACCAGATTCAGAGTACTAGGTTCTTGTCCTGTCCTGACTAAAATCAACTTGCTAGGTGATCTTGGGCAAGAAGTGACTTAACCTTTTTGGACCTTAGAATCTCCATCTGTAACATGGAAGGGTAGGACGAGATCTGTAAAATACCTCCCAATGTTACTATCTCAGGAACCTATTCTGTTTTACATTTTACGCTTGTCTTTGTTTAAATTAACTGATACTACTGTGCCAGGGCCATCAGTAGGGTGTAGCAAATAGAGATAATTGTCTCAGATTTCAAATTCTGTGTGTGTGTGCACGTGTGTGTGTCTTGTTGTGGGAGACGAGGCCAGCATTTAAAAGTCAGTGAAGGACCAGGTAATGATACTATAATGGACATGCATTTAGCCACAAACTGATGTAAGCTTTCCTGCATCCCACCCTTCCCTTCTCCAACAATCCTCAGAAAGGGCTAAGTGTCTGATAATATCCTTTCTTTCTTAGACTGGGATTTTTTCATTAAAATCTTCCTTCTTGAACATGGTACTTGACTGTCATCTTAACCAAATTTCTGTAGCCTGAGGTATGAGAAAAATAAGTGGATTATTTTGATTACTTTTCCAGGGAAAGGGCTTATGAGATTACTTGTTATAAATTGTGGTTTTGACAATTCATATTGGCCCAGATTCTGGAGACACAGACTAGAATGGGAGCCATAGCTCTACCACTTACCAGCTGTGTGGCTCAGACAACTCAGATTGGTCCCTCTCAGATTAATGTTTCCCATTTGCAAGTGAAGAAAACACCTGCTTTGCAGGAATATTGAAGTGGGGAAAGAGGAAGATTATAAAAAATGTATGAATAATGTATTTTCTACTACTCATATCCTTATGTTCGGCTACATCAGTAAAGGATTAAAATGGTCTCTCGGCCTTTCTCTGGAAACAATAACCCAAGTAAGTCATCTTGAACTAAGGACAAACAACCCCCCTGAGAGTTCTATGAGTTAAACTAAGGTCTCCTAGTTCCTCTGAAAATCTCTTGAGGTTGAGATTCTGAAGTTGCTGTGAACTCAAGAGAGAATTATCTCTGGCTCTTTCATCCTTGCTGCCCTTGTTTAGATAACTGGCTCTTCTGTGAAATTAATGTGCTGTGATTTATAGCTCTCAAAGCTATTTGTACTTGTTAGCTCTTAATTTTCTGAGTGATTATAAATTGATCATTTGATGATCTGTTCCAGTATCATTTAGGGTTTGTGACATTCAGCTGACTTATCTATTACTTTCAGGGCCATTCTTCTTTGCTCCTTTTGAAGCTGGCCCCAACATTTGCTCTTTTCCAAAATGTGGGGGCTTCTCTAATGGAAATTTTTAAAAAATATTAAGTAGTAGTTTGACAATGATGGTGCCCACTGATTGAAATCCCCCATCACCACCAGCCCGGTCCTGGAGTGACCGGTTATATAAGAGGAGCGCCTCTTCTTGAGGATCTGGAGGTTTGCGGCAGGTCTTTATTTTAACTCTTATTCTTACTGTTTTCTGCTTTGCTTTCAGTTGTTCAAGGCACCTGTGCAAGACAGCATGCATTCTTAATTTTTTTGATCGAGAAGACTGAATTAACTTCACCCAGGTGGGACTTTCAGTGGCTCAGGTGCATGTCCTGGCTGTGCCGCCACCGCCCTATGGGAGTAATTGGATGTGGCAGCCGCTTTGCAGCAGTAAATAGTCATTGAGATCAAGCTGGGGAGAAACGCACCCACCTCTCGTTAATACAGTAATGGCTAACATTTATTGAGCACTTCCTGTAGGCCAAGCATTGAGCTACGCACTTTGTATGGATTATCTCACTTAGTGCTGTAAGCATCGTTATGAATTAGATTCTATTATTATCCTTATTTACTGATGAGCCTGGGTTCAGCTCCAGACTCCATGTCAGAGAAGAGTGAACTTGACCAAGTACTGTGTAGAGCTCCCAGACTTCACCTAGACAATATACCACCAGGTGTTAAAAACCTCAGAAATGGTCTGGAAAACCATGGAAGATTCAGAGAATCTAGGTCTTAGCAGTTGAAGTCACCTCTAGGGACCACATATGGAGCCCTTGTTTTAGGCATATTTTGACATCACTGACCTATTCCAAGCTCCAGATCCTCACTTATAGAAGCCTTATTGTTATTTATCAATAAAGGCAGGACCCTTAAGGCAGCAGGAGAGAAAAGGTAGAGTAGTTGCAAGTCTTGCATAGACTTTTTTTCACTGATGAAAAGCATCTATTAGCTGTTACTTTGTGCCTATCTCGTGCTGACTCACTGTAAATAAAGTCCATGGTGCATGGTGAGCATATGGGTGGGCACATAAATAAATGTAAAAAGGGGCTGAACAGGGTGCAGCGTGGGGGCAGTGGTGTTTGGAGCCTTAGCTAACATTTGAATTTAAAATATGAATTTAAATGTAGGAAGAGTACATAGAACCAGTTCAGTAGAAACTACTCTTTCCCAACACTTTCAAGTCAGTATAGTAGTTTGAAGTGATTATTAAAAAACAAACAAACAGATGTCAGTCACTAGTGCAATAAAATATCTGCAGTATACTGATAACACATAATACTAAAATACAACAGATGTGTTTAAATAAGCATTTTTAATACTTCTATGTATTAAGAGGACTGGTATTCTTATTAGATGTTTTTCCTAAGTCAACACACAACTTTTTTCCCTTTCCCCTAGAACTGCTGTGAGACTATTCTTTTCTAACTGATGTTTCTAAAAGATAAGTTCAGTGTTTTCTCTTTTGAAATTTCTCCAGCTATATGAAATTATCAACTAATAAATACTAACTTTACTCTGTTTTCCCTAATGCCATTTTGGTTCTTGGGTATAAAAGGTAGAGAAGCTTTGACATTATAGGAGTTGTAAATTAGTTTCCCATATATGTGTGGGTTTATTTCTGGGCTCTTATTCTGTTTCATTGGTCTCTCCACTTGTTTTTCTGCTAATTCTATACTGTTTTCATTAGTATAGTTTCATAGTATAGTTTGAAATCAGAGAGTATGATACCTCCAGCTTTGTTTGTTTGTTTTCCCTCTGGATTGCTTTGGCTAATTAGCGTCTTTTATGGTTCTGTACAAATTTTAGGATGTTTTTGTTCCATTGCTATGAAAAGTGCCATTGGAGTTTTGATAGGGATTGCAATAAAACTATAGATTGATTTAGGTAATATGGACATTTTAACAGTTAATTCTTTCAATCTATGAGCATAGACTATCTTTCCATTTCTTTATTTTTTTGAATATTTTATTGTTGTTCTATTAGTTATCCCAATTTTTCCCCCATTGCTCTCCCCTGCCACACCCACTCCCACTCCCACAGTCAATTCCCACCCTGTTGTCCATGTCCATGGGTCATTTATACATGTTCCTTGACTAGACCCTTTCCCTTCTTTCCACTCTTATCCCCCTCCCCCTCCCCCTCTGGCCAATGTCAGTTTGTTCCTTGTTTCCATTACTCTTGTTCTGTTTTGTTCATTTGTTTGTTTTGTTCATTAGGCTCCTCTTATAGGTGAGATCATATGGTATTTGTCTTTTACCACCTAGATTATTTGATTTACCATAATACTCTGCAGTTCCATCCATATTGGAACCGTAGGAGTTCCTTCTTTCTTTCTGCTGCATAGTATTCCATTGTGTAAATGTACCACAGTTTTCTGATCCACTCATTTACTGATGAGCACTTAGGCTGTTTCCCCCACTTGGCTATTGTAAATAACACTGGTATGAATATTAGGGTGCATAGGTTCTTTTGAATTGGTGTTTCAGGATCCTTAGGCTATAATCCCAGCAGTTGAATTGCTGGATCAAAAGGCAGTCCCATTTTTAGTTTTTTTGAGGAAATTCCATACTCTTTTCCATAGTGGCTGCACCAGTCTGCATTCCCACCAACAGTGCACTAGGGTTCCCTTTTCTCCACATCCTCGCCAACACACGTTGTTTGTTGATTTGTTAATGATGGCCACTCTGACTGGTTTGAGGTGGTATCTTGTTGTGGTTTTTATTTGCATCTTTCCGGTAGTTAGTGATGTTGAGCATCCTTTCATATGTCTATGGACCCTCCATAGTTTTGAATTTCTTTCAACAATGTCAACGTTTTCAAGGTATAAGTCTTTCACCTCTTTGGTTGAATTTATTCCTAAGTATTTAAATATTTTTAAAAACAATTATAAATGGGATTGTTTTCTTAGTTTTTCTTTCTGTTTGTTGTTAGTGTATACAAACACAACAGATTTTTGTATATTAATTTTGTACCCTGCGGTTTTACTGTTTATAATTTCTAGTAGTTTTTTGGTAGAGTCTTTAGGGTTTTCTGTATATAAATTTATGTAACAACAGATAGTGACAGTTGGATATCTTTTTTTTTTTTCTTTCTTAATTGCTCTGGAAAGGACTTCCAATACTATGTTGAATAAAAATGGTGAGAGTGGACACTCTTATCTTTTTCCTGATCTCAGAGGAGAAGGTTTTAGTTTTTCACTTGAATTTGATGCTAGCTGGGGGTTTGTCCTAGATAGCCTTTATCATGTTGAGGTACTTTTCTTCTCTACCCATTTAATTAAGAGTGTTTATCATAAATGGATGTTGAATCTTGTCAAATATTTTTTTATATTTGATCATGTGATTTTAATCCTTTATTTTATTAATGTGGTGTGTCATCTTGACGAGTTTGTGGATATTGAACCATCCTAGCATCCCTGGAATGTATTGATGTATTCAGTTTCCTAATATTTTGTTGAGCATTTTTACATGTATGTTCACAGAGTTATTGGCCTGTAAATTTTTTTTTGTGTGTATGTTGTCCGTGTCTATTTTTGTATCAGGGTAATTGTGACCTTGTAAAATGAGTTAGGAAGCATTCTCTTCTTTCCACTTTTTTGGAAGAGTTTGAGAATGATAGGTATAAAGTTTTCTTTGAATATTTGGTGGAATTCATCTGTGAAGCCATCTGGTCCTGGACTTTGTTTTTAGGAGGTTTTGATTATTGTTTTGATGTTCTTACTGGTAATTGGTCTAATCAGATTCTCTATGTTTTAAAGTTATTTAGTGTTGGAGGGTTGTATAATTTTAAGAATTTATTCATTTCTTCTAGGTTGTCCAATTTGTTGGCATAGTTGTCTCTTAAGATCCTTTGTATTTCTGTGGTATTTGTTGTAACTTCTATTTATTTATTTGAGGCTTATCTTTTTGTAGTGAGTCTAGTTAAAGGTTTATCAATTTTGTTCATTTTTTTAATGAACCAGCTATTAGTTTAATTGATCTTTTCTATTGTCTTTTTTTTTCTAATCTCTTTTGTTTTTTTACAATGAGATTTTACTTATCTCCTGCTGAATTTGGATTTTCTTTGTTCTTATTTTTCTAGTTTATTTAGGTATACAGTTAGATTGTTTACATGAGATTTTTGAGGTAGGCCTATATTACTATAAACTTCCCTTTTAGTACCAGTTTTGCTGCATCCCATAGACTTTGGTATGTCATATCTTTATTTTTACTTTTCTCTGAGTATTTTTTGATTTCCCTGATTTCTTCATTGACCCAAAAGTTGCTCAGTAGCATGTTCTTTAATCTGCACACATTTGTCATTTTTCTACCTTTCTTCTTGTAGTTGTTTCTAGCTTCATACCACTGTGGTCAGAAAAAATGCTTGATATGATTTTGATTTTCTTAAATTTGAGACTGCTTTTGTGTCCCAACACATGGTCTATTTTTGAAAATCTTCCATGGGCATGTGTGGAATTTCCTGTGTATTATCCATTTAGTTCATATAATCTTGTGTCATTAGGCTAACTTTTCTTTGTTGACCCTCTGTCTGGATGATCTATTGATTGATGTAAGTGGTGTTAAAGGTCCCCTACTATTATTGTGTAGCTGTCAATTTCTTTATTTAAGTCTGTTATAATTGCTTTATATGTTTTTGTGCTCCTATGTTGAGTACAAATTTATCAATAACTATTATGTCTTTTTGATGGATTGTCCCTTTTATCATTATATAATATCCATCTTTGTCTCTTGATATCATTTTTAGCTTGAAGTTTATTTTGTCTGATGTAAGTATGGCTACACCTGATTTCTTTAGCTACTATATGCTTGGGAGTATCATCTTTTATGCCATTCACTTTGAGCCTATGTCTTTAGAGCTGAGATGAATTTTCTGAAGACAGCATGTAGCTGGGTCTTATTTTTTAAAACCATCCAACCACTTTGTGCCTTCTGATTGGTGAATTTAATTCATTTACACCTAGGGGGATTATTGATATATGAGGACTTACTATTGCCATTTTAACTTTTGTTTTCTGGTTGCTCTATAACTTCATTGTTTCTTTTCCCTTGTGTTTCTCTCTGTTATTTTAGTTTGGTGGTTTTTATGATTTTTTCAGTTTCTATTTCTGTGTTTTGTGTCTCTACTCTGGATTATTGTTTTGTGGTTATAATGAAGTTTGTATAAAGTGTTTTGTAGATAAAGAAATTCTTTTTCAGGTGAGATAGCATGCTGTCTACTAAAGTAGATAATACTTTTATGCGCTCTTTACAGATGTGGAAATGGATTTTGTGTTGTTGCGTAACTTGCCTATGTTCACACAGTAAGTGACAGAGTCCAAGTCCATAATCTCTAATACTCTGTTGTCTTTCAACTCAATGTCTTACCTCTTGGCTAGCCTTATGCTCCTGTCAGACTTAATGTTCTTAAAATATTACTTCAACCATTTTATTTTTGTCCTTGAAAGCTTTCTTGGCTTCTTCCCAAACACAGAGTAAAATCCAAGCTCTTCATCTGGGTAGTATACTGTCTGGTTCCATTCTAGCTTGCCAGCACCACCTTCTTATTGACCACCTTCACTCCTGGCAGGCTGCCCTGCTCACTGCCTCTTTCTCCCAGCCCCCACTCCACTCTGCCCTGAGATTACCAGTTGCTTTTCATCTTTTTAATTTTCTGGTTATGTCATTTTCTCTGCTAATATCAATATTTTCTCCCTGCTCTTCTCCTCTGTCCCAGCTATTCAAACTCAGTCCATTGCTTTACCTCAGCGGAGAGTGACCAGGATGTGCTGGGATTCTAAGCCATGCCCAAAGGCACAGGAATGTTTAGCCTGGAGGAGAGAAGACTTACAGAGACAAAACCATTCATCTTTAATTAAATAGCCACTATATGGAAGAGGTTTAGAGTAGTTTTGTTCAGCCTGAGGCTGCAACAGCTTAGACTTGTGGATAGAAAGATGAAAATGGAAGATAGCATGTCCTTCATGAGGAGTTCTATTTTTAAATTTAAGAACACTAAGAAATAGGTTATTTTTATAGCAGTGATCAAACTATATGTGGGGGGCCTCAAGAAACCTGAAATTTATTTATAAAAAATTGTGTACTTATTCTTACATGTTTAAACTTCATTTATCTTCAAAGTACTTTCCATTTGATGCCGTACACCTACCAAATTGTTTTTTTCCCCACTGTTCAAAAAAGTTTTTGAACTCATCTATTTTGATGCCTTTTAATGCTTTTGCTGTTTTTGTTTCACCTCTTCCACAGTGGCAAACCATTTCCCTTTGAGGACTTTTTTCATTCAGAAAAACAAAAAAGGTCACTTTGGTGAGATTGGGGGAATGGGGAGGGTGAGGCATGAAGATCATGCTATTTTTGGTCAAAAACTGCTGAACATTCAGTGTGGTGTAGACAGGTGTGCTCATAAATTGCACATCATGAAATGGACAAACGTGTTGAAACAATCTTCCAAAAATTCACTGAATCTGAATGCAGCCTCTCACAACAATGCCAGTTGGCACACTGATACAGATGGGTTCCTGGAACACTCACCTAGTGAGAAACCTGTACTACATGGGGCCCATCATCCAGAAGATATTTCTTTTTTTTTTTTTTTTTTGGTGGGGGTTTCCCTCTTATATTCTGTGGTCCATTGCTGGTCCACAAAGATCTTCCTGATGGGTTGAAAAGAGATTCAAAATTCAATTCCTTTCTTTACATGGCATCTACCTACCCAGAGAACACAATATCATTGGGTTTTGTTTCCATTAACCACAGAAGGTGTTTTCATAAACTAAGATATGTGCCCTTATCTGTTTACTGAATAATATTAATTTAACAAATGGGGCTCAGCCATTGACAATGTGGCTAAACTACTCTGTGTACTTATAGGTGGTGATAAGGTACTCTTGGAAAAGTTCCACACACATTGCTTCATCATTAATTGCTGCCTTTCTTTTTAAACTATGATAATTTGATACTATTTATGATCATTTATAACATTCTATTTTAATTAAAAATTATTAGCTTAGTATCATTATTATCTATTTTGTTAATTATGTAAGTTGTTATATTAATACCAGTCTATAGTAGGATATATTTTTTCAAGAGCATTTAAACCTGTAATTTTCCATTAACTAGACTTTAAAACCATATATTTAGCTCAATATGAGTTATCATTAATTACCTTTATTGACATATCTCTTTGTATATAAATCCAAATTCCATCTTCTCTCCCACTTCTAAATTGCTTTGTTTGTTTAATGGTTTCATTATTATTACCATCATGTATCTACCACTCCATTTATAAAAGAAAATGGGCCCTGGGTTCTTTGTATCTCCCAAGTTTGCTTCTGACAAAAATGTTTTTTGGTGAGGTTTCAGATGCCAGATGGATGATTCAATTTAATGGCCTTTGTGCTTTCTTCTGATTTTGATTTTTTATGCTCTTCAGACGTCTGCAGTGAAACCTGGTGACAATCCACTTTTCTAAACTCATAGGTTGCATCACACATTTTAGCCTTCTTACAGTTTTCTTTCCACCAGTAGAAGTGACAGTGTGATTGGGAAGGACACTGGGAGGGTTTTGGACTACCACCTTGCTAGAAAGGGCTTTCTTTGATACAAAGCATTGGAAATATAGGTTCAAAGGAGAAGGAAAAGATACCTACCTATTTCATAAAAATCAATTTAATTTGTTGTAATTGAGCAATGCTCTTTTACAAATAGTCATTTAAGTTTTAAGATCAGTCAGGGCTTTGACAGAGTAGTTTTAAAAAGAATGATTATTCATGCAGGTAGCAGCAAGATATTCCAATAGTGCTTCATTTCACACCATTATAGGCTTTCCTGAAAAGAAACAGTAATCTTTGTGATGAGCATGTGGAACTATTTCTTCAATACAAATCCAATTTATTTTGGCCACCTGATTTGTGCTTGCAGCCAGATCATTGAACATGATATTAATTATTCATTAAGATACTGGGAAGGACAGCATTTATATTATCTTACACTCAAAATTGATGAATTTTTGCATTTGTACTATAGGAATAGCTTCCAACTCAATGCTAAAACTCAATATAATCTTAATAAAAATTTTGAAAAATATGCCAATAATTTGAACTTTCTCATATCCATAGAACATTTGTTTTATTGGACCCTTATGCCCTATTAAAAGTGTGTTGAAAATATTCTTTTTGTATCTAATCATATAAATATGGCTTTAAAAAAGTCATAAGAATGTTTCAAATGAAAGGTCATAATCACTGTAATAGAGCTTAAAAATTGTGATTTGGAGAACAAAATTGCAACTTATATCTTTATAAAAGACATTTAGTGTAGTACATCTTTAGCATTTTGGTTTTCAGATAAGAAAATATTGGGACTATAACCATCCTTAATATGATAATAAGTAGTGTTTTCATAGATTTGAAACACCAAGCCCAAAACAGGCATCCTAAATTAAGAATATAGTTGAAGATATTGTATACAGCCTTCTTTTGGTCTCATATACCAGAGTTGGTCTGAAATTCTGACTTGTGTCTGTAGCTACAAATAGATCCGTAGAATGCAGGCCACCACTGCTGCTGCTCCATTTACCTCAGACTCTCAGGGGTGTCTGAAATGCTGCTCTAGTACCCGCCTGGGGGGAGGTGGGGCAGGTATGTCTGACACTGTGCTTTCCTCAGGACGCAGAAGGGGCCAGTGGCACTGATTGATGTTTTTCTGTATCATGTTATGAAGTCTGTAAAGAAATTTCAGTTCCAAAGGCTGCACATGTTTTGGAAGGAGATAATTACAGGGGAATGTATGTGTGTTGGGGGAAATGTAATGGAAAGCCTAGACTCCAGCAGACTTAAACAATAAGGAGACATATCTCACATACTGGGAGACCAGAGGCAAAGCAGACTCCAGGCATGGTGATCAGAGGTCCAAAGATGGCATCAAGGACCCTGATTCTCTGCATTTCTCTGCTCTGTGACCTTCTAGGGCTGTCTCCCCTATGGCTGTGAAATGATCACCAATGGTAAACAGGGTACATGCTTCCTTATTCATAACTGTCAGGAGAAAGAGTGAGAAAAGTCTTTCTCCCAAGCATGGGATATACATTCTTCCCTTTGGTATGACTGACCCATCCTAGGTGATGTGCCCATGAAAGGACCACTAGTCATTGTCAGAAAAATTCTGTATGCAGATTGGGTTACATTTTCCACAATTTCAGGAAATAGGGTGGATGCTTGAACAACACTCTTAGAAAGGATGAAAAGGAAAGATGGATCTGGGAAAGAACCAAAGTGTATGCTACCAAGAAGAAGAGTGCTCTTCTTTACTGAGGGAAAGCTGGCATCTGGGGCATCATTTGTTCAGATTCTTACCTTAGTCATCTGCCTTCTTATCTCTATTTCTCCTTTCTCCTTCTCAAACTTCAATAAATGCCTATTGTATACACTGGTATTGCTATGATAGCTTGATATAATCAATTTTTTGTGTTTTATATTTTATAAAATTCTTTAGGTATATTTATTTTTTCTAAGAGGTAATGCTGAAAATACTTTTGACACATAATCGCCCCATGTTCCACTAGAAAAGTTGCATTAATGCATTTGTTTCAGCTCCATATGCATATCCAATTCCTATGCGTTGCATAGCACCGAATTATAAAATAGATTAAGAAATAATAGTATGGTTTCTGGTTTCAAAAATTATGTTTTTGAGACATTACATTTTAAAGCAACTTATATATATTTAAAATTACATTTTATTTATTCTAATTGATTCATATTTCATATTTTTATTTGCCCTTTGTGTATCTTCTTGTGATCACCTGACCCTTTGTCTATTTATTAATTGGGGTGAGATTCTCTTGATTGAGTAATGATATTGTGGGAGATTGATTGCACTAATAGTCCCAAATTTTCACCTTTCCTTATGTCCATTATGCCCTCTGTCTCGTTATTTTGGAGTTCCTCCTTGAAAATCAGGTGTTTCTCCTCCATGTGAGTTGCTTTGCTTCACAGAATGAGGCGGAAGTGATTGTGTGCCACTTTTGAGCCCAGGCCGCAACAGTCTGCATATTTTTGCTTCCTCCCCTGTACAGCTGCCATCCTCATGAGTACCTGCCAGGACTGGCTTGCTGGAAGATGAGAGACATGTGGAAAAGAGCAGACAGAAGAGTGAGCCCAATCAAGGTCAGCAGAGCCACCTCGTTAACCCCTAGCTGATCTCAGTCTGTGAACCATAAATGATTATTGTAGTACTCTTCGGAAGCTTTGGTTTTTTTGTTAGGCAGTATTGTTATGGTAATAGATAAGTAATACAAATATTACCCTCCTTTATGCATTAGTTACAAATATACCCCAGATCTTGCCTTTTAGTTCTGTTTATGATGTTTTGACTTATAGCCATTTAAGGGGTTTGTATAACCAAGTCTGCTTTTCCCTTTGTGGTTTCTTTCTTTGTTCTAATGTGTAGAAAATCTTTCTTCACTGAGAAATCAGATAAATATGTTCATAGATTTTGTTTTGTGGTTCCAATTTTACATCTAATTTTTACATATATTTGGGTTATTTTGTTATGTGGTATGATCTGAGCCTATACAACATTTTTTTCCCTAAAAATAAATTTTCAAACCACTATTGAAACAGTCTTTTCCCAATTTGATTAATGAAACCACCTCCAATATTTGGCTCTGAAATTATGTATCACACTTTTAAAAATATTATTTTAATGGTATTTAGGGTATTGTAATTTTATAATATGTTCTAATATTTATAAGGATTAGACATTCCCCATTTATGAAAATAGCAGAAACAAAAGAACATACCAACAGATAAACTTTAGAACCACTTTGGTAAGTCTTCCATCTCCTAATTTTGTTGCAATTTTGATGGGCATTTCATTGAATCTATAAATTAATTTTGAAAGACCTGTTATCTTTATACTAGTTAACCATATCATTCATAATTATGCCAAATGGTACTATTTAAGTCACTTACATATTTTAGTGTATTTTCTTATGTATGTCTTGCACACTTAAAAATTTTTTTCTCTAATTAAAAAAAAATTTATTATCGTTCCAGAATTTCCCCCTTATTTCTTCTGTATTGTGATCTTAGATTTTTCTTTTTGTGTATTTATCACAAAACAAGCTATATTTTCAGAATTATTAATTTGAATAGTCAATTTGATGATTTAATTTCAAAGGAATCAAACCAGAGAACCCAGCTCCTCTTCCTTCTGAGGAACAGTATTGGAGGGTTAGAATTGCAGACGACTTTCATTCTAAATATTGGATTAGCAGAAAAGGCTGCATAGTGGTAGGTAAATGAAATGGGGCCTCCTTCTCTTCTGCTAGTTGTTGGTAGCAGAGGACTCTGTCATCTTCATCTTTGGGGACACACGACAGGGACTTATGCCCCCTGAGCCTTTTCTGTGAACCACAGCCCTTGTAAGAATGGTGATATACTTCCTACTTTGCCCAGGGCTGCTCTGTGTTGTGCCTATTTTCCTAATATAATTGTTAATAGTTCCTGCTTTCACTTTCAAAAGTATTCTGGCCTGGATGATGAATTACAGAGTCTCTCTATGGTACCGTACCATGAGGCAGTGACTACAGCTACGTAGCACAGTACTCTTACACTGAGAACTGAATGAGAACAGGTGCTTAGCACTGCAAGGTGCAGACTGCTAATAAAGAGAGGCCAAGATTACCTGTGTGAACACAATTCCCTATTCCTGTTTACAGAGCTGTGTGTTTTGATGTGGAGAGTAGTGGCAGAGGAGAATGCTCTTATGACCTTTTGGAGCAACCCTTGCACTAACTAGCAAGGCCTTCTTTTCAGAGCCCTGAGCTATTATATTTGCTTAATTGGAGTGGAAAAGCATTGGGTGCATCATGGAGCAGCGACTAGGTGAATTACCTCAAACTCAGGCAACATTTATGCTGAGAAAGCAGTGGGAGAGGTGATTTGGAGAGTGAAAGTCCTCCTTCTAGGGGACACCCACACCCTTCCTCTGTTATTGAAGGGGCTGAGAAGCAGCATCGAGTGCTGGATGCCATTGCCATGCATGAGTTGATGACTGCACTGGAAGTCTTCATCTTCTGAGAGCCTTCTCCTCAGAGATTATTGACAGAAGTGCAGACTCTTATAAACTGGACTCATGAAGAAGATCTTGCGTTGGGCTTGTCCATATCCATATGCCCCCACCCCAAGCTGCTGGCCTTTTGTTCTTTAGTGCATGGGGACATTGAAAAGGACATATTAGGCTCCTTGATTTGATCCTATCATTTCCTTAAAACAGCATTTCCCAAAGCATGTTCTGCAGAGCTCCAGGTCTGAGTGGTAATAAAGTCTCTACTAATAAAAAGGGGGTAGATTTAGGTACCAGAATTATTTCATGTTAGTCTGCATCTGTCTTCTCTCACTTCAACTTGAGGTTCTTAGTGAAGTTCTTACAGGAGCTGGGGTATGAATGAGTCTTTGAAGGATTGTGTCAACAAGTCAGGAAAATAATTTTTGAGAAAGTGAGTTGATTTGGAAAGGTCAGAGTGGTCATATTGTGGAGAGTTGAGTGACATGATAAAGTAGACTAGAAGATAAATTTAATTTATTTATTTTTCCTTTCTGGAGAGGATAGACAAGCAACTAGTGGCAGGAAGAAGGGATTATTCTGGATACTGTTACAATGTTAGTATAGCTAGAATATGGTAAGGGCCTGTAGCAATGTGGCAGCAACAGGGATAGAAAAGAAAAATTCAGTGTAAGAAAAACAGAACCATACAAGACACGAGCATAGGATAGTCACTCTGGTGGTGACAATCAGCAGTAGCAATGGCATGTTAACAGCAGGTACAATCTGAGACTTCACTATGTGCCACACACTGTACTGATTGAACATAGTCCATAGATGATCTTACTTAAACCTCCCAAGGATACTAAGGGGCAACGTTTGCATTTTACTGAATAGGAAATGGAGATCTATAGAGGTGAAGTCCTTTAAATAACCTAGAGCTAAAAAGTAGTGCCTCTCACTTTGAAACTCTGCAGAGCCCCAGAGATGCTATGGGACCTGGAAGTGAGACTCCAGTTGCCCAGAGAGACTGGGCAGAGGGGATGATGACCAGGAAGAGCAGGTGGTCTTCTCCCTTCTGAATCCTGTGGCTCTGAGGCAACTGAAAAACTAATTGCATCACAGAGGAGGGGGTTTAGTCCTGTCACTTTAGGGGGGTTGTTGAATTTGAGAAAAAAGTGATCTGATTTATTTTGAAGGCAGTCTGGATGGGATAAGTCTAACAGTGAAGGGTCATCAACTGGATGCTCTAGGGATTTTGAATATTTCTGGTACTTATGGTATTAACTTCAATCTAACATTTATTTGAACAAAAGTGATAAAGTCACTTTCCCCCATCATTCAATCCTATTAAAAATCTGGAATGACTGAAGACTGCACTTAGGAGGAAAACAGTTTCTAGCTTTTGTAAAATAACTATCAAATATGTCAAGTATTTACTTTCCATTGTAGTTATAATGGTACTTCAATATTTCTCAGGGTTGGTTTGAGGGGGAGGAGAGGCATTTGTATAATTAAAAAAAATTGTGATGCCAAATATTCTTCACAACAATTTTGAGTCAGTTTCTGAGCATGTCTATAGAGGCTGTTAAAGTGTGAGATTATAGCAGAAAACCAATTTCAACATAAGCCTATGGAGATCCCATTATAATATAAAAATGAAATGTTGTCAATGTATGTTATACACTACACCCAGGAATAGATAGAAAGCAATACAAAAACCCTCATGCTTATATAATATTTTGGTTCAGACATTCAGCCATTGACTGAGCAGCATTTTCTAAGAGGAAGCTGACACAGCATTTTTACATGAAATGGTAGTTGTTATACTACAGATGATGTTTCGTTTAAATGGATTATACATTAAGTTTGCAAAGAAACTGAATTCAAAATCTTGGTCCATAACTAGACAACTCAAGGATATTTACTGAGAAATTAATCTAATCAACATGTTTAATACAATACTGATTCTCAATACCGGCTGTATATTAGAATCACCTGGGAAGCTGTAAAAAAATACCTATACCTGGGTTCTACCCTCAGGAAATTTAATTTAATTGATTTGTTGGTGGCGTGCAGGCATCAGTATTCTAATGTGCAACACTGATTTACATAACCCCCTAAAGCTGGATTAAGTAGGGTCTGTTATGTGTGCTACCAAAAAAAAAAAAAAAAAAAAAAGAAGAAGAAGATGGTGCTCTGCCAACCAGGAGCAGAAATTGCATGCAAATTGGTTCAATAACCTATGCCAATGTCTTGCTCACTGCAGATGCTATATCATTTTGAAAGTTTGTTGGAGGAAATATTGCGGATGGTAGGGTAGAAGTGGGAGCTTGTAAAGTACACCTGGAGTAGCATGGATTTCTGTCTGCTTGTACTCTGAATTGAACTATTACTGAGATACACTTAGTGGTCAAGCAAAATCTATTTCCTAACTCTAAATTATAGGTGGATAATGGCACTCTGGATCTATTGAAGTATCCACCCCATTTCTAGCTTTAGGGGACCAGGAGTGAGCATAAGATTGAAGTCTGCCAAATTGGAAGGAATTTATATTCCTTCCTTGCCTCCTATTACCAATGTTGACAAGCAAACACAACTTAAAGCAGCAATAAATGCTATCTTGAAACCCTGAAGGGTGTCAGACTTATGAGGAAGTTATATCTATGAAGGCAGAATGGAGAGAGAGAAAGAAACTGGGTCTTTGATGATGTCACTGAGTTGCTGACCACGGGTACCTGGAACCTACTCTATTTCTGGACCTGTGAAATAAATAGTTCCTCATTGTTTAAGCTATTTGAGCAAGTGACGCTTAACTAGTGAATTATTTCAGATGGACAGAAAGAAGGAGTATTCTAGTTGGAATTAGGGATCCTATTTTGACACTAACTCAAAGATCTTAGACCAAGGGAAATTGCTCCGAACCTCAGTTTACTCCTTTTGTAAAGTTAGGCATCTGAACATGAACTAAGGTTTTTAAAACACTGTAATATTTAAGTGTATGCTTCAGAATTTTATTCATTGAGTTACATTTGCTATGAAGTGCTTTCTGATGAAACAACATTATTTTCCAACATACTTAATACAGTATATCCCTTGTTTGTGACCTGGCAATTCAATATTTTGTAGACAGTTAATCTTAAGTGAAATTTCAATACATCTTCATTGATATTTCAGTTTTGAATCATAAGTTATGGGGAATCAAGGACAATCTAGTCTTTGGTTTTATTCCCATTTTTATTTTCTATCTTGGATTTGATTTTTTTCCTCCTATCTGGCTACTGCTTCTTGAAATGGCATTAAACCAGATCACACATCCTCATTTCATGCTCAGAAGAAACTATCTAATGGGGAATGTGGAGGTGCAGGCGGGGTGCTAGGAGTTTTGCTTACCTTCAGCCTGAGAATCTTGACTTTAATAAAAATGCAATGTCCCACAGAGGTTCATTAACTTTGGCTTCATAAAGACTCCTGTCTCTTCAAACAAATCCTTTTGAGCTTACATTCTGAAATGAAAATGCTATATGCTACTATATGAACCCACTTATAGAACAAAATTCGAAGATATTCTGTGCATCTGTCAGTCTTCAGTTTTCTCCCATTAAGACTGAGGTTTCATAGCCTGTGTGCTGATGGAGGCAATCTTACAACTCATCTGGTGTATATTTTGTCCTGTGATTTCTGTATTGCTCTCATTCTGGTGACTTGACCGCTACTTCCCTTCTTTTCCTCCTCCCCCTCCCCTTCAGTAGTTAGTGAGTAGCTAATATGTGCCAGGCACTGTACTAGGTAGTGGATCTACAAAATTACTCTCTGGCTAGTGGGGGCAAACGAACACAAAAAGCAATGATTAAAAAAAGTGTAATAATTTCCATATAAAAGGAGGAAAAATAACTGCCTCTTTGATAAGATATCTGGCAAGAGATGACATGTTCACCATCTTTTTAATAACACAAAAGGCATGGTCTGGCATGTAAATATGTGGTAAACACTGAAACTATACATGAGATTCACTATAATATACTTCCTCTAGTGTCTCTTCCACTTTGTAGCTATGTCTGAAACATAACTGAAGTCTCCACCAAGGCACATGCGAGGATGACTTGATTTGTGGTTACATGTAATAACTGTGCTGTGGCCCCAGTGCATTTCTTGTGTGTAGGATCTTTAGAAAGAATTCCTTTTCTAGTACTCTCAGCTTGCCTCTCCTCCAGTGTCCACAAACATCTCCCAAACTACCAAGAAGGCAATCAAAATCTACAATCTTACTTCAGTCTAGGAAAAACCAAAAATTTTATAGAAGATTTCTCAGAGTAGATTGTTTTGCAGAGCAGTTCATGGCTCTTGTATTGGCAATTCTTATTCACTTGTAAACATATGGCCTTTATGGTAGGGCTGCCTAGTTATTGAAATATTGCCCAATACAGAGTCTAACCATGTAATAGATGCACAGATGGTGCTGGAATGAACATACTGGTGGACTCTGAAGTTAACTTCCCTCATTCTCTGTTGCATTTTAATTTGTTTTGTGATTTATTGACAATGGATTTGATTAGAGTAGAAATCTGCTAGATATTTTCCAGGTTGTGTGAGCTATGTGTCTAGTAACCTCATCTGAGTGTGCCTGTTGTTTGGTTAGCTTTTAAAATCTTGTTTTTTGAGTATTACTTTAAAAAATTTGCCCCTTCTTATGCCAGTTAACTGAATAAAGTAGTAGCTGACGCTGTATCATGAGGTTTAGACAATAAGTACATGGACTTTTGTGCTGTAACAGATCATTACAGTAAAGCCAAAATAAATACAAGTATTATTCTTCCCAGATAAAGAACATTGTGTCCAGGATTTTAGTATTTGTGTTATGGTTCTGGATTTGAATAACTGGCTGTGTGGGAAAACTCAACTCATCTATCTGGCCTCACGTTCTTTATTTGTAAAATGAGTGCTTCAAAAAAGTTTGAAAGTAGTCTTTAAATAAAATTGCAGGGGGTGATAAATTATATGAAAGAGAGACAACTGGAGCTGCTGTCAAGACAGGAATAGCCAAGAATCTAGTGTCCAGAAATGCAGATGAAACCTTACTGAGAAATGTTGTAGCATCTTCTAGTAAGCAGGGGGAGTAGGGACCATGAGTTCTTCCATTAAAAAAAATTTTTTTCACCAGAGGATATACTTACTGATTTTAGAGAGAAAGGGAGTGAGGGAGGGAGGGGAGGAGTAAGAGAGAGAGGATAGGGGAGAGTAGAGATGAGAGAGGAGAAAGAAACATCAATTGGTTGCCTCCCATATGTGCCCTGCATGGGGATTGAACCCACAACCTAGGTATGTGACCTGACCAGGGATTGAACCTGATGCTCCAAACATCTGGGACCCTTGACCAGGGCTCTTCCCTGTATTGATGATGCAATCTGCAGTGTAATATAATGTGATGGGCTGGAGTGGGAAGCTCCTACTTTTAGAATGGCACATCAGGAATTTTGTGTGTAGGTATGCTGCTTGGGCAGTGATGGCAAAATGAATCTGTGTTGTTCCAAACTGAGTTTTTATATGGGCCATTTGGTCTGCAGCATTCTGTCACCTTCAAACTATGAAATCCCATGTCTCTAATCCTCACAAGCATAGGAGACACCTCGTGAGAACACACCATCCCCTGAGATAATCATCTATTCCTCAAGTGCTGATAATCCCAAAAAAGCTCTCTTGTGGTCAGAAGTCAGCACAGGGCAGTTTTAAGCAGAGACCCCTCCAAGTAATCCGATTTCTAGGTGATTTCATTAACTACTTGCAGTGACTCTCAATTTGGAGATGATTTTCTACCAGGCTGGGGAGTACGCATCCCTTCTTCATATTTAAAGTCTGCTACATGCCATGCATTTGCTCAGTGTGAGAGGGAGAAAAGAAACTTCATTCTCAAGGAGGTTAAGGTGTAGAGTGGGAGATGCCACATGAATTAACCATTCCAATGTGCTGTGGTAAGTCCCACTGAGGTGTGAACAAGGCGCTGCTGGGAGGATGAACAAATAAATCAACTCAGCCTAGTGGGGGAAGGCTCCCTGGAGGACTGATGCCAGAATAAACTGAGAAGGAGGCTCTGAAAAGGAAGAAAAGTGTTACAGATGGAGGAAGCAGCATAAGGGGAAGTACTGAGACAAGAAACAGAAAAAGAGTTGAAGGCCCACCCACCCGCCCCAGTACTTTGCAGTAGCTTGAGAGAATCAACTCTGTGTGTGTGTTTGCACTGATGTTAATTAGCAACATTATCTATTATTTCTTTCCTATGCTTTAAAAAGGTGGAAGTATTATCACATTATTTGTTCCTTGAAGACCTGAAAATAATGCATTTTTTGACCTAGTTTTCTTGGGGATGAAGTGGGGATGTGAGGGGTTCTTGTTCCTTGACCTTAGAAGAGAAAGATGATAAACAAACCTATAGACATGAGAGAAATTAAGAATGCTCTCACTGTTGATAATTTATAACTCAGAAACTATCCATTTCATCTAGGAATTCAGTATTATTTTTATAGAGTTTTTATAAAGTACTCATAATTCTTTAAAAAATCTTAGTTATATGAGGTTTTTTTCCCCCTCCGTTGTCTTATTGTTAATTATTTGTGTTTGTACTTTCTCCTTTTTATTTTATTTTTAGACTAACTGCTGATTTATCTCTATTAGTTTTCCCTTAAGAATCACCTTTTAGTTTTATTGATTAATTCTTCTCTGTCTCTTCTGTTTTTATGATGCATCAAATTTTTCTTAAATAATTTGTTCCTTTTGCTTCCCTTAGGTTTTATATTTTAAAAATTATTGAGTTGAATTCTTATTTAGTAATGCTAGTGTATAGCACTTCATATTTTCTCCTGTGCACAGCTTTAGCTGTTTACAATGGACTTTATTGATGTGTTTTTAATACTATTATTTGCTAAAATTCTGCAATGTTGGAGTCAATAAAGAAATCATGACCAGAATTGTTAAAGAATGAGTTATAACATTTCAGGTGGTTGGTTTTATTAAGTTATTAATTTCTACTTTATTGCTTTGTAACCAGAGATCACGGTTATTAGCATTATTACTCTTTGTTTTTTGGTGTTGTTTTGGTACCTAATATGTGGTCAAGTTTTATAAATGTTTTCACAAGTATTTGAAGGTCTAGTCTCTGTTTTCAGGGTTGGAGTTATAAAAATGTTAATCTAATGGGTTAGATTTCAGATTCTTTATGTCCTCACTCATTTTGAGATTTTTGACTTGTTTGGGGCTGAGAAGAAATAAATTAAAATCCTCCTCTTTTTGGAGGAATCTCCTTAAATTTCCTGCATTTTAAACTTTATGTGTTCTTATTTTACAATAATTTGAATGTAAGATCTAACAGTGGTTATATCTTCATTGTAGAGTGAATATTTTTATAATAATAAACTACTCTTTTGTCTTGTTTAATGCTTTGTCCTTGAAGCCTGTCTGGCAAAGAGGTCACAAATAAATGCAAAAAGGAGAAATCAGAATCACATGTTAATCCCTTCAACATTTCTGAATGACTGAGTAATATAAGGCATATAGTTAGTTTTTGTTAATTAAGTCCAACTTGAGAATCTCTAAAACATTTATTATTTCATATACATATTAATTTATTACATATTATATATTAAACATGTTTTAATCCTGTTATATTTTCTCTTTCTAATGCTTCTTTTATATTTCATTTTTTTGCTATATGGCTATATCTTTTTTATTTTAGTTCTGTTGCTTTCCTCCTATTTATATTTCAATAGATTTATAATCAGGTTTTTAGTTCCTTTAGTGGCTACCTTTGTGACTGTAAATATTTTTTTAAGTTAGATATTTTTTAAAGCTAGATCTATTGACTCCTTGCTATGAAATAAGGGGGAAATTCATGCTCTTGTTCATCCTTATTCTATCCCTATGTCACTATCTTGCTTTTTAGCTTCTTTATTTTCACAGTGTTAAAGTTTACAATATTTATATTAAATGTTTTAAACTTCTAGTGACTTAAGTGTTCCCTGCCAGTCCTTAAATATCAGAACTTGCCTCATTTTTGCTTTATTTTGGTTCACCTTTTGGATGGCTAGGGTTTATTCTTTATTAGTTTTTCTTGTAAGGGCTTGTAATTGATATGTTCTGACTCCTTGTATGGTTGCCAGTGCATGGCTAGTGACTATACTTATGACTGATAATTGCTTGGCTTGAAATAATGAGAGGCATGGTTATTTCTCTCTAGGACTCTAAACATTGTTCTCACATTGAATATTTTGTGAGTAAGTTATGCTAACCCAGTGTTTCTATTTTAATAATGATTATATTTACATATATAAAATACATTAATATAGAACACATGTTCTATTTTTATTATTGCACTCTCTCTCTAAGAGCCCAGAATACCACAAATAAATTTGTTTCTGGCCTTCGGGAGGGCTACAGACTGTTAGAATATTTAAAGTTTTTATCATCCCCCTCTCAAGAATCAGCGTTTTCCTTCCTTGGTGGTGATATTGTCCCTGTTGAGCACACATGCTTACTAGCTTGATTGTAAGTGATTTTAGTTTTTCAGTGAGGATAGTGTTTTTTGTTTGTTTGTTTGTTTGTTTTTTCTGCAAACTTTCTTGGAACACAGTGTAATCTTTGCTACTGCAGATTTAGAGCTTTTTTTTTTTTTTCTGCCATGTTTTATTATACTTAAAAAACATTTTGGTTTCATTTGTTCCAGTCCCTTATTGAGAACTATCAATTATGTGTGTGCGTTAGGTATCTGCTTTCATCTTCCGTGTCTCTGACCTTCTCCTCCTCAGCCTCTTCCCTTGTCCCTTTCTCCCATCCCATTGCCTAGTTGTCTCAAAAAGTCCATGCCATTGCATTTCAGAGGCATCTATCTTCTTCTTTGCTGTTATGAATGTTTTTCATTTTTGCAATTGTTTCATGATGTTCTCTTTCTGACTTAACCTGCTTACTTTTCCCCAATATGTATATCTCATCTTTCTTTTGCCTCTTTTACTTCTCCCCTTCTTTTGACATTTCATAGCATCTAGACTATCACAATCCCTCAGGTTTGGGGTAATTTGCCCCTTCTCCCCTTCGATGGCTAAGCAGCTCGCCACCAGGATATTTATGTGAATTCACAGCACAGCTCTGTGGCTCACAGATTTTTTTGTTTGCAGATTTTGTACTTAAGTATCTTGCTAGGTGGAATGGTTGCTATTTCTGATCTCTCTTCAACCTTGCCTCACCTCTGGCTTGTTTGAGCCCAGGAGTCCTAACTGGAGAAAGTGAAGATGTAAACAATACTTCTCAACACTTGTTTTCTTTCTATTTTTCAGTGTGGGTAACAAGCCCCCAGGGTGGGCTCCACATGGCCTAGGCATGTTCTCATACCCGTCCTTTCAGGTAAAGCTAGGCCCCTCAGGTTCCCTCTCACTTATTTTCAGAGAAATCTATATTCTTATCAAGATCCAAGGAAGTATGAAAGGGCTTTATTACCTCTGGTTTAAGTCTAAATTTTGCTATTTTTGATAATGTCTTTTACTTTCTGTGATTGAGAGTTGTAGCTATTTCCTCTTTTCCATTTTAGAATAAATTTTTGTTAGCTTTTATTCTTTTTATAGTTATGGCTTTTAGGAAAGGGAGATGGGTGAATATACCCTCAGCTCCCATCCTTGACCGGAAATTCTAAGCTCATGGTTACAAACCTTTGCAAATAGATACAATTTATATTCCCTGAGCAGAGTTGTGACTAGAATCAGGAACTAGGCCACTAGTTATAAAATGTGTCATGCTTGCTAACTAATAGATCTGAGATAGTTAAAATAAAAATTTTACATTACAAATAAAAATTTGAGTTTTACATTGAAACATGAGAAATAAGGATGAAAGGGACAGAGAAAAGAGAGAAGGAAAATTCTGCCAGGTTTCTGTGACAAGGTGGTTGTTGAAGATCTACACCGAAATTAACCTTAAGCCATCTGGACTCCAAAGCTGGGAAGGAAAGTCACAATGGCTAATTCAGTTTTAATAGCTTGGTGAAGGGAAGCATGTTATCTAATGGTGGGTGATCATTTTCTGACTAAAAAATTCATGACAAGGATTTGTTGGATGGATATCTATTGCTCATTATATTACTACATGTTCCTTACATGTTTTCAACAGCACCAATGGAACATTTTCCTCCTGTTTTGAGAAGATGTGGGGAACCTGGCATTCAGGTGATTGCCAGTAATGAGGGTTGAAATTGCCTCTGCCCCATGAGTCAACTTCCTAGTGCTAGTCCTGGCTCTTCCTACTGGATTTATACCTAGACCCGCATTCTTGCCTGTCTTGGTTCCTGACTTTGTCTCCTGGTTCCCAAAATTTCTTCTTGCTTTAGATATTGAGAAACCCTTAGAGTTACCTCTACCTGATCTTTCCTGGGCCCTTAGCTGGAGCCTCTTGCTTTAAATGCTGTGTCTGATGCCACAGTATGATAATAAGTCTCCTTATACAGAAGAACAAAGGGTCAGATCAATTCCCCAGTAAATGGTGGATATAACCATAGTGGCTTAATGGCTTCTGAGGAAGAGTGCTGAGATGCACCACCTAGATCCCCTATTAGAAACGAAGGATTTATTTTTCCTGAGAGTGCTGATAGAAAAAAAGACCTCACCTGTCAGCTTCTTGTTGCCTTGGCTGTTTCCCCTTCCCAGCGTTGCCTGCATTCAATGACTGATCTTCACAGTCGTATGAAAGTTTGGCCCCTTTGTCCCTAGAGGATTCAAAATTCTGTATGGTTGAAAGAGGCCTTTACTGAAACTATTGGGCTGGCCAAAAGTCCATTACATTTTTTTTCCCTGTAAAACAAAAGACACATTTTTCATTTTTACCAATAACTTTATTGATTAGGATATTTTGAGTAAGTCAGCTATCTCCCGCTATTGGCTTCTAGTGGGTAGAGGCCAGGGGTGCTGCTAAACATCTTCCCATGCATAAGACAGCCCCACAGCAAAGAACCATTTGGCCAAAATGTCAATAGTACCAAGAAACTTCACAAACCACTTTTGACATGTTCAGTCAGTCACAGCATCTTCTCCACACACTGCACAAATCTTTTTCTTTGCATTTCAGTTGCATTTTTACCTTTCTTGAAATAATAAAGCATAATAAGTAAAAAATGTTGCACATTTTCTTCCATTTTCAATATTAAAATGGCTGTACAAAAAATCACCAATTTTGATAATTTTTAAAAAATGCATACTGATATGACAGCTGTCACAATGCAACCTAACATAATTGTTTCAAGTGAAGTTACAGAAAACTAAGCACTACTAGAGCCATTGTACAGAAAAAATGTTAATGGACTTCTGGCCAACCCAGTATTTTGCAGCTAACATTCTCCTTCCACCCAGACTGGTGTCCTTCCCTTTCCTTCCCCAATTCAACCCACTAACAAGCCTCCTGCCCACTAATCCCCATCCCAAAGTCTGCTTACTGTGGAATCTAACAGGGGACAGCTTCTTAAAGCCAGTTCGGGCTGAGCCATTGCATGGACTATGTCATAATTAGAATATCATGTAATTGGCCCAAATACCACAGTATTAACTAAAAACATGTAGGGCCAGGAAGGAAACACAGGGCTCTAGAAAAGGGTTGGAATTTCAGAATAGGAGATGGGTTAAAAGAGTAGGAAAGAAGCAAAGAGGAAAAGCAAGCATCTTGGTGTAGCTACATTTATCTTCAAGATACAAGTTTTGGGGATTAGACATTGAAGTAGCATCTGAACACCATTCACATTCTACCAACACTTGTACCACCTGAATAAGGAACATGAAACTTCTACAAGATTCCTAATCCCACACCCTTTAAAATGCTTCCATATACCTTCCCATTCGATCCTACAACAGTCTCTGCTACAATGCTCCCACCCTCATCTTAAGTAAGGGGAGAAGCACCCAGAGAGGTACTCAGAGAGGTTAGGTGACTCATCCAAGGCCACCCAGTGGAGCACAGGCCTGCAGGGCCGAAGGCCAGTGTTTCTTCCACCTTGCCGCTGTTTCCTCTCACATACAGGGGCTCAGGACAGCCAAGAACCAGCACGTAACCCGTTTTCATTAAGGGCTTTAAAGTTGTCCCTTTTCTGGTATTACTTACACAGCTTGAGTAAAACACTCTGGGGACTCTGGCCTGCATAGTGGAAAGCAAGTTTGAGTAAGAGAGAAGATTTTTGATCCTCTCAGCTGCCACGCTCCACTCTCTCCACAGGTGTAAATACTACTCCACAAACCATGTTAGTGTATGTAGTTGGCAGACTATTTATTTTTACAGTTAAAGAAGAAAAAAGCCTTCTGAAATCTTTCTTGGGGTCTCAGAGCTTCCTGTTACGCCCCTGCCCCTGCAGTGTTGGTATATCAATGCATGGAGCTTGTTCCCTGAAGTTTCCATGGGGCCTACATTAGCTTTATTTTCCTTATGTGGGTCTAAGCATCACTGAGCAGATTAGATGCAATTCTTAGGACACTATATAATAGAGAATTGTGGCTTAGTTGGCAAGGGACCCTCTGCTGTGAGTCTTACGACTGAATATTTTAAGACAGAAATAGATTGAGGAACTGGAGAAACTCTCTCTCTCTCTCTCTCTCTTTGCCCTGACTCCTGATTCTTGCTCATTTGGATCTGTGTCCAACATGGCTTTGTTGCCTGTATTTTGTGTTGCCCTTGGTGGTGGTAGCCTTTCTGAATTAGGGCACAGCATATGTTCCCTTCTGTGGCTCTCCTGAACTCCATAGTTGAATTTTTTCAGATATAAGTAAAATGAGATCTCTAAGAAAAATAGGAGTTTTTTCTTCCCTAGCCCCCTCTTGGAAGGCTCATCACAGGCCCCCTGCCCAGCCAGCACATGCGTGGCCACACGTCTCTCTCTAAGCCTGATTCAGCGGTGATTTTTATAAAGCTATCCTGATGCCTGAGGAGTTCTCTTAAAACAAAGCACTAATCGATTCTCCCTCCTTTCTTTTTTATTCTCTTTTATTTTCGCATTTTCTTCCTAAGGAGAGGTTTACGAGTCATCCATTCTGGAGGTCAGTTTGTGGAAGAAGGCTCTGGGGCATAGAGATGCTTCCTGGAAGGCAACAGGTGAGGAGGGTTAAATGTGACTTGTCAATGCTGACATTTATGTCACCATGGGGAACTTTTTAAAAGTGTTACTAGCATGAAGTGGAGTTGTGTGTGATTAAGAGTAGGACAAAATACTCTTTCTTACAAGTAAATAATTTTAGTTAGCTACTCTCTTAAAGAGAAGGTGGGGAAGGGATGGCAGTGGAGTGTTGGAGGGGGCACACACAGAGTAGCGACTCCTGTAGTAGATTAGAGATGACAGTGAAAACCATCAGGATGTGGCTGCAGTGTGCTAGGTCAGGGTACCAGCTGAGAGCTAGGCCTCTTGCTACTGGCTCCAGAGGCTAGAACAATATTAATTGAAGATCAGATCAGGGTCACAGTATAATCATTCTCACCCCTGCGCTCTCTGTGTCTTTTAAATCTGTTACGGTCAGAAACCAAGTTCTGAATGTCAGCTGGTTTGCTCACAAGGATAAATTTTACTGAGGACTATCTCCTCTCTCTTGGGAAGGTCATCTTTTTGCTCAAGCTTGCACTGTTAGGAGGGAGGCCTGAGGATCTATGAAGCAGGAACAGCATCTTTTTCACTAGTCGGAGCAACCAAATCAACCTTTATAATTATAGGAGAGGCAGATGTCTCTTCTAGAACTTTCCTTCCTTGCGTAGCAACCAAATTTAAATGCCATGGAACAAAATGTGCAATCTTTACAACATGCATTTTCTATTGGTATACGTGAAACATTTTGCAATACAGCATGTGTGTGTGTAAATGTATGTTGATTCTCTGAGTCTTATGGGAATGGTTTGAAAAAAGATCCCAGAGTTAAGATAAAACTGGAACAAAATAAACCTTCAGAAAACATCCTCTGAAAGTAGGAAGGAAAAGTGTGGTAGACACAGAATTGTGCCCCCCTTTACTGAAGGACATCTGCTCGGCTGTGCGGCTACGGGGAGTGTGGTCAGTAAGAAGGTTTCTGGCTGGCAGCTGCTTTGGGATCTGCCTCAGCCACAGAGAGCGGCTCAGCCAGGTCGCTGCCCTTACTGAAACAGCCTGTGTTTTCTGTTGGGTGAGTCAGAGGGACAAATCCTGGCTGTGTCAGTCCACCAGGTAGCTAAGGTTGGCAGCACATGTTCCTGATCTTCCTGTCCGGAGACTTTCTTGGGTCCGTCCACATTGTGATTCAACTACTTCCTGCTTCCACACCCTTCCTTTCATAGGTGCTGACTCAGCGAATATCCTGCATCCCACACTCTGATCTAGATGTCTGCTTCTGAGGCACAAAAACTGGGACAGTTGGTGCCTATTTTTGAGAAAGCTGGCAGTGAGGTTGGGACTTGGAGGAGGTTTTCTGGTCTTGCCTTGCACTGAGCACCCCGTCATTGGGAGTAGGTGAAGCATTACCAGCTCTAAGTACCAGATGGCAGTTCAGTGGTGAAAACTTTTGCCAGTGGTAGATCAGGATGAGGTACTGATGAAAGGGAATGTGCTGGCAAGTGTGATGTGCCAGGTGTTCAAGATCCATGGAAGGAAATAGGAGCTCTGAGGACAGTAGGATTGGATGGCTATGGCTACTTGCCATGGATACAGCAGAAAGATAACTAATACCTGAGGGCAAGTAAAAGTGTAGCTTGGGTCTCTTCTGAAAGGGAAGAACTGAGAAATCCAAAGACTAAGCCCAGGATTTAGAAGACAAAGTGGCTGGACTTTAAGGAAAAGTAAGCACACAAACAAGGAGGACATTTTAGGGTGAGTTCAGGACCCAGGTTAGGAAAACATGATACTAACACAATGGATGGAGATTTCTGTACGGAAGCCCTTGAAGATTTTGTTTCCTGAGACTCTTCCAAACATTTTATAGTAAAAACTACCATTCTCCCACTCTCTGACGCGGGAAGAGAGCAGAGGCCTCTTCCCTGAAAGGCACGCTGTGTCTCTCTCTGAATTGGGCCCACCTCCCCTCCTGGATACCAGGCCTGTAAATGAGGTTAACGCAGCATACTGCAGGCAGGGACAGCAGCCCAGTCCTGCCACCTTACCCTTCTGCTCAAAGGTGTTGATTCCAAACTCCTCATCATGGTCTGCTTCTGGAGAATGCATCCTATGAAGGAAATGGTCTTGCTCACTGCTATATCCTCAACACTGGTAGCACCTGCCACAAAATAGATGTTGAAAAAACAGTACTTGTTGTCTAAATGAATGAATAACCCCCAAGGGAATATATCAGATGGGAGTTTCATGGGAGTGGTGGAGATGTGTGACAGTTAATTTTATGAGCCACCTTGACTGGGCTAAGTGATGCCCAGGCAGCTGGTAAAACTATTTCAGGGTGTGTCCATGAGGGTGTTTCTGGAAGGGATTAGCATTTAAATCAGTAGGCTGTGTAAAGAAGATCATCCTCACCAATCTGGGCGGGCCTCACTCAATCCGCTGAAGGTCTGAATAGAACTCAAAATTTGGAGGAAGGATGAACTTGCTGTGTGCTTGGGCCAGGACACCATCTTCTCCTGCTGTTGGATATCAGAGCTTCTGGTTCTTCTTTGGCTTTTAAACTTGGACTGGGGCTTATACCATTGCCCTTCTCCCCTCCTCCAGGTCTCCAACTTTCAGACTGCAAATCATGGGACTTCTTGACCTCCAAAATTAAAATAGTCTCTCTTTATGTATATTCTATATATATATTCTGGGCATCCAGCACTATCTTCCTCCTTGGATATCCTCATGAAAATGAAACATGCTATAGTGAAAAAAGAAAAAATGGGGCACTGAGTTCCAATCATCTTGTCCCACAAATTCATCTGTGGACTTTGGTGACTGGGGCTAAAATTTGGATCCACATCAGGTCCAGAATCTGTTATGCCATTTTGTGTCTGACAGTGTGTGCCACTCAGGAGAATTTGGGCTGGCTATGTTCTAAGCCAGAAGAAGCCTGACAATGCTTGTTGAAAGAAAATTGTTTGTAGCTCTCTAAATATTTGCAGTCTGACAACTAAAATGTCTTCCTCAAAGAGTTTAGACACATAGCTAAACACTGAATACCCAGATGGCCCATCACAAACATAAAGGTGGTAAATAAGAAAATCCCAGTGTAATCAACGTTGCTGTCTTCTAAACGACACAGAGAAGAATCCCAATCAATATTTGGGATAGTCAGTTTTTTTAAAACTAGGGAATGCTGAGAATGAAAGGTTATTTCATACATAGAATATGGTTTGTGGAAATCTTTATTCTGATTCAAAATGCTCACATTTTTGCAATTCATGATGTTTGCTGTGGCAAAAGAGGAAAACTATTGTATATAAAATTTAGCAGTTCTGGACAAAATTGAGTAAGCGCTAGAAAAAAAATTGCTGTTTTTTGCCTACAAAACAATAAGGGAGAATAATAACTAAACAGCAGCAAGAAATAGGCAGGAATTATTTTTGCAAATTCACTTTTTTCTAATTATAAAAAATTGCCTCAATTAATTGTTTTTAGAAATAAGGCATAACAATAATCTAAGAACAAAGCTTTCTGGAAAGTAGAGATATTCATTTTAAACCAACTTGGTTAAAAGACCTTTAACTTGCTCTTCAGCTTGCTGACTAAATAAATCTTTACCACATTAAGAAATCAGAGGTTATTTTTTTCCACAATCTCTTATTTTCATCCCTTGGAAAGGGAGATTGTCTCTTTCCTTTTTGAGTTTCAATAAATCAGAATAATTATCATATATGTATTGAGTGCCCATGACTGACGCATGCTGGTCCACTGTGTAGACCTTCCTTCTGACCATGGCTCTGCTGCTTTCTCACGTGTAGAAAATGGTTTCTGCTAATCGTGAACAAGCTAAAAAGCACATTTTCTTGATGGATCTCAGGGCAGCCTGGCTGTATCTGTCTGTTCTAGGACTGACTTTCTTATGGTGTACGGAGCGCTCTACCCATCAAGGTCTTCCAACCCTGTTGCCCACATTGTCTTCCTTCCCAGCCTCAACTCCCCAAACTTCCATACCCATCCGACTGAGACTGAGTGGAAACTCAGGGCACAAGGCAGAGGAACCACTGCCCACTGTTTCTTCTTTCAAACACTTAAGCACTTACTCTGTGTTGGCACTGTTTTAGGTTGTTGGAGAGAGGGACGGTAATGTGTAAGCAAATAAATAACTGGGATGATTTTAGAGACAATGAGTGCTGTGGGGAAGTGAAGGACAAGCTTTACTTTTGATTGGGAGGGTGGTTTGAATGTCAGGGCAGAGACCACTTTGCAAAGATCTGGGGGTGGAGAACTTGAGGCACAGAAATAAGTAATTGTGAAGGTGGTAGGGTGCCTTTTGTAGGGAGTTGGAGATGAAATTATAGAGGTAAAGAGAAGGTAGACCACTTATCACTGCTGAGTGGAAAGCTCCCTTTGCTCTTCTAGGTTCACTCTTCACCTTGCTCTGTGTCCTGGGGTGACTTTCCCTTGCCCTTTGATGTCTGTGTGGGTCCAGGCAATGAGAAATCCCAGCAGATGGGAGAAGAGAGTGGCCTGGGCATTGAACTCTTAAATCTCAGTCCCACACGGGTCTTCTGTTTGTAGGTAACAGGTAACAGTAGACTTTCTTTTAAGCCTGGGGTGCTGTGTCCCTCAGTTACTAGCTCTGGGGACTTCACTCTAGCTGAAGCTTCATGACAGCCCACCCACACTTTTGAGAGAGTTCAAGAAAGTATTTACAACTTTTCCCTTTAATATGTCATCTGTTTCCTGTAGGACCGTGACTCCTATCAGCCATGGCAACACGTGTGGGTTTTATCATGAGTATTAATACAATTTAAAAAATTTAAATTTTAAGTCAGATTTATTGATGTGCAATTTATACACAGTAAAATTCATGCCATTTAGGTTGTGAGTTTATACAGTTTTATGAATTGTGACAAAGGCCTATGGTCATGTGATATCTGCCAAATCAAGATGCAGAACATTCCCAACTTTTTGAAGGTTTTAAATAAGGGGGGTTGCATGGCCTTTTTTCCTCATTTTTAAAGCCTTACACAAACAGGGGTAGACGTAGAGGCTCCTTAGGAGGCTACTGTAGTGGTTTAGGCACTGTGCTGTATAATCAGAGTAAAATAGTGAATGATCCTCTGTTTTTTAAAAGATTATAGTCTAGAGGGAGAAATCAACAAGAAAACAGATCATTATAATTCAGTGGGATAGCTTATGCTGTATGCTAAAATACAGGATGCTACGAGAGTTCCCGGGAAGAACACACAGGGGATGAATAATGTGCAAATTCTGCCTTTCCATGATCTCTATGGCCTAACTGATCTCTTTGGGCTGGGAGTCCTCATAAGAGGTCTAATTCCATCAGCACCCATGCTGGTGGGCAGAGGGGAGCAGAGTATTTGAATTCTTTGTAAGTCCCAGTGGTTCAAGGTATGAATGCCACTGATTTGACATATATTTGTAGAATAGAAACATAATAAGATTAGTACATCAACACTGATAATATGTATCAGTACATTCTGAAATTTTCCACATCACAGTCCACATAGCACACTGGGATAAAGAACGGAGGTTGTTCACGGCTGAGAGTGGACTAAACCAGGCCATCTTGACACACAATTCCCACCAGGCCACCTTGAGGGCTGAGGAAGGTCAAGATTTTGACTCACTTGTAAGTTATAATTGAGAAGTGCAAACATGATTTCCCCCCGAAATGGAAAGGTGTCATAAAAGAATGAAAAGAACCATGGAATCTGGAGTCATGAAACCTGGTTTAAGTCATCTCTGCCAAGGCATGGCCTCTCTGAGCCTCATCACCTCACGTAGAAAATAAGTCTATCTTCCTATCTAGAGGCCATTGAGCACTTTCTCAAACATCAATTATTACATTGTAAAAACCCCAGCAGCAGGGAGCATACAGAATCCTGAGTATTGATCACAATGCTCTGCTTGATAATGTGTACCTGGAAAATGCTAGCTGCTGATTCTTGCTGCCCTGGAAGCACAGCTCAGGGGAGGGCAGTGCACAGGAAGAGGGAAGACCTTTGTGACTCCTTGCCATTAACCACCTGCTGTCACTATCCACCTGAACCACCTCCATTCACCTATATCAACAACACTAGCTCTAATCACCTCCTCCACCAAGCCCTGGAGGGCAGAGATTAGAAAAAAAAGTGAGAAAATGTGTCTAGAAGTGCCGTCTGGATTGATTTTAGGCCATTAAAAAACAGACCTGAAGAAGGTTGAATGCTATATTTTTATTACAAGTTCAATTCTTGGCTATATTTTCCTGAGTTTTAAAATAATCTTTTACCTGCATTTGTAGAATTACCTGAAATTGTTTGTTAAAAGTAAACAATGGCTATTAAAGCATCTCATTTTAATAGGCAAATAGGTATCTGTTTGGATACTCAAGAGAGAATTATAGTCAGTCCTCCCCAAATAATATCAGTGTAAATGCAGGCAGGAAGAAGATGGTAATGGTGATAAATACAATAATAAATATAATAAATAATGCTAATGAGAGAGATGAAATTGACTGAGAATAGCTAAAATGGTATAAGTAGGGTCCAAACAGTTCAAAAGCATGAAATTCAGGGTCTCATAATTATAAAGTTAGTGAAATGGCCACAGTGAGCCTACTGTGGAGGCTGGGAACAAATAACTAGTCAAGGTTATCTAAATTTTTCAGGTTTCACTGTACATACTATGTCCCAAGCCTGGTAGTAAGCAGTTTATATGAATTATCTTGCTTGATTCTGACAAAAACTCTATGATATAGGTAGGTACTATTAATCCCATCAAATGCCAGTGAGAAAGCTAAGTCTCAAATGAACAACACAAACAAAGGAGCAAAATAGAACCAGAGGCATGTAAACAAGGAACAGACTGACAGTGACTAGGGGGGATGGGGAAGGGAGAAAAGGGGAGTAAGTAGGGGAAGGGTCTAGTCAAGGAACTAGTATAAATGACCCATGGACATGGACAATGGGGTGGGGATTGACTGTTGGAAAAGGGATGAGCAGGGTTGGGGGGAGCAATGGGGGAAAATGGGCCAACTGTAATAGAAAGAAAATAATTAAATTTTTTTTTTAAAGTGGGGAAAAAAAGTTAGTATGCTTTCAGTCAGGCTGAAGTCAGGGAAGGGAGTCGATGGCATATCAGAGGATTTGTACCTTTGGGAAGCATCTTGGCCAAGCCTTGAGCCTCCTTTTGGAGTGAGAGCCAATGCAACTGGCAATTTATTGCTTCAAGATTTTTGTGATATTTCTAATATTCTCAGCAGTTTCTGAAATGGAAAGAACATGACATCAATGAGGTTTACTCTAAGGTCAGTCTGTACACTAGGTTTTCAAATTTTGCCACACATCATGATCACCTGGACAGCCCATTAGACCACAGAGATCTTTCCCCCATACCTGGCCTTCAACTAGAATTTCTGGGGGTGAGTCCTGGGGAGCTGCATTTATATAGCATTCTGAAGGAATTCTGATGCGTATCTGTTTGGTACTTACTGAAGTAGGCCAAAAAGTTATTTCTTACTCTTTTTATTTTCATCTCAAGTTATGCTCATATATGTTGTCAAGATGTTCTTAGAGTCAAGAATCTGGTGTATATAGTGAAACTAATAAGTTGTGCTACCAATATGTACAGACTGCATGTTTGTTACTGTCTTTATTTTATTTTTAATTATGTCTTATTGATTATGCTATTTCAGTTTTCCTAATTTTCCCCCCTGTGCCCTACTCCACCCATCACCCCACTCCCTCAGGCAATCCCTCCACCATTGTTCATATCCTGGGTCATGCGTATAAGTTCTTTGGCTACTCCATTTCCTATACTGTACTTTACATCCCCAACCCTGGCTGGTTTGGCTCAGTGGATTGAGCGTCGGCCTGCGAGCTAAGTGTCGCTGGTTCGATCTTCCAGTCAGGGCACATCAGAGAAGGAAAACTCTGACTCCAAAAAACCTCCGCTGCCTTGCGGCATACCTCTTCAGGGGAAAGGCTAAGGGAGTAAACCCCGACAGAAAATCCGGAGCCGGAGTCCCTAAGGCGGTTTGACGTTGTAGTCAACACCGGCAACTCCTGCGGCGCACCTGAAGCCAAGCTGTATTGACTCCGTCTTTCCCTTGGATCCTTCAGCTGCGAAGAGAGGGGGGGTCTGCTGCATGGGCAACAGCAGACCCTCCATATCACCCTGCCCAGGCTCTGTAGCTTCAGCTTCACTGGAGAGGACACTCCAGCGTCATCGCAAGATGTCGATTCAACACGGGAGGAGGCAGATACCGTGTCACTCCCGAGTCGGACTGCACAGCCATTCTCGGCGGTGCAGATAGACTCTTAAGAAGCTACACCATCGTCTCTCGAGACGGACGGCTGCCGACTTTACATCCCCATGGCTATTCTGAAACTACCTACTATATAAAAAAAATCACTAATTTCTGGGTACAATTTGATGAGTTTAGGCAAATGTATAAAATTGCATAACCACTACTACAATAATGATATTTCCATCATTCCCCAAAGTCATCTTGTGTCTCTTTGCAGTTAATCCAATCCTTGGCCCCTGGCAACCACTGATTGGCTTTCTGTCAGTAGAGTTTTGCCTTTTCTAAAATTTTATATCAATACATTTTACTGTATATAGTTTTAAATGCTGGCTGCAGTCCTTTAGCATAGTGCTTTTGAGATTCTTCCAGGATGTTCTACGTATCAGTTGTTCTTGCCTTTTTATTGCTATAATCTATCATCATGTGGGTATGCCACAATTTACCTGTTCACCTGCTGATGGACATTTGGGGTGTTTCCAGATTCTGGCTAGTATAAACATATTTGTGTGAACATATTCTTTACTTCTTTTACATAAATATCGAGGAGTGGGATTGTTAGGTGAAATGATGTCTGTTTAACTTCATAAGAAACTGTCAAACTGTTTTCCAAACTGGCTATGATATTTCGCACTCCTACCAGCATAGAATGAGAGATCCAGCTGTACCGCATCCTCATAGCACTTGGTTTTGTCAGTCCTTTTGTTTTTTGGCTATTCTGCTTGTGGGTAGTGGTATCTCATTGTGATTTTAATTTGCATTTTCCTAATAACTGATCATATTTGGCATAGTTTTGGGTACTTATTTGGCATTTTAACAGCTGTATGGAGTATATGGATATAAAAAACTGCACATATTTAATGTGCACAATTTGATGAATTTGAACATATGCAAAAACCTGTGAGACCATTACCCCAATCGAGGCAATATACATATCCAACATCTCCCAGACTTTCCCTGTGTCCTTTTGTTTTAGTTATTGTAATAAGAACACTTATCATGAGATCTACCCTCTTAAATTTTGAAGTAGACAATACCATATTGTTAATTATAGGCATTAAGCCGTACTGTAGGCATCTAGACTTGATTCATGTAGCAAAATTGAAACTATTTGTTATTCATATATATTCTTTGGTGGAGTGTCTATGCAAATCTTTTACCCATTTAAAAATGAGATTGTCTTATTTTGTTGTAAGGGTTCTTTAAATATTCTCCACTAGATGCTGGCAAACTTTTTCCTAAAGGGCCATATAGTAAATATTTAATGCTTCTGGGCTGTAAGGTCTGGACTGCAAATCCTTAACAATAACATTTTAGCTTGAAAGAAGCTATAGGTAGTAAAACTTGACTTACAAAATCAGGTGGCTATAATTTGCTGGCTTGTGTTCTAGATACAAGTCCTTTATTAGATACTTATTGGTCAATATTTTATCCAGGTCTGTAGTCTTCCTTTGCATTTTGTTAACATTATCTTTTGAAGAATATGAGTTTTTAAATTTTTTGAAGCCAAATTTATCAGTGTTTTCTCTGATGGGTTGTGCTTCTGCATTTTATCTAAAAAAAACTTTGCTAACCTAAGACATAAAGATTTATTTTTGTTTTTTTTTCCTATGGTTTCTTCTAGAAGTTTTATAGTTTTAGGTTTATGACCAGTTGATCACATTAGGCCTATGATTCTATTGATCATATTAAATTTTCATTTATGTTTTGCACGTATTTTGTAAGGTAATATTAATATAAGACATGCTATTTTAAGACAATATAATTTTTATGTTTTAAGGTAACAGTCAAGGCTCTATTTTTTTGCATATGAATATCCAATTGTTTCAACACCCTTTATTGAAAAGACTGAAAATTCAATATTGAATTACTTTGGCACCTTTGTTACGAATCAATTGCCCAGATATGTGTGGGTCTATATCTTTACACAAATACTCCAGTCTTTTTGATACTGTAGCTTTATAATATACCTTGAAATCAGGGAAGTCCCAACATTTTTTCAAAATTATTATGGCTATTCTAGGTTCTTTGCGTTTCCATATAAATTTTGGAAGCATCACTTTAACAAAAACAAAAACACCTACTGGAATTTTATTGTGATTGTGATTTATAGATTGGTTGTGAGGGGAATCAGTATTTTAACATTATTGAGCCTATCAATCTGTGAGGGTTAAAAGTTTTACGCCATTTACTTAAAATTAAAAAAAATTTCTACAAGCAATATTTTGTAGTTTTTTTTTTAATTTTATCTTTTGATTTTTCAATTACAGTTGTCCCATTTTTTCCCCATTGTTCCCCCCCCACCCAGCCCACCCCCTCTCCCACAATCACATCCCTCCCCGTTGTCCATGTCCATGAGTCATTTATACACGTTCCTTGACTAAACCCTTCCCTCACTTATACCCCTTCTCTCCCTCCCCTCTCCCCCCTATTGACTGTTATTCTGCTCCTGGTCCTATTTAGTTCGTTTGTTTATGTTGTTCTTTAGTTTCCTGTATTAGGTGATATCATATGGTATTTTTCTTTCTTTGCCTGGCTTATTTCACTAAGCATAATTCTCTCTAGTTCCATCCATGTTGTTGCAAATAGCAGGAGTTCCTTCTTTCTTTCTGCTGCATAGTATTCCATTGTGTAAATGTACCACAATTTTTGGATCCACTCATCTACAGATGGGCACTTAGGCTGTTTCCAGCACTTAGCTATTGTAAACAGTGCTGCTATGAACATAGGGGTGCATAAGTTCTTTTGAATTAGGGTTTTAGGATTTTTCGGGTATAATCTTAGCAGTGGAATTGTTGGTTCAAAAGGCAGTTCAATTTTTAGTTTTTTGAGGTAATTCCATACTGTTTTGATGTACAGGTTCAATGACTTTTATTGAATTTATCCCTATTTCTAACTTTTTGATGGCATTTTAATTTCCAATTGTTGATTTCTATTATATAGAAATACATTTAATTTTGCATATTGACTTTATTTCCCATAAGTTTGTTTATGCTCACTAAGTAGTTTTAGTAACTTATTTATAGATTCCTTTGGATATTTTGCATTGAGCATGTCACTTGTAATTAGAGTTTTACTTTTCTTTTCAATATGTATGCCTATTCTTTCTTTTATTTAAAAAATTTTTTTTTCTTCTTTGTTCCTTAATGTGCTGGCTAGGACTACTAGGGCTATGTTGAATAAAATTGGTGATAGTAGACATCTCTGTCTCTCTCATTTTTTGAGGAGTATTTAGTCTTTCATTATTAAATAGAGATATTAGCTATATGATTATCATAGATGCCCTTTATCAAGAAATTTCTTTCTAGGGGAGCATTTGAGATCTTGCTCTTTAGCATATATCATTAGTTTGACTCAAATAAACTCTTATAAAAGTTCAGAAATTAAAAAAAATTATTTCTAGCTTACTGAGAGCTTTTTAATTTAATTTAATTTTTAAATTTATTTTAATTGTTGCCCTATTACAGCTGTCCCATTTACCCCTAATGCTGAGAGCTTTTTTAAAAATCACAAGTGAAAGGTGAATATTTTCAAATGCCTTTTTTTGTATCTATTAAGATAATCATATGGCTCTTCTTTATTTTCTGTTGATATGGCAACTTATATTGATTGATTTTTAAAAATCAATCTTGCATTCCTGGAGTGAATCAGTATGATTTAGTAGAAGTTCATTAATCTAAAAAATCGATCTTAAGAAAATACTGTTTCATTGAATTTTTCCTTTTTTATGTTTTCTATTTTATAATTTTTTATTCTTATCCTTAATAGTTATTTTTTTCTTATTATATGGGTGAAATTTAATTTTATTTTTCTAGTTTATTCAGGTGGGATTTTAGATAACATATTCCTGACCTTTTTTCTGTTCTAATATACACAATTATTGCTATAATTTTTTGTAAGCCCCATCCCACAAATTTAATTTTCATTCAGTTAGAAATATTTTAATATGTACTTTGCAATTTCTTCTTCAACTCAGGTGTTTATTTTGAAGTGGTTGATTACTTTTAAAATATTAGATTTTTAAAAGACATCTCTCTTCTATTTCTAGTTTAATTCTGTTTTGATTGTAAAACAGGTTTTGTGTCATTTAAGTTCTCTTAAATTTGTTAAAATCAGCTTCATGGTCCAGGCTATGGTCTATTTTCTTGAATGCCCATGGGTAGTTGAAAAGGATGTGAATTTTGCAGTTGTTGATGAACTGTGCAATAGATATTAATTTAGTTTAGTTTAATAATGGTGTGCAAGCATTCTTATATCTTTATTGATGTTTCTCTCTGCTTGTTCTATTAATTACTGAGAAAATTGTGTTGAAATAGCCAACTATAATTGTGATTTGTTTATTATCCTTTTAGTTCTATAAGTTTTTGCTTTACATATTTTGCTCTATTATTAGATAAATATTCAGTTAGGGTTGTTATATACTATTATGCACTAATTCATGTCCCTCCGAAATTCATATGTTAAAGTCCTAAATCTCAATATTTCAGAATGTGACTATATTGGAGATAGGGTTTTTAATGAGCAACTAAACTTAAATGATTTCATTAGGGTGGGCCCTAATCTAATATAGTCTGTGTCCTTATGAGAAGATATTAGGACACAGACAGATTCAGAGGAAACCATGTAAAGACACAGGGAGAAGATAGTCACCCATGAGTGAGGAAGAAAGAACTCAGAAGAAACCAGAATAGAGAGCCCAGAAATAAATCCAGGAACATATGGTCAACTAATATTTGATAAAGGAGGAAGGAACATAAAATGGAATGAGAAAAGCCTCTTTAACAAATGGTGCTGGGAGAACTGGACAGGGACATGCAAAAAAATGAAACTAGACCACCAACTTATACCACACACGAGAATAAACTCAAGATGGATCAAAGAATTAAATGTAAGCTGTAACACCATAAAAGTCCTAGAGGAAAACCTAGGCAGGAAAATTTCAGATATCCCATGTAACAATATTTCATGGATACATCTCCTAAGGCAAGAGAAATAAAGGAAAAAGTAAACAAATGGGGCTACATCAAACTAAAGAGTTTCTGCTCAGCAAAAGAAAACATCAGCAAGATGAAAAGGAAACCAACCATATGGGAAAACATATTTTCCAATGACATCTCAGACAGGGGACTGATCTCCAAAATATATAAAGAGCTTATATGACTCAACATCAAGAAAACAGACAACCCAGTTAAAAAACGGGCAAAGGACCTGAACAAACACTTCTCCGAAGAGGACATACAGAAGGTCCATAGACACATGAAAAAATGCTCAACATCACTAGCCATCAGAGAGATGCAAATAAAAACCACAATGAGATACCACTTTACACCTGTCAGAATGGCCATCATCAACAAATCAACAAACAACAAGTGCTGGTGAGGATGTGGAGAAACGGGAACCCTACTGCACTGTTGGTGGGAATGCAGACTTGTGCAGCCACTATGGAAAAAAGGATGGAATTACCTCAAAAAACTAAAGATGGAACTGCCTTTTGAACCAACAATTCCACTGCTAGGATTATACCCGAAAAATCCTAAAACCCTAATTCAAAAGAACTTATGCACCCCTATGTTCATAGCAGCACTGTTTACAATAGCTAAGTGCTGGAAACAGCCTAAGTGCCCATCTGTAGATGAGTGGATCCAAAAACTGTGGTACATTTACACAATGGAATACTATGCAGCAGAAAGAAAGAAGGAACTCCTGCCATTTGCGACAACATGGATGGAACTAGAGAGAATTATGCTTAGTGAAATAAGCCAGGCAAAGAAAGAAAAATACCATATGATATCACCTAATACAGGAAACTAAAGAACAACATAAACAAACAAACTAAATAGGACAAGGAGCAGAATAACAGTCAATAGGGTGGAAAGGGGAGGGAGAAAAGGGGTATAAGTGAGGGAAGGGTTTAGTCAAGGAACGTGTATAAATGACTCATGGACATGGACAACGGGGAGGGATGTGATTGTGGGAGAGGGGGTGGGCTGGGTGGTGGGGAGCAATGGGGAAAAATGGGACAACTGTAATTGAAAAATCAAAAAATAAAATAAAAACAAATAGAAATAAAAAAGAAACCAACACTAGATCTTGGACTTCTAGCCTCTAGAATTATGAGAAAATAAATTTCTGTTGCTTAAGCCAGCCAGTCTTGTGGTACATTGTTATGGCAGTCCTAGCAAAGCTCCAAGGAATGGTGAGGACACAGATCTACGGAACTAAATATTGATAATCTAAATACAATTGCCTTATGCATTTATGCACATGTATTTCCTAGCAACCAAGTGTTTCCAATATTAAATACATGTTCTAGAATCTACCCTCAACTTGCTGTTATGAGCCAAACATGATAAGCACCACAAAGATGCAATGGAGGATTGATTATATAAACAGAGAAAACAGATGAGAGAGAGAGAGAGAGAGAGAGAGAGAGAGAGAGAGAGAGAGAGAGAGAGAGAGAGAGAGAGAGAGGGAGAGAGAGAGAAAGGTTGATTTTAGTTTCTTTGTGGGGCGAGGACTCTTACACTGTAATTGTTATGTTTGGCGGGGAGGGAAGGGGAGAAGAAAATATGCACAATGTGAAACATTACAAAAATAAAATGAAATCTCTAAGTTTGAGATGTAAGATCTTTTTCTCCAGGTCTTTGTAAGACCCTTTTCTTCCATTTGGTGTCCAGACTTTGAGTTACTGAGAAAAAGAAACCCAGCTATTTTCTACTTTGTTGGAACTTGGAATTCTTGCTGCTTCTCTCCAGGACCCTGAGTGTGAGTTCAGGAGTGTACCTTGTAAGAAATGCTGTTGGTGCCCCAGTCATATCCTCTTGCGCCTCACCTTTGTGGTATACTTCCTTGTCTTTCAACTGCCCACATGTGCACCTCTTTGCTGGAGGGTTTGTTAAGACAACTGAAACCTGATGTGTGTGCCTAAGGTTGGCTGGAAGTGACACAGAATTAATGTGTCATAATCAGCCCTTATTCAGTGACTTGAGTGGGAGATCTCTGAATTGCCTGTTCTACATGGATTTCTGGAGTTTTCCAGAAGATGAAGGTTCAGTTATCCACAGTGGTAGCTGCTTGATAGCCTCCCTTTACCGTCTTATTTCCCAATTCCTTGCAACTGTTTCTTGCATCACTTCCCAAATAAACTACTCGTACTGAACTCCTGTCTCAGACTCTGTTTCTGTGAGAATCCAAATTAAGACATTCCTACTTTCTGGCAAGCAAGCAACTAATTCCCCACAGATAACAGCAACTCTAGAAGTAAAATTCACAGCTTATCATTTCCAGCAATGCTGGTCTCCAGTCCTCACTGAATATAGGGGAAAAAAAGGAAAACAAGCATAGGATAGTAAGTACCCAGTCTCCTACTATTTATTCTTACTCTCAGGCCCAAAGTCCACTTTTCTGTCTGAGCTGGGCCTGCCCCACAATAAAATGAATTACTATCCACAACTAAGATTGGGGCCTATTGCACCAAGCGGAATCAGATACATAGTTGTTGTTATAATTTGTGCTTCAGGAGTGAACATACTTTTGCCTGGAGGTGAATCCTTATCTCCACTCAGATGACTTCTAGAACCAGTAATGGATAGCATCTTTCAATGCCAGAGATTTTTTTCCCCCCTGGGGCTTTTCCCGTGAGAAGTAAAGTTGCTCTTGAAATTTGATATTTCTGAGTAAGCCTGTTTCTCCTTTCCTGCGCTCTTCTGCACAATACACCCTCCTCTATCAGGTATAATTCTGGGAAAAGATCGACCTGAGGTCCTGAATCCTTAAGTCTTTGCTGCCTACCAACGCTGCTGCCACTTCACTTAGTCCCCAGGGATATGTACTTTGGGTCCTTTCCAATGACAACAACTACCATATTAGTAGCCAAAACGTTGGCCCACACTCTAAGTAATATCTTACTTTGGTGAATTGGTCATAATTAAAGGTGAACTATGAAGACTGATAATCTAGAGCAGTGGTTCTCAACCTTCCTAATGCTGCGACCCTTTAATACAGTTCCTCATGTTGTGGTGACCCCCAACCATAAAATTATTTTTGTTGCTACTTCATAACTGTAATTTTGCTACTGTTATGAATCATAATGTAAATATCTGATATGCAGGATGTATTTTCATTGTTACAAATTGAACATAATTAAAGCATAGTGATTAATCACAAAAGCAATATGTAATTATATATGTGTTTTGCGATGGTCTTAGGTGACCTCAGTGAAAGGGTCGTTCGACCCCCAAAGGGGTCACGACCCACAGGTTGAGAACCGCTGATTTAGAGGTTTCAGTTGACCTCTGTGCCTTCTTGCCTCTGAGATCCTCATCTTGAAGAATGCCTTCTGCCAAGTGGAAAGAAATTTTAGACCACTGTTTTCAGAAAAAAATAAAATAAAAAAAGACACGAAGAAGTAGGTTCCAAGATAATGAAACAATCTTATCTTTAAAAGGGAGGATAAAAGAGCCCTTTCCATGGAAAACATATTTATTTCTGCTCTACAGAAAACTGTCTCCTGTATCTGATTGCTTTTTGGAGTATTGATTACACAATGTCCTTAGATGCTTCTTGAGGAGGCTGTGAGTTTAGATTGGGTTCCTAGACTTGTTGAAAATCAATATTTTACTCTTGTTCCAAATACAAACTGTAAGACTTGAACCAATATTCATGGTATCAGAGAAATGCCTAAACTGAAGAAAGACCAACATAAACCATGAACTTGTTGAATAAGTACAGCATTTGTTACTGGTTAGTGGGTACAATGTTTTTGCTGTGTTCTTTAAGACCAGCCTGAGAACTTTAGGATATTTGGATATACTGATCAGCAATAAGTAAAGAAGTAGAAGAGAGATGTGATGGTGAAACAAAGAACAGATCTTTGAAAGAAATAACAATGGGAATTTTATTAAGCAACTGTGTGATGATGCTGTATTTTGAAGGTCAAATAAGAATATAAGTAGTGGAATTAAAGGAAAAGGATGATGACTGGGAGGTATTTAAGAAGAGAAAGGGTAGGAAGAAGAGCAATAGGTGCAACTACATGTGGAATTACATGTGAGGGAGAATGAAGATGAGTAGTCAGGAAAAAAGTAAGGAAGGAGAGGGACTAGAGCAGAACCTGTGGTCTGTGTGTCACATCTGGCCTGCTGCTTGTTAACAAAATTAACAAAATACAGTTTTAATGGAGCTCAGTCAGGCTCATTCATTTACATATTGTCTATGGCTGCTTTCATGCTGCAATAGCAGAGTTAAGTAGTTCTGGCAGAGATGATATGTGGCCTGCAAAGCCTAAAATATTTATTTTTACATGAAAGATTGCTGAAGGAGGGTGAAGAAGGACACACAAATTGGTTAATAAAATAGGTAACCAATTGCCAATAGTAGTGCCTTTAGTGGGTGTTGTTGGTGCCCTGCTACTGTGAGTGTGGATAACCATCATAGATATTCCTTTCTGAGAAATGACCTTGACTAATGAATGCAACAAGTGTGTATAAAGGCTGGCCCTCTTCCCTCAAGGTGTGAGTAGGAAGTCTGTGGTGCAATTCATACCCCAGTGCTTCTTTGGGGATCAGATTGGAGCTGGTCTTGAGCTGAAAGCATACTCTTGCTCCCTTTGCTCCCTGCCCTAGCCTGCTTCTCTCATGCCCCTATTCCTGAATGCACTGCCCCAGTAAATCACTTAAATAAGAATCCCTTTCTCAGGCCCTGCTTCCATGGAACCTGACTTAGACAGTACTCTTTAATGGCAAAATGTGCACTTAGCCAAGATTTTAATTTTTTTCCTAGAAAGCTTCAATAACTAATTTTATTTTTTAAATGCAATGGGAAGCACATGGTTGCATTGTTTCTTGGGTACCCCGTGCCCCTTCCAGCTCTGGGGTGTTTACATTTGCTTTTCCCTATGCATGGAAAGATTTTTACCTAACTCTTTCTTGTCCTCAGGTCTTTTTCTTTTTGTAAAATAATTCTTACTGAATTTATTGGGGGTGACATTGGTTAATTAAGTAGGCTTCAAGTGTACAAATTCTATGATACATTATCTACATATTGTATTCAGTGTTCACCACACAATATCAACTCTCCTTCTATTACCATTTACCTCCTTTACCCTCTTTTACCTGCCCCCCAACTTTGCCTATGATTTTTTATTTTTTGCTTAACCCCCTCATCTATTTCACCTAGCCCCCACCCCCACCTCTGACAGCTGTCAATCTATTTTATGTATCTATGAGTCTGTTTCTATTTTATTTGTTTATTTTGTTCATTAGATTCCACATGTAAGTGAAATCATATGATATTTGTCTTTCTCTGACTGGCTTATTTCACTTAGTATAATGCTCTCCAGGTCCATCCATGTTGTCATAAAAGGTAAGATTTCCTTCTTCTTCTTCATTTATTTTTTGTTCCTCATCCAAAGACACACTTTATGGATTATTTTAGAGAGGAAGGGAGAGAGAGAAAGAGAGAGACATCAATGTGAGTCAGAAACATTGATTGGTTGCCCCCCATATGCACCCTAACAGGGGATTGAACCTGCAACCTAGGTATGTGGGTATGTGCAAACTTCCAGTGTAGGGGATGATACTACAACCAAATCAGCCACTTGGGCAAGGCTCCTTCTTTTTTTATAGCCAAGTAGTATTCCATTGTGTATATGTATCAAAGCTTTTTTATCTACTCATCTACTGATGGGCATTTGGGTTGTTTCCAAGTCTTGGTTAGTGTAAATAGTGCTGCAATGTATATATGGGTACATATATTCTTTTGAATCAGTGTTTCAGGTTCTTTCAGATATATTCCTAAAAGTGGACTTGCTGGGACATAGGCAGTTCCATTTTTAATTTTTGGAGGAAACTCCATACTATTTTCCATAGTGACTGTACCAGTCTGCATTCCCACCAACAGTGCACGAGGGTTCCTTTTCCTTCACATCCTTGCTAACACTTGTTGTTTGTTGATTTATTGATGAAAGCCATTCTGACCAGTGTGAGGTGCCATCTCATTGTAGTTTTAATTGGCATTTCTCAATTAGTGAAGTTGAGCATCTTTTCATATGTTTATTGGCCATCTGTATATCCTCTTTGGAGAAATGTATATTCAGGTCCTTTGCCCATTTTTTAAATTCGATTTTTTTTTTAGTGTTGAGTTGTATAGGTCCTTTATAAATTTTAAATATAAGCTCCTTATTAGATGTATCATTGGCAAATATGTTCTCCCATTCAGTAGGATGTGCTTATTTTGTTGATGGTTTTCTTTGCTTGAAAAAACTTTTAAATTTGATATAGTCCAATTTATTTATTTTTTCTTTGTTTCTTGTGCCCAACGATATAGATCAGAGAAAATATTGCTAGAAGAAATGTCTGAAATTTTGATGCCTATCTTTTCTTCTAGGATTTTTATGGTATCAAGTCTTTCATTTAAGTCTTTAATCTTTTTTGAGTTTATTCTTATATATGGTGGCATAAGGTCCTGGTTTCATTTTTTTTTTTTTTTGCACGAATCTGTCCAATTTTCTAAACATCATTTATTGAGTAGACTCTCTTTACCCCATTGTATGTTTTTTCTCTTCTTTGTCAAATATTAATTGACCAGAAAGGTGTTGGTTTATTTCTGGGCTCTCTGTTCTGTTCCATTGACTTATGTGTCTGTTTTTATGCCAGTACCATGCTGTTTTGATTACTATGGCCTTGTAGTATAGTTTGATATCAGGTAGCATGATTTTCCAACTTTATTCTTGTTTCTCAAGATTGCTATGGCTATTCAGGGTCTTTTGTGGTTTCTTACAAATTTTTGTATTATTTGTTCTAGTTCTGTGAAATATGTCATTGGTATTTTGATAGAAATTGTGTTGAATCTATGGATTGCTTTAGATAGAATGAACATTTTAATAATGTTAAATTTTCCTATCCAGAAATATATGCTTCCTTTTATTTGTATTTTTTAAAATTTCTTTCTTTAATGTCTTATAATTTACCAAGTACAGGTCATTTACATCCCTTGTTAAATTTATTACTATGTATTTTTTGATGCAATTATAAATGGGATTGTTTTCTTAGTTTCCATTTCTGATAGTTCATTAATGGTATAAAAAATGCAACCAATTTTTGGAGATTTATTTTGTATCCTGTTATTTTACTGAATTTATCAGTTCCAGTAGGTTTTTTATTTGTGTGTGTGTGTGTGTGTGTGTGTGTGTGTGTAATCCTTAGGGTTTTCTCTTTATAGTATCATGACATAACTGGACAAGTTTTTAATAGAAATAAATGCAAAACACAAAAGGCTACACTGAATTTTATATTTTCTAGGGAAAGGAGAACCATTAAGTTTTTCACTAATAAAATAAAATTAAAAATTATGGTCAGAAAGGTACACTAAAGCAATTTACCACATTAGATATTTCTTGATCAAAAGCACTGGATTTGCTTGAATATACAGTAGATACACACATGCAGGTTTGAGGCCTTTTGTCATGCAGGGAAAATCTGCTCTGGGCAAGTGGCTGATTAGATAGGGTGCCTTTCTAATGAGCTGCTTCATTCAGATCATTCAGAACTTTCTCTGTGGCATAGAAACATAGAACCATTTGTGTTCTAACCCAATTAAAAAATGGCCTGTGTTCTGAAGGAGCAAGAGAACACTAGGGATATATTTTACATCCTTTCCATGGTTCTTCTGCTTTGTTAAGTTGAGAAAAATTAGAAAGGGACTCATAGACCACAGCAGTGGTTTTATTGCTCTGAGAAGTTTCCTTTTCTCTTGTTAGTATGTCCTAGGGTAACATGTACACAGCCAAGAAGCAGAAGAGCGGGGAATTCACATAAACCAAGCTTTAGTAGTATTGGTAAAGTAACCATAGTATCATTGCAGGAAGCAGCAGGAACTAGAGTTAAAAACATTTTCTTCAGGGCTGCTCAGCCTGAAACACTTTCTTTCTTACTACTAATCTGCTTTCAAAATTCTATTAATCCTTCAAGGCTCAGCTCAAAAAGGCTTTTTTCCTTCACATTTGCAAAGTTAGCATTACTTCCATGTGCATTTATCAACTATAACTACTCTCAACTCAGATTGTCAACTTGTATCAAGGGCTATGTCTAACAGCAAATAATCACACACGCAAACCAAGACATGAATCTCATTTACACTTTTAACCACCATGCTGTTAACTAACAGGGCATGACCCTAAATGCCTGTATAGTAATTTGGAAAATGCTGACGTAAGAACTAGAATTGATTATCCTGTGCGGCTAGTGTGTAGCAGCAAGCCGCTTAGCTGGTATGCCTCATTCCGTTCCAGTGGAATTTGGCTGTCCGCTCCGCATTAGCCTCTGCGTAGAAATACAAACAAAGAAACAAATAAATAAATAAATGCTTTAATTCTTTGTGAAAAATATCATCCCAATAAAGCCAACTGCTTTTGCTGGTGAAGACAAGGAGAAGTTAGAAGTAGCGCTAAAACTAGAGAGACCCTAGGTTAGTGTCAACAAAACATGGAATTTGTTCCACCATCATTTTATCTCAAGCCCATGGCAGATATTTCAAGTTGACCATTCAATCTTTCCTGCTAAGTGTAGCCCCTGCCTCACAATTCTTTGAAGCCTAACTCACTATGCAGTCCCCACCAATATATCAGAGCAGGTACTTAAAATACTTCTTAATCATTCTTGCCTTAGCCCAAAGTGATTTTTCTCAAATCACCTTTCATTCTTTCTTTTTTTTTGCATGACTCAATTCATTTTTTTTTTTTTTGCCATACCACATCCTTTCCCTTATTTGTAGTTGTGTTTTGATGGCTTACATTTTTCAATTGATTTTTGTTGTTTATAAAAGATTACAGCAACTACTGCTATAGCTTAGCTACTAAATTCTGATGGTTGGCACATACACACTCCTCTGGGTATGTGATCATTTGTGATTAGGCACTACAGAAGTCTTACCAGTTGAATTTTCTGTAGTCCAAGTTAGTTTTGCTCACTGAGGTGAAGCTGTGAATAATACTCTCACAGTAGTACTGTTTCATGTATTTTATAGTATATAAAATTTGTTGTTTTTTCTATGAATATGTGACAATCTTTAGCTCTTATATAAATGCAATGTGTCAAAACATGTTTCCTTTTAAAAGTATCCTTAAATATATGCTAACCAATGGATAGTTTGTTCAAATTACACTTAAATAAATAGGCTGAAATCTTGTTCACATAAAGATCATTATTATGATTTGGTCTGCAGCTTGCAGTTATTCAATATTCTTGCACCTGTGAGACTCTGGGTGGATATGTCTTCATTCTGTGGTGCCTGTGACTATAGTCAAGGTCAAAGCAAGCAAAGGTTCTTAGTTGAAGTCAATGCTTCATATTTAATTTATTACAAATGATTTCTAGCTATTATTCTATCCTTGACTAGAGTAAGTTTACCATATACACTCTATGGAACAAAAAAAGTGATTTATAAAATTTCAATGTATGCTTTGGTTTGGTTTAAGATATCTCGTTAGGTAAGAGATAAACTTTAGTGAATGCCTACCCAGAAGTTATCTCAGTGGTGGAGGATGTGCTTAGGAAAGTGGACGGAGTCTATTTGCAATGTGACTTAAAGTCAGGAGGTTGAACAGTCATTTCATTAAAGCATTAAAAGCTAAAGGCTTGCCCTGGTTGGTGTGGCTCAGTGGATTGAGTGCTGGCCTGGGAACCAAGGGTCACTGGTTCAATTCTGAGGCAGGGAACATGCCTGGGTTATGGGCCAGGTCCCCAATTGGGGATGTACGAGAGGCAACCACACATTGATGTTTCTCTCCCTCTCTTTCTTCTTTCCGCTCTCTCTAATAATAAATTAATATAATAAAAAAAAGAGCTGAAGGTTCAAATGTCATTGTTGAACCACACTTTTGTGGAGTAAATAATACGTTGTGGGGTTGTTTGTGTATTAGGGGATTAGCCAAAGTCTCCAGACAGAGCCTTGTAAATGGCAAAACTCTATTACACTAAGTATTAAGCACCATGCTAGTTCTTTAACAAATAAAATGACATACGAAACTCTTCTGTCTCTTTCAACATGTTTGTAAAAGCACTCTGTATTTGGCACTATCGATTGAAGTAAAACAAATGATGTTTTTGTAGTACATATGACTAAAATGTGATATTTTAGGGGAACTGTCTCCTGCTGAAGTGTACTTCATTCAAGAGAGATTAATTGAACATGTCTTATGTACTAGGCATTGTGGTAAGAGCTGGTGTTACAATGGTGCAGGAAAAAAATAGAGATTTTGTGATTATAGGTGTTATGAAGGAAAGAAAACAGGGCTATGAATGAGTAATAGCAGGGTGTGACCAGGTCTAAGTTACTAGGGAAAGCCTTGCATTGACATCAGGAGGAGGATGAGTGGGAGTAAACTAGCTGAATATGAAGAGCATTTCAGGGAGAATGGGCAGCAAGAGCTAAAGCCCAGTGGAAGGAAGGTGGATATGGGACCAAAGAAGGTTGCTGGGGAAACCACGCAGGTCGTTGTGACTAAGTGTGGGCAGCACAGAGGACAGAGGTGCGAGAAGAGGCTGGGACGTGGGCAAGGTCCTGGGCCAGGCAGGGCCACATTAGATATACCAAGAATTTTTACTCTTTGTTTTAAGAGCTGCAGGAAGTCGTTCAAACCTAACCAAGCCACAAGAATCTCATTTTGACAAGATCACTCATGCTTCCATGTTGAAAGGAGGTTAGGAGGGGGCAAGAGTATATAGAAGAAGATCAGGTGGAAAGGGGCCATGGAAAACCAGGGAAGAAGTGATGCCAACTTTGACTGAGGAGTTTTAAAATATCTGAC